>NC_137022.1:27726914-28034414 GCF_032717465.1 Coenobita brevimanus | reverse complement strand
AGACAGGCAGATAGATAGATCGACATATAAATAGATAGATATATAGATAGAGAGACAGCCAGCCAGACAGAGACAGATAGACAGACAGATAGACTGACAGATAAACTGATGGATAGATAGAGAGATAGAGACAGATGGGTTTATTTATTTATTTACTTATTTACATTGGCATCACCTGTAAATGCCTCTCTCTCTCTCTCTCTCTCTCTCTCTCTCTCTCTCTCTCTCTCTCTGAACGACTAATAGTTTTTTATTCAATTTGGACACAACTTGTAAAGGTTGAAGGTCACCTATTGCCGACCTATAAAAAATAAAAATAAAAAAAAAGCCAAATATCCAGTTCCACGATTAGGTCAACTTAAATAGCTCTGATCCGATTTAGACCAAACTCGGTGGAAGGGTTAAGGATAAGGCAAGGACGAAACGATTCGACTGTGAGAATAATTACAGGTTAGGGCTATAGGCCAGGATGAAAGTTTGGACCACATAACTCAAACAATTATGATTCCACTTGGACCAAATTATGTGGATGTGTTGGGGGTCAGCCAAGGATGAAATAATTCGTCTAAAGCCAAGTTCATATGTTTGTCTCCAAGATCAAGTACTGGGCTAGGGTGTTGCAAAATGGAGTGCACTTTTTTATCATTACCTTGATGTTTAAATTATGCAATAAAATGAAGTGGAATGTTTGGATGTAAGCAGCAAAATAAATCGCTACGGTACCAAATGCTGAGCTTGTAAGGTATGGCTCATTTTTCACTCCCTTGGGGGTTTTCGTAATACTGTACTTCTTCTTTGGCGAGTTAGAGTTTGGCATCTCACGTTCGCTTAGGTATTTTCGCAATATCTCTTCCTAAGCGATTTATTCTGCCTACTGCATCTTATCATTCTCCTGTTTGTTACTGATGCAAACGGATAAAAATGACATCAACAGCATACACGTGGATAAGACGTGATATACTAAATAAATCTCGCCCAGGGGGATGTGCTGCGTAATTTCCCATGTCAACTGAGAATATGGGAAGCAGTCGTCTCGTTTACATTAGCACTTCTTACATAGCGATTTATTTATTTATTTATTTTTTTGTGGGGGGGGGTCTTTTTCACCTCACTTCTCCCTAGCATGCTAATAATATCATAACAATATCAGCAAAGTTTTTATCAGTAACAGTAACTGGGATATGAAGGCGTAAAATGTAAAACAAATCGCTAAGGAACAAGTGCTAAGAATTCTCTCATGTCTTATATTCGTTCTTTTCGTCCTCGCGTCCTTCAGTGGCCTTGGTGAAGGAGGGGAAGGTCGCGGGGTTAATTGTGGTGGTTGTGGTGATTGTGGTAGCTGTGGTGATAGTGGTAGTTGTGGTGATTGGTAGTGATGATGGTGGTGGTGGTGGTGGTAGTTATGGTGATACTGGTAATGAGAGAGAGAGAGAGAGAGAGAGAGAGAGAGAGAGAGAGAGAGGGGGGGGAGACAGACAGACAGACAGACAGAGACAGACAGACAGACAGACAGACACAGACAGACAGAATGTGTGTGTGTGTGTGTGTGTGTGTGTGTGTGTGTGTGTGTGTGTGTGTGTGTGTGTCGGACAGCGCTTGGGTGTCGGGTAAGTAAGTAGGCGCCATCCACACACACACACACACACACACACACACACACACACTCACACACACACACACACACACACACACAAAACGCCAAACAGTGCAAGGATCACAAGACGACTCAGCATCTGTCGCCATTCCTACCCATCTCTACTGTACGTACATGATCTATTGTGACAAGTGCAAATGTTGGGTGGGAGGGAGAGAGACAGGGTAGAGCTAGAATTCTTTGTTTTCTCAAACGTTC
The DNA here is from genome assembly GCF_032717465.1 of Coenobita brevimanus. Classification (NCBI taxonomy): domain Eukaryota; kingdom Metazoa; phylum Arthropoda; class Malacostraca; order Decapoda; family Coenobitidae; genus Coenobita; species Coenobita brevimanus. The sequence goes on along the minus strand of NC_137022.1, from coordinate 28,032,562 downwards.
CAGGCTACACAGAACCCGAAACTATCTATCTATCTATCTATTGCCAGACGCCTCAATCCCGTTTGGGGTGGCCACAAACAAATCGCCTCCAAGTCGCCCTGTCCCCCGCCATTTCACTGCCCTGCTCCCAACTCACACCCCCCTCTCTCATATACCTCTCCACCCCATCCTTCCATCTCCGAAACTATCTATCTATCTATCTATTGCCAGACGCCTCAATCCCGTTTGGGGTGGCCACAAACAAATCGCCTCCAAGTCGCCCTGTCCCCCGCCATTTCACTGCCCTGCTCCCAACTCACACCCCCCTCTCTCATATACCTCTCCACCCCATCCTTCCATCTCATCCTCGGCCTCCCCCTCCCTCTTCCCCCCTCCACCTCACTCACATACACTCTCTTCGTCAGTCTTTCACCCTCCATCCTCTCCACATGGCCAAACCACCTCAGTGTGTTCCTCATAACGCTTCCTATCACATCCACATCCACACCACAACGCTCCTTTATATCCTCATTCGTCAGCCTGTCTCTCCACGTGACTCGAAACGTTAGAGGAAATAAATCTAACTCTAATCTGTGTCTCTCTCCCACCCAACACTTACACCCATCTCTCCTCTTCCAGTCATGACTTATTATCGTACGTTCACTATGGCCGTGTATTTTTATTCTCTTGGCGCAAAATGGTTTACATAAAGAAGCGACCAGGTAAAAAGCACTCCAGAACCAGCATGCTTAACCCTTTGGATGAAGGAAGCAGAGGGGTACGTGGTGGAGGAAGAGAGGAAGAGGAGAGGGTTGCGATTAACAAGACTATGATTCACTCTCTCGTAAAAAATTAAGACTTTGCCTCTTACTTTCGTTGCCTCAGACGATTTGTTACGCTGTGGGGAAACCTGCCACTAAGATTATTACAAAACCATCACGATTAACCTCAAGAACTTCATATTTCAAATCACGCTACGAAGGATGTGTGTGTGTGTGTGTGTGTGTGTGTGTGTGTGTGTGTGTGTGTGTGTGTGTGTGTGTGTGTGTGTGTGTGTGTGTGTGTGTGTGTGTGTGTGTGTGTGTGTGTGTGTGTGTGTGTGTTTATAGCCCACAGAAACTCACCGCGATGGGAAGGGAAATGAGGGACGTTTGTACATCTAGGCAGTGGAGCCGACCAGCTATATCGGTGCCACCACGTGAAGGCGTCCCTCCCCCCTCCCAGCGGCGGTAGTGGGGGTGAAAGGCATGGGGTTGGATATGAGGGAGGAGTGCACGTGTGGGGATAAGGGCCTGGTGCCCCTAAGGATACGAGCACTGAGCTACCAGGAACGATGGGTGCCACAATCAACAAATCGAGTACACAGACTCTTACGTTTGATGGATTAGGACTGAATTAGGATTATCTCTTAGGACTGTCAGGGGAATCAGAATTGTCTCAGAGGAATTAGGATTATCTCAGGATTGTCAGGGGAATTAGGACTGTCTCTTCGGACCGTCACAGGAATTAGGACTGACTCAGAAGAATTAGGATTATCTCTTAGGACTGCCAGAGGAATTAGGACTCAGTGAAATTAAGGCTTTCTATCTGGACTGTTCTCAGAGGAATTAGAACTGTCTCAAAGGAATTAAGACTGTCTCAGAGGAATTAGGACTGTCTCATAGGAATTAGAACTTTCTTAGAGGAATTAGGGCTGACTCAGAGGAATTAGGACTGTCTCAGAGGAATTAGAACTGTCTTAGAGGAATTAGGACTGTCTTAGAGGAATTAGGACTGTCTTAGAGGGATTAGGACTGATGATAAAAGTATATACAATCAATCTTACGCAGAAATTAAGACTGAGAGAGTTTATAATTATCGTTCCTTGTCTGCCTTTCTCTTTCTCAGGCCAAGGACGCGGTCAGCAGTGGTGGTGCCGGTGGTAGTGGTGGGTGAAGGAGAGACAGACAGACACCCAAGCCAGTCACAACTAAGCCAGTCACAATCAAGCCAGTTACAATTAAGCCAGTCTCAGGCAAGCCAGGAGGACCCACAGCATCCCTCACTCCCTCCACGTCTCACGGTATGTGCACTATCTATCTCTATTTGTCTATCTATTTACCTATCTACCTATTTGTCTATCTACTTATCTATCTACCTATTTGTCTATCTATCTATTTATCTGTCCATTTAGCCTATACCCAAACACCTTAACCCCGTAAGGGGTGGCCATAAGCAAACCACTTCAATGTCGCCCTGTCCCCTGCCATTTCGCTGCCCTACCCCCAACTTACACCCTCATCTCTCATTCACCTCTCTACTCCATTCCTCCGTCTCATCCTCGGTCTCCCCCTTCCTCTCCATTCTCCCCTGAAGCAATCTCTCCTTAACCTCACACTTCATCTCTTCATCTTGTCTTGCGATATTTAATACTACCAACCTCCTCAAGCATCTTAACTCCCATTTACACTGTTCTCTCTCGTGTGTGTGTGTGTGTGTGTGTGTGTGTGTGTGTGTGTGTGTGTGTGTGTGTGTGTGTGTGTGTGTGTGTGTGTGTGTGTGTGTGTGTGTGTGTGTGTGTGTGTGTGTGTGTGTGTGTGTGTGTGTGTGGCAGATATAAGGCACAGACGGTGAAACAGAAGATAATGAGAACAGAGAGAGGTATGTTGTGGCATTGGGTATTAGATGATGATGATGATGATGATGATGATGATGATGATGATGATGATGATGATTTTATTTTCCTAGTCCTGCGTTAGGGTGAATGATGATCATGATTTTTCTATTCTTTGGGTTAGATGATGATGATGATGACGATGATAATGATGATGATAACAATAATAATAATGATGACGATGATAACGAAGAAAATAACAATGACAATGATGATGATAATGATAACAATAATAATGATGATGATGATGATAACGAAGACAATAACAATAATAATGATAATGATGATGACTTTCCCGGTATGGCGCAGGTAGGGGAGGACTTTGGAGACAGGCTTGGAGATAAACCTTTGGCGGCAATGCTAAGAGGTACAGAGCTGGCCACAAGGGGGATCACAATGAGGAGCAGATATAGACGTGAGTATTGTGTAGTGTGTAGTGAGTGTTATTTTTACCTCATGCATCATACTATTAAAGAAGAACAACTGATCATAACCTCAACAAAAGACCTCCGGGAGCGACCGATTCGGAGCTGCTGATTACCTGCTGTCCGCTGGGTTCACAACGAAATGGGCTTGGAAGGAGGAGGAGGAGGAGGAGGAAAAGAACAACGAAGAAAAAGAAGAAGAAGAAGAAGAAGAAGGTGAAGAAAAAAAGAAGAAGAAAAAGAAGGTGAAGAAGAAGAAGTAGAAAAGAAGAGCAAGAACAACAACAACAACAACAACAAGAGAGGACGTCATTTTTCGTGTTATTCTTGTTGCTACTTTTTTTTAAACCACGGAACAGACGTTTCAAAATGCAGACAAATCCCTTTATTAACCTCCACTCCTTTCACTTCACCTGGGCCTAAAATTGCAATCCCTCAAATGCTAGTCACGAAGAAGTGCTATGGAAAGGATGTGAAGTGCTATTCATGCAGAAGTGCTAAGGAAAGGATGTATAGTGCTAGTCACGAAGAAGTGCTAAGGAAAGAATGAGCTAGCTACAAACAGAATATGGCCCTAAAACTTAATATGACCCTAAAACTTAAGAATACGACCCTAAAACTTAAGAATATGACCCTAATTTGACGACCACTCTCCCCCTGCAGGTTCCGCGACGACCAGGGTGAGGTACACAGGGTCGTACCGTCAGGAGTTCAGACTTCAGGGTGACGCTCCACTCTACCTCACCCTCCAGCCCTCCACCCTCACCCTCGCCCTCGCACCCCACAACCCCACACGCAGTTAGTAGCTCGCTCTGTTCCTCTCTCTCTCTCTCTCTGACCTAACCTTTGGCATAAGGTGACCAAGGAAGGCCTCACAGATAACTCAGGCCTACCGCCAGTAAAACTCACAAATTTTCAAGTCAACTAGTCATATCCACGAAAATAAAGAATAAATAAATAAATAAAATAAAAATAAATAACCGGTATACCATTAAGTCACATAATAAAAAATAAATGAATAAACAAGTAAATAAATACAATAAGCTTAGCAAAGGAATGTGGGATCTGAACATCTCACAGCAAAATAAGTCAGAATATTATTTTTTTCCGACATAAAACGACCAGGTAAATAAATAATGATAATAATAATAATAATAATAATAATAATAATAATAATAACAAAATGGCTAAATCGCATCTTTCTTCTCAGCGTGCTTCTGGGTGCACACGTTTGAAGTGCTAAGTACCACCCCAGAGGCCGGCCAGGTGGTGGTACTGGAAACACAACAAGGGGGACACCTTCTGAGAGCCTCCACATCCGGGACACTCTCTCTGTCAGTGAGTATTTCATCTGACACACAAATTATCTTCAGTCAAGCTCACAGCCACCTAAAATATCACACACACTGCCACTGTAAACAACTGTGGATTAATGTAAGTCGGAAACATAATGGGACAAAACACTTCATTTAATACGCTTTAGGTAATATGCCAGCGAAGACTTGGAGGTCGATGAAAGCAAATTTACTTCCAACAACGCCTTATATAGAGTGAGCCGTAAATGGCGTAACACTACAAACTCACTTGGCTATATCTTGTGTGTTGTGGGAACGGCTCAGTCTGCCGGTGTGGGCGTGACTGTGGCAGCAGGAGGTTAGAAGTGAATAAATGATACACGTTAGAGATCGATAACACTGACTAAGGACTCCCCACAACACAAAACAAAGCACCTGGTGGAGTGAAAGAGGAGGGTTAAATACATACCGGTACCATTCTCTCTCTATATAAGGAAATTGGGTCTATTGAAATATATATCTTACTGAACTCCCCAGGGATGATTTTTACACTCTGTCCGCTTATAACCTTGGCAGAGCGGGTCAGGTCCGGCCAGCACCATGACCAGACTAGACCATCACTTCTTCCGCCTCTACAGCCCCGTTAGCGTCGCCCACCGCCGGATCAAGCACATCTTTACCGGTAAGTCCTGTTTCCGGCATAAGCACTGCACCCCCTACCATGCATTGAGGTCACTCGTATAAGTCCCATACAAACAGCACAGCACCCCCTACCATGCATAGAGGTTATTCGTACAAATCCCATATAACACAGCACCCCTTACCATTCACAGATATTACTCGTATAAATCCCATATAAACAGCACAGCATCCCTTACCATTCATAGATATTACTCACATAAATCCCATATAAACAGCACAGCAGCACAAACAACCCGTATAAGCATCACAGCATTCCCTATCAGGAATAACTATTACTCGTTATCAGTCACTTAGAAACCGAACAACATCCCTTATCAGCCTGTTCCCCACTAGAGCATAAACCAGGCGTACCATACAAAAGAATTCAGCACAGGTGTTTTGGAACTGTTCGCTGTTAATCTGGGTCTTTTTCACACCCGTACACTCACTTTTAATATATGGCTAATGTGTTTATCCACAGGGCAACACCTCCAAGCGCGGATGAACGGAGTATCTCTGGTGTCGGACAACCCTGACTCAGCAGCGGGGGTACACTTCCAGATGAATCCCTGTTCCTGAGCTGCCACCGTCGCCTGTGTAGAAATGGTATTGTTTAACCAGCTCATGTTCGGCCACGTGACGCTGATGAACTGTCCAGTGGCTGAGGCTGAGGACAGTGTTGCTGCTGTGCCTGCTGGGTGGAGCTGACAGGTGTCAGTAGCCGGGCTGTTGACGTATCGGATAACAGCACATGCGGCAAACTACACACGTAACAGATGCAGCATCCCACGGACATAATCAACATGCCAACCTGCAGATATAATGGACACGCCAGCCTACAGACATATGGACACGCCAGCCTACGGACAGAATGGACGCACCAACCAACGGACTTGACGGATGCGTTAACTTAGACAGCAGACGTGTCAACCTACAAACGTAATAATGTGCCAGCCTACGGACATATACAGTAGACACGCCAACCTGCGGACATAACGGACGCGCCATGCCAGAGATAAAACAGATGCACCAACCTGCATTTCTGTATAAACACAAGCTCTGGAAAGAATGCATTGGCGCGGAACCTTAACTTCATATCTTTTTATTATGTGACTGAGGGCTGTGAAAAGGGAACAAACGAAGAAGATAATTCACTTTGGATCTGCTACGGCACAGCAAGGTGCGCCGTGCCAGTGGTTTTAAAATATAAAATTATAAATGAGAACTTATATCATCAGCTGAGGCAGTGTAGATAATGCAAGTGGATGTGATAGTGGTTTTAGTGTGGGGAGGGCAGCACTGGAAGTACCTGAGACCAGAGCCATGCACACAGAATTCGGCCATCAAACGAACAGAATTTATATATTTTTTTGTACCTCCACTATATCAGGCTAGCCGCCATTACACTTTTAGCAATGAATGATTTTTCGCACTTCAGTACGGTCATGTCTATTTTTTAGCTTATTTTTTCCACTCCCAAACTATTTTATTCAGTTTAATGGACCTTAAACAAAGATTTCGTTGCGTGTCTTCCTCGGCGATTCATTTTGCATATTACACCTTTCAAAAATTGTTTTGCATGCCACGAAGGGTGAGTAGGTCGGTATTACGAAGATAAAGTATAACAAAGAACACAACTTTAATGTGTCATGTACAATATAAATCGGTCAGGAAGAGGTGTTACGAAACCTCCAACAAAGTATGGTATCTCGAGACAAGAATATTGAGATGTGCGATGTAAAGCTAGCGATGATGATGATCATGATCATCATGATTATGATGGAGGGGTGACTATAATAAGGCCAGGCTGTATCTGTGCAAGGCTCTGGATTTTACTACTGATGGATCTCATTACTTGCTACGCAATAAATAAAGCTATACTTATTGCACACTAATAAGCTTTTATTTTTCCCTTTGGTGTATAAATTCTGTACTTATTCATGTGGTGTTGAAGAGGGATGCCTTCATGTGGTGGCACCTATGTAAATGGATGGTGGAGCTACCTGGCTATACAAACATCCCTCAACTTCCTCCCTATCCCCCAAGAGGAAGGTGGAGGACTGTCGGAGAAGGGCAAGTTTAGCCTGCAGTCCATCAGGTTCACTTTGCTGATGAACCTGGGGCTACATCAACAACTACAACAACAACAACAACAACAACTACAATTACTACTACTACTACGTCATGAAAAACTCAAAGATGGAAATTGATTGCCTAAGAAACGATATCAGTCTAGCAAAGTATAAACAAGGAGATCCGCCGGGTGATTTCTCGTGTGATGTGGGAACTGTCTAACCTGCATCAATTACTACTGTATGTCTAATGCCAAACCCACGCCCACAGCAGCAGACTGAGCCGTCCTCGCAACAAGTAAGATAACACCCGGTGAGTTTCAGGTGAAGCGCTGTTTACAAATCATCCTATATATGCATCGCAAATCGAATGCATAAGAAATGATGATGGTGATGATGATGATCATCATCATCATGAGGAGGAGGAGGAAGTTGGCTTTTCTAGTCTTAAAGTTAGATTATGATGATGACTTTCTTACAGTTTGGACATTGATACACTTCATTCATTCTTCTATCATAACTGAAATTCGTTCTTGCATAGGCCTAATGGACAAGGAAAAGAGAGACATGAACGAAACCTTCCTAAGTCGCTTATTCTCGCAAAAAACAAATCTTTGAGAAGGAAAACTGCAGTATGTTATTTTGTGGATAATACTTACAATATCGAAGCTCCGATGTGCTGTAGTAATTTGGTGGCTGGTGGTAAAGTGACACAGTTACTTATGAGAACGATGCGGTTACTTAAAGGGTATCGCTGAGCTACTACGGCCTCCACAGAAATTCTATGGCAAATCACATCACGGTAATTCTTCCATTTCTTAATTATATGACAAAGTTAGTTATAAGACAGATGCAGTATTTGAGGGTCACAGTTGCTTAGTCACAGTTACTTATAGGGAAAACAATACCACAGTTCTCACCAGGTCCGTAACACACTTCACAGTTACTTAGGAGTCACAGTTGCTCAGAAGACAGCTGTAGTTAATTAAAGACAGTTATAGTTGCTCATGACAATCACAGATACACAAGACAGCCGCAGTCAAGCCAGCCACAGTTACATGTAAGTTAAGGCAAACCACAACACAGTTCTCACTCTCGTAACAAACTTGTAAGACAGTCACGTTACGTATAAGACAGCTAGAGTTACTTACAGTTACTTATAGTTCAAATCACATCACAATTCCCACCACGGTCGTAACGTACACACACGTACACACGGAGCCCGACTACACGCACACAGGGGGTTTGTTTACACAGGGAGTGGGTATATTTAGCCTCATGTTTATATTAACTAGGGGTCCATCATCGCGGTTGCCAAATCTCGCTCTTACCATTGTTTATCTGTTTGCCTGATAAGCTTGTCTCTATCCATTTTTTTTTTCTCTCAGTTCTTAACGTATAGTCACTCATTTCATTTTTTTTTTAAATCTACTCGTCGCCACACCTTGCTAGGAACTCATATTTTATCTGTTGGTCAAACGCACTTTCACTATATCCATCTTTTTATTTATTAAGTTTAGACGCAGTCTCACTACCTTATCTACTCTCGAAAGCATCCTCAACATTATTGTAACTTTTACTTCTATCTGTCTATCTGTCTCTCTATCTATTTATCTGTTCCCCAAAGCACTCGACATTTCCATATTTATCGTCACAAGCATTTTCTCTTACGTTTATATTCGCATAATACCAAATGAACTTTCACTCCAACCTGTCATTTCACAAACGCATTCTCTCTCTCTCTCTCTCTCTCTCTCTCTCTCTCTCTCTCTCGTGCTGATGACTGTACCTCAGGTACTCGGGAATATCATTTCCAAAGTCTAAATAAATATTTCAGCTTTGATCATTTTGTATCTTAGGAAAGGTCTGAGTTGAATAGTTATAAACCCGTCCACTGTCCTGGGAATCCTTCCTCAGAGAATATTTTCGTAACAGAAATTTCAGTCGATGAAAAAATAAATCAAGGACCTCCAGTGGAAACAAACTGGATAATGACAGAAACTCTTAAATATTTAAAATAAAAAATTATCTTTTCATTTAAAAGGACGTAAAACAGCAGCTCCAGTTCTCTATTCTATCATTGTATCTATGTTTGTTGTTGCGAGTGACGCACCACGCGACCGCGCACTGAGGGTCTGAGTGAGAGTGATTGAGAGAGCAAGAGATTAATTAATCGCTGTGAGTAGTGTTATGGGACTTGAATACGGTGGTAATGGGTGGGGGTACGTAGCAGTATGTCCTGTAGGGAGCAAAGGACTACACATGAGGAAGTGTCATATCGTATATCCCCTTTAAGTCACGTAATGGCTTATATTCCTTGCGCCTCCATTGTGAGGTTATCATTTCCAGTGTAGGGTAGTCGATGCATTTACTGGTGTCATGCATGCTGTTACTCAAAAATTTGCAGTGTAACCTTTGGTTTATATTGCTATATGATATAGAAGACTTGTGCTGCATTGTTACAGTAAATATTGGGTGTATTTAGCCATTGTAATTACCGGTATATTTTTTCCTCGTGCAGTAATTGCAATACTGGTTGCTGAAGATTAGAGAGAAAAATGTCTATACTAATAAAAGTTATTGGTCCATTGAATGATGTACACTAGTGACAGGCTAGTACTGTACTCTCAACAGTACTTGATTTTCACTGGTTTATTACACAAAAATTTACTTGTTTTAGAAGTACAGCAGTATTGATCTGTATGATATTTTCCAGTGAAATTCAGTGTGGAAAAGTTAATGAATCATAGTAAACTAGTAAACTGGCCAAAAATTTTAAATCCAGCATCTAGCAGAGCCTGGAATGGTACGGTACACATTGTAGGTCCCGTAAGGATTCTGAGGTTATGTTAGGGAAAGATTGTACCATACTGAGTAACTGTGTGTTATAAAGGAAGAGATAGCCTTGCAGAACAAACTGTACACTGGTGAGCTAGAGGGAAGAAAAAAGAGATCAGCTGGGAGGACAAAAGATATGTGAGGACAAAGTAGCCAGGAAATGGTTCTCTCATGGCAATCCAGTGTCACGATCAGGAAGTGCCGGGAGGGAGCAAGGTGCTGGAGACTTCTGTATGGTGAATGCAGAAACGTGAATGCATATTAACAAAGCCAAATTTCCATATCCAGCGAGACTGGATACTATTAAGCATTGGCTGTTCTGAACTTTTTAAGTTATATCAGACTGCATCTAAAGTAGAAGAAAATCTGGTAACTTTAAGGTGTATGATAATAGGATCAGTAAGTCCATTTAGGGCTTACCGTTACTGTACTTGTTACTACATTTATTTGGCTACAGTTTTTTTTTAATAGTCAAAATCCTTAGCAATAAAGAAAATACAGGTAAGGTCATGCTATGTTAAATGACTCACTGGCTTATGTATTGCAGTTCATTTTATCATTTCTTCATTTTTTCAGGCTTAGTAGTACTTCACCTTAAGGTTGGAAATGCAAAAGAAGATGGACAAAGGGAAAGAGTCGGATGTGAAAGGAAACACCAGTAACACCGATAGAGCAGAAACAAAGGATACAAGCAAATATGAAATGCGTGCAAGAAGTGTGAAAACTAATCCTGATGTAGGAAATGCAAGCAAAGGCGACAATACACCCAAGAGAAGGAGAGCCTCTAAAAACGAATCATCTAAAGAGAATCCCTCAGAAGATTTGAGCAATGAGTCACCACCAAAGAAGAAAGCAAAACAAACTGAGGTTAAAAAGAAAGTTGACAGAGAGATGCCACCTACAGAGGGTGCCTCAGATGTGACTGATGAGTCACCATCAAAGAAGAAAGCAAAGCAAAGTAAGGCAAAAAAGAAGAATGATGGAGAGATGTCGTCTGTGGAGGACACCTCAGAAGATGTGATTGAGTCACCACCAAAGAAGAAGGCAAAGCAAACTAAGGCAAAAAAGAGGAAGAATGTCAAAGAGAAGCCATCTTCAGAGGACTCCTCAGATGTGCATAATGAGTCACCATTAAAGAGAAAAGCAAAGCAGACTAAGACAAAACAGAAGAATGATGAAGAGAAGTCATCTACAGAGGACTCCTCAGAAGATGTGATTGAGCCATCACCAAAGAAGAAAGGAAAGCAGACTGAGGCTAAGAAGAAAGGTGATGGAAAGAAAGGAAAGGCTGATAAGAATTCAGTAGATAAGGGGAATGGAGAGGAATCAGAGCAGAGGATAAAACAAGAGAAGAAGGAAGTGAAATCCAAGAAGAACAAGAAAAAGGCAGAGGTTAGTTTATTTTTAGGGCAGGCTAAGTGCTTTACATTAACAGTGGTGGATTGTGGAAAGTATTAAGAATATATGGAATAGATGGGAAGTTGTTGAATGCTGCGAAGAGTATGTATGATGGTGCTAAGGCTGCAGTGCATGTGGATGGTGAACTGAGTGAATTTTTCTCTTTGAAGGTTGGGTTGAAACAGGGATGTGTCATGTCGCCATGGTTGTTCAATCTGTACATGGATGGGGTAATAAAAGAGGTACAAGGTAGGGCAGTGGATGTTGGAGTGGCCCTAGTGAGAGAGGGTAGTGTTTGGAAACTTCCTGTATTGTTGTTTGCAGACGATACTGTGTTGTTAGGTGAAGACGAAGGGGAGCTGCAAGGCTTGGTGGATGAGTTTGGGAGGGTGTGTAAGAAACGGAACCTGAAGGTGAATGTAGGGAAGAGTAAAGTGATGGTCTTTGAGAGAGGTGAAGTTAGTGAATGTACAGTGAGGTTGGATGGTGGGGAAATGGAAAATGTGAGTATGTTTAAGTACTTGGGGAGTGTGATGAGTAAGGTTGGAAGTTTGGAGGGTGAAGTGCTTGAAAGGGTACAGCAAAGAAGAAAGGTTGCTGGTTCCTTGAAAGCAGTGATAAGAAACAGGGAAGTGAGCATGGAAGTGAAACAGTTACTTCAATGGAATTGAAGCTTGGACGTTGTTGGAAGGATATAAGTCAGAAGTGAGAGCAGTGGAAATGAGTTATTTAAGAGGTGCCTGTGGAGTCACATGGAGAGACAGGCTGACAAATGAGGATATAAAGAAGCATTGCGATGTGGAAGTGATATGAAGCGTTAGAAGGAAAATACTGAGGTGGTTTGGCCATGTGGAGAGGATGGAGGGTTAAAGACTGACGAGGAGAGTGTATGTGAGTGAGGTGGAGTGGGGGAGAGGGAGGGGGAGGCCGAGGATGAGATGGAGGGATGGAGTGAAGAGGTACTGTATATGAGAGAGGGGGGTGTGAATTGGGAGCAGGGCAATGAAATGGCGGGGGACAGGGTGACATGGAGGCGATTTGTTTGTGGCCACCCCATACGGGATTAAGGCATCTGGCAATAGATAGATAGATAGATATTTACTAGTATATATAATACTGTAATTTGTTTTTAAAAATTAGCATTGGTGAATATTCCTTCTTCATACCCAGTATCTTGTGCTTTTATTGGCTGCATTCATTCAGTATGGTGGTCATGTTGTTTTATTCTTGCTGTTTTCACAGTTTCATTCAGGTTAGAATTTTGGAACTGAAGAGCTAAGTTATAGCTTCATTAACATCTTTACTAAGGAACTCTTGTAAGTTAAATAAACTCATATGCTAAGATCGACATAAACTAAAAAAAATCATCGTACTGAAATAGTTAAGGCCATAGTCCATTTCCACAACAGTACCTCCCAGGATTGATAATTTCCATCTATCTGTTACCTAAAAGTTTGGCAGTGTGTTAAATTTGCAGTGAAGTGTTAACGGTGTAGTTATGGGTTAAATATGCATTGAAGTACTGTGTTACTGAAGTTTAGTAATGTGTTAAATGTGCATTTAACTTCACTAATATTAGTTAAGTTTGGTAATGTGTAAAATATGCAGTGCAGTAATAATAAAAAATTCCACAGGATCCTCCGGTGCCGCGACCTATCAAATATGAAAGCCTGGGAGATGGACCTCCTTCTGTGCCTTCCACTGGTTGCAAATACATGGGCTGTCACGTCTCGGGAGCTGGTAAAGTTCTTTTCTTCACACTAATTTTAGTTTGCTATAGCTCTTCCATCTTCATTCAGCCCAGATTTTCATCCTTTTGTAGTGTCATTTCTTGAGAGTAAATGTGGATAAGAGTAATGATGATCATTGAAAGAGAAGGTGACTTTCTCAGTCTGATGTTACCACGAATGGATAGAGCATTGAAGTGGAAAAGGTTTAAATGCCTGGCTGCAGTGATAGAAAAAGAGAGGTAAATGTGCAAAATAAATGTAAAGTATAGCACAGGGAAGAAAAGAGGCTGGTGCTGTGAAGGGCTGGATAAAAAACAGAGGTCTGAGTATGGCAGCTGCAAGGCTTGCATACAGGAGTTTCAGAGCATTTTCAACATATAGATGTGAGACTGTGGTGTGGCGTGAAAATGAAAAGTTAGGAGTATGAGCAGTGGAGATGGGACTGTTGAGGATTGTCAGTGGATTGAGGAGAGTGAATTGGAAAATAGTGTGTGTCGGATAGAGAGGTATGAAAGCTGTTGATACAAGGGAACTGACAAGAGATTGACCTGGCTGGGTGAATTTTGTGCAGAGTTTATGACCAGGGTCTCCCCTCCCCCTCTTTTTAGCTTGACATTCATCGGATTGACTCCATCATATTGGTGAGTGTGGAGTTACGTGCATAATTTTTTTGACCTATCATGTGGAGCCAGAATTTTTGAGGGGGTGAGTGGGATTGTGGCCCATGCATTTGGGCAAACTTAAGTTAATGATAATTATCATTATAGGTGGAGTATGGAATGCATTTGAAAATGCAGAGGAATGCTCAGCGAAGTCCTTTGCACTTTTTCTACGCAGTCAGCGTCAGTGGGCAGCCAAGCCGTTGGATGATGTGACTGTTGAGAAATGGCAGAAAGTGAGCAAAGTAAGTTAAAGAATTCTGGTAATCTGCTGTTGAACCCTCTCATGGTCAGTACAGCTTTGGTACTCTGCTACATACATCTTGTGCCAGATGGTTACGTTTCAGTTGACTTTTTGTGTGTGTGTGTGTGTGTGTGTGTGTGTGTGTGTGACTGACTCTGGTCAAAGGCGTTAGGGCCTATATCTCGGGGGCAGTAACCTATCCCAAGGTCCAGTAGTCCTCCTACACCTCCACATGTCACCACTTCGGCGTTAACACCCACCATCCATATTGAATACATGCTAGGGCTGTCTCATACAGGACTGGTGTACTGGTATTAAAGGGGGAATTTTTACGACACGTCGGCGGGTCATCTGGTAGATTAGGAAAGTCTGCTTTTTTTTAGGAAATTCAAATCCTTAAACTGTTCCCTGCCCCAGCCGGGATTCGAACCTGGGTCCATCAGGACAGCAGGCTGCCTGTCTACTGATTCAGCCACCGCCTCCCCCATTAAACCACAGGAGCCTAATTGCAAATGTTGGTATGATTAACCCTTCCACCCAGTGCACCCAGTTGTCATCCTCGCCTCAAGTCCAAACTATCTCAAACTGCCTCATCTTAGCACAGATACATTCAAGTCCCTTTCTACCTCTCAGCTCTTCATTCATAATCCTAATCCCGAGACCTGTCATTCAAGAGTGCACTACACGTACATTACATCTGATCATTATCATCTGTGTATGTTATCATACTGTTGTCCTCTTCCTTTACTGCCCAAATCTCACTACTGTACATATTTTTATTGTTGCTATTTATAGATTGTGGTAGGTGGGGGCACTCACCATCCACTCACTCAGTGTAGTGCTGCTCTCGGGTGTCTGACCTGTCCTTTCCTCCATCCTTCTTTCCTTCCATCTTCTTCTGTCTTTCTTTCCTTCATTCTTTCCTCGTCTTTCTGCCTGCGGGTGACTTTACACTCCCTCTTCTGTCTTTCATTCCTTCATTCTTTCCTTTTCCCTCTGCCTGTGGGTGACTCTACACTGAGTGACAAGCCAAATGGTTTCCTGTACACCAGGAAACCATTTACTACGCTGGGTGGTAACCATATTACCAAATTTTGGCGCCTGGTGGTTTAGTGGGTAATTATTGTGCTCCAATCGGATTGAGCCAGTGAAGGGTTGGGGTTTATTGCTCACGTAATGCCACTCAGGGATAAGTGAGGCTGGTCACTCTCCTCTTAAACGTCAGGACCAACTGCCTAGCCCTGGGTTCCTACGCTCCTCATGGGGCAACGTAGGATTGGATGATGGATGGATGGCTATTTATAGATTATTATATTTAACTTAAAGGAGGGATTTTCCTAAACTGGTGAGGTTAGGTATAGCCTTGCTTAACCCCTTAGGTATAAGAATTTTTTCACAATCTGAAAAGAACATCATCATAGTGAAGTAGTTAATTTTCCTGCTTTTGCCTCAGACACATGCTATATGCCTTTAATTCTATTGCCATCACATCAAGCTAACTTATTTTGTGCCTCAGGGTTTGTTTCCTCATCTGGTGCTACCTCATGGGTCCTACTTGATGAACTTGGGATCAAGCAACAAGGACACCCTGGTCAAAAGTCGTGCTATGCTGGTTGAGGAAATGAAGCGTTGTCAGCGTTTCGGCATCCCACACTATAATTTCCATCCAGGTATAGTTGGGAACAAAAGTTTGCCTTATATTTCACCCCATCACTACTCACTATCCTCTGCTGGCTAATATTCCTAAACTGGGAGAGTTGCTTAGTGTGTCTGGACATATATAAAATCATTATAACGTGGTGCATCAGGGAATAAAGTGATAGACATGCCTTAAGTATGAAGAACATTAGATGCAGTGGAATCCTGACTGAACCATGCAATGCTGGGTGATTTTAAATTGAAACCAGACTTTTTTCAGTCATTGTTCCCCATAATAGATACTTATGTATACTGTACTTTCCAAAGGGTCAACTTTGGGTCAGCTGAGCCGGGTAGAGTGCTGCAAGCTTATCGCAGAAGGGATCAACCTAGCTCACGAGCAAACAGAAGGAGTTATCTGTGTTCTTGAAAACATGTGCTGCCAGGTACTGTATGAGTATTACTGTATTACTGTACTCTTGAACGGAAACTTGTAATACGGCAATAATTTCCTTCAGGAAGGAGGTAAATTAATAATATTGTACTAGCATCTCTGTCCATCATCCAGTCCTGTGTTGTACCATTGGAAACATAGGAGCCAAGGGCAAGGCTGCTTAGTCAGACATTTAAGATGAAGGGACCAATTACCCACTCCTGAATGAGTGAGCAGTACTTTCCATATGCTCTTAGGCATCTCAGTTACCCTGTACTCAGTAATTCTATTATACCTTCTGCTGGACACCAACATATGAAATGGGTTGGGTTCCACAAGCTGCTGCTTCTTGCTTTGTCACCGTGATTTGTTCTGGCGTCATCCTTAGCGAGGGTGTCATACAAGGATACGAGTCATAAGTTTGTAGAAATTTTGTCTCCTCTCTTGCTAATTTCTTTTGTCGATAATGTCTCTCTTTACCTGTATCACGTTTCTGGGTGAAGTTCCATTTCAAATATTTGCACATTATGTATTTTTAGTCCCTTGCCTTGAAATTTAGTTTCTCTCTCTCTCTCTTTCTCACTGTCACTCTCTCTTTTGCAGGGCTTCACAATTGGTGGTGACTTGCATGAGCTGCGGACAATTATTGAACATGTAAAGGACCGAACCCGTGTAGGTGTGTGCTTGGATACCTGCCATGCCCATGCTGCAGGTACTGGATCCAGTCTGTGACTTTACTATTCTTATTTATGATGTCATTTTTATATCAGACATGCCAGCATTGCCAAAATTAGCTATCATGATAGTGCTTTACGATAGTTTACGTGAGACATTCTCTGCTATTGACAGTAGTTACTGGCCTCCTCCTTCCCCCCCCCCTTTTTTTCCATATCAGTTATATGAAGTACTTTGCTTCTCATTAGCATTTTAGTTTGAAAAAGAAATCTTTTGTAATCAAAATGCTAAATGGGCAATTCTTTCAGGTTATGATCTGTCTACTAAAGAAGGATTCCAAAAACTGCTGGATGATTTTGAACAAATAATTGGATGGCAGTTTCTCCGTGGGTTACACATAAATGATTCAAAGGGTGAGTAATACTGTATTAAAATTACCATACTTTCAGTACCAATGAAAAGTTTAAGTAAGAAAAAGTGAGAAGAGTGAACGTTGGGGGTAGGGTTGCGAGAGGAAGATCAAAAAAAGACCAGGGACGAGGTCATGGAGTGTGAAATCAAGGATAAGGGACTGAATAAGAAGGCTGCCAGAGATCGAGCAGCATGGAGAGACGAGACTCATCTTGGATGGCTTTTCCCACTTGAAATGGCACGTATAGTTCATCACTGCTTTCCACATTTTTATTAATTATTGTAGGCCTATATCCACCCCATTTAACAGTGAGGAGTAAGGTTAGGATGATGATGATGTCTTTGTAAAGTAATTCTGAATTACCTCACACAGGTAAGGCAGGTGACAACCTTGACCGACATGAACGCATTGGTAAGGGCACCATTGGTTTGGATGGATTCCGCCGCATCATGAACTGTGGTCACTTTAATGACCTTCCCCTCATATTGGAGACTCCTTGGACTAGCAATGAAGGGTATGCTCAAGAGATCAAGATACTTGAAGCACTAATTGTGAAGTAAAATAGAACAGAAGTTCAAGAAGTTTACAATTTGGACCAAGCAGAATCTTAACATTTATGTACTGACGTAAGTACCAGCATCATCACATTGCTAGTACTGTAGAAGAAATGTAAGCAACCACACAGATGAAAGATTCAGAAAGCAGTTTCTGGAAAAGTATGTTAAATATTCTCATTGAACACCCAGTGTAGATCAAGTAGGAAGCTAGCTGTACACTTTATGGTAAGATGAACAAAGAAAGTTAATCATATGGCAGTTTTTAAGTTACTGAACTTCGAATTATAATTACCTTAATAAATTGTTTCGTTGGTAAGTTATGTTTAGTAGTGGGATGAAACAGCATTTTTATTTTAATTTATATATCCCCACACAAAATGTGATTTTTTATAATTATGTGATCATTATTTTCAATTGTAAGGATGTCCAGGAGTACAGTATATCCAGAATAGGAATAAATTAAGCTGTCATATTTCTCATGTAAGCATTAAAAAATGCAGCTCATTGCATGGTTTGGATGTAGAAAATTGTCATATTACCATTAAAAAAAAAAAAAAAAAAAAAAGTCTTATCATCCTTATCTACTGAGTCAGCCAGGCATAATGTACACACAGAACAAGCACCTAAAACAATCAACATTTAACTTTTTCCTCTTCCGCAGAATAATTACAACAGCTGGCATCTCCACATTCCCAGTACCTGTATAAATAACTTGAAACCTATTTTTTTTCCTCTTGTGTTTGAGCTCATCAAACAAACAGTGGTAGACGCCAAAACAAAACCCCCAAAAAACTGGGTGAAAAGATGAGAATGTGATGTTTAAAATGAAGAATTGTATCAAGAAGCAGACCTACTAAACACTTGGGATTATGTGGAGGGGTACAGTACCAAGAAGAGCAAAATTATCTGTTAGGAGATTGAACAGAGATCAAGCAGCGTGCAGAGCCACCATCAAAGGAACAAGGAAAGCATGTACAAAACTTTTCAAAAACATTTAGAAATCAGTAAGAGCTGAATGGAGGGGGAAATCTGCTAACAAAAATTAGAGTATATTTCATTCCCAGTATAAGTAGAGGTGAACATTGAGATGGTTAGAGTGTGAAGGATTGCAATAAGGTGGTCTTGATAAAAGGATGGCATAGTGTGCTTAGATGGTATGGTCATACAGACTAATAGATATTGATAGGATGATTAAAGGGTATAGTTAATGAGTGAGTGAGTTTGAAGGTGGGAGTTGTTTACACAGGTCCCAGAATTGCATGAGCTGAAGTTGTCATATATGCCAGCTCCAAAAAGTATCTCACAGTACTATTCTGATGATAATCTGAAATTGGCTTGTCACTCAGTGGAGAGACCCACAGACAGAGTGACAAGCCAAATGGTGAACAGAGGTTGAGCTTCGTGCACAGGACCAGGGGGTCGTGAGTTCAAGCTGTGCCCGGAAACTACAGTCCCAGGAGGGGTAGCTCCCACCTGTAACCTAGCGGGGCTATATGATCCAATCCAGGGTCTAGCTCAGGGGAATGCCATTTCTCCCATATTTTTTCCTGTACACAGGAAACCATTTACTATGCTGGGTAGTAACCATATAACCAAATTTTGGCACCTGGTAGTTTAGTGAGTAATTAAGGCGCTCCAATCGGATTGAGCCGGTAAAGGTTTATATCTGAGGGGTAGTTGGGGTTTATTGCCTACAAAATGCCACTCAGGGATGAGTTAGGCTGGTCACTCTCATCTTAAATGTCAGGACCAACTTGCCTAGCCCCAGGCTCCTATGCTCCTCATGGGGCAATGTAGGATTGGATGATGGATGAATCAGTACAGCTCATATGGCCCACAAAGATGCATGCTCTATCATCTGAATATTCAATGATAACAATACTAACTACAAAAAATGCCACAAGCATACAATATAATGCATTCTCATGAAAACTGGCTTATCTATGAGGAACAGAATCACCAACCATTATGCAAATCATGGTCTGTGGTGTCTCATGTGAAGTATGCACTGATACTTTCTAGAACAAGTGTACGTGCTTAGTAGGTTATGACATATGTTGTATACAAGATATTTTATTTATATTGAACATGACATTAATTACAAAATGTTTACAAAAATAAATCAAAAGCTTTCTTGTATTACTGGACTAGACAACTGAACAAACTCTGATGTTCTTGAGAAAGACAATACAACACTAAGCAACATTAGTGGAATGAAACAGTAGGACGGGTACCATTAAGGCACTACAGTATATACTTTTTCGTACATACCATTTGATAATGGTACTTTTAAGGTGAACATGTTATATCAGTAATTAAATTCTGATTTTAAAAGAACATTCAAAAACAAAACCATAATTGTAAAATTTGTAAAGCACAGCTTTACTTGGAAATTAGGACTTCAAATTTTTTTAAGTAGGTATATTGCTACCTAAATTTAAAACAAAAAATCAGAGCATACTCAAATGAAAATGGGTATTACTGAAGTGAATAGCACTGATAACAGAATAAATACATATTAAACAGTTTTAAACCAGAACAGTTAATAGTTATTTGAGAGATAGCATAAAATTCCTGTTCTCTTCAAAGGTTTGTACCCCTTACAAAATTTAATTTCCCCCCTGTATATAAAATCACAAGGAATGTTAAGAACTGTGATTAAAATGAGTGAAATGCCAATTTTAATGAATTTTTCAATAAAATTAAATTAAAACAGCCATAATCTATGAAAACAACAATGATTAAATAGTGGCAACAAAACTCAGTGTATGAGTAATGGGATATTGTTTATATTATACATATGGCCAAGTGCTGTTACATCCAAACAAGAATGGCGATCAAGTGTAGTTCAACAGTGGGTGTGAAGTGAACTGGTGATACTCCTACATCATCTTCCACATCCAGGGGCCAGTAACAACATAACCTGTAAAACATCATTAGGCCAATGCAAATACAACAGCAGAAGTTACTCTTTTAAACATAATCATTCCAACAAGGGATGGCACAATGCCCAGAGTCATCCCTACTACTCTTATCATTAAGGTAATGAAATGCTCTTGGTTCTAAAAGTCAAGAAAATTTTCAGTCACTCATTAAAAAAAAAAAAAAATAGTGGCCTGGCTAGGCTCTTATTATACTGCCTAGATCAGCAGTCTTGCCATAACACAGAATCTTACAACTCCTTCTGTTTTTTTTTTCAACTGCAAAGTTTACTATCACATGACAAATCCCATATCCAACTGCCATGTTTGGATGTCTCCAAGTACTGTAGGCAGAATACTTGGTGATATGCATTTCCATGACTTAAAATCTACTCTATAAAATAGCAAATATAAGGAGTACTGAAGCTGCCATACACTGATATTACTACAGTAGTGAGGCAAACTTGCTTTTCAATGCAGTACAATATTGTACATAAAACTTCAACCTTCACTAACCCCTTCCCTAATAAGGTGCATACTTTCTTATACTCTTCCACACAATTTTTTAATGCTCAGGAGAGATGACTTATACTCTAGTGAGGAGGCTGGAAACAAACTCTATTAAGCCCTGTTCCTAAGCTGGAAAAAAAAAAAAAAAAAGTCTAAGTCAGAAGAATAAATTACTTTAGACTAAGGGGTTAAACTATAGGAACACCCGTGGACATATGAACCTTCTGCACGTCAAGTGGCTGGTTGACGATACCTGGTAACCTGCCATACCAAAATGTAGAATTCTATGAATGGACTTTGTCACTTGTAATGGTGATCCTGGTTGGCTGCTGTATTTTATGGTGTTGATTTTATGGAAACAAAGGAATGATCATCGACAAATGTGTATGCACATTTGTTAATTATTTCTGCTAGTGTACCTCACAAGCTCTTTTTCTTAAAGGTGTGACAGAAGTTTATTAGAAAAAAACACATGCCTGACTTGGCAATACAGTATCTTACTCCCAGGCTTACCACATGATATCACAAGGTCAGCATGAATATAATACTTGGTCATTCAAATTCAAAAGGTTTTAATGAACATGTCCTTCACAGCACGTAGATTAATACATTCTTATTGTTAAAGCAATGTCTACCATAATGTAATGAAGGTAACTGACTGAAATTAAACAGTGACAACAGTTTACCATCCCTCCACCATAGCAAGTCAGAGGCCAGTTGAGTCAGTGTGACCAACTGTTCCATCCCATGTCACCTAGACATACGATACACTTCTGTATTAACAATATTAGTTAGCCACCTCATTATGTCTTCCATTATAAAGAGAATGTTACTGTGAGGTGTAAGGCTAGCAGATCAAACCGTGCTTGAGCCCTCTATAAAAGTGATACATCTCAATGCAATATTACTATTACAGCCTGTTTGATATGCAACAGGGAATATTTGGTGGAAAGTATTATTAACAATTCTCCAAATGATAAAATATAAACGCTAAGTCACTACTTTTACCATTCCATATTTCTGTGGTTAATAATAGTCAAATAACATTTTATCCGAGATTCAGTCCGACTGCAAGGGGAAATAATTTGCTTTCACACAATATCATTATGAATATTCATAGACAGCACAAGTAAGAGGTTATTGCATGTAAGTACACAAGTCAAGCAACAACTTAAAACACAAAAAAATGTCAAGATAGCTCTAGCACCTACGGAGATAGGGCAGTTTAAATATTGCAAAACTCCCCCCCTCCCCCTCAGATGGCCCAGTATATTATTAAGGGCCTCATATGTCTGTGGGTGTACAAGACTACCACTCTCACATACCTGGGGGAGCTGAGAAGTACCCTGGTGGTGGTGGTGGCATTTGGACTGCGTCTGGCTGTGGCATGACTGTGGTATCTGGGGGAGGCATTGGCAGTATGGCATGTGGAGGGGCACGCTCAGGCTCCACATATGTTACTATGGGAGGAGATGCCAAACCACCTGACCCAACACTGCCTCCTGATGCAACCTGCCAAGGAAAAGACTAGCAAATGAAACTAATGCATTCATCCACAGCATACATACATAAAGTGGTTAGTGCAGTATTGTGGTGTTCGAAAGGATGTTAATGCAAACCCAACTAGGGCAGGGAAATCTGATTACCTGAAATCTGTTAAAAAGACTACTAATCTTTCACATGACCCACTGACGTACAAGCACACCTACGAACACCTACATACCAGTCCTGAATTAAACAACCCTGGCATAAACTGGTATTCAATACAGATCTCCCAAACAATTTACCTTAAACCATTCACACCTCATTATGAGACAAGACTGAGTTTAAAATTCATACATCTGTGTTAATATCCATCTCTGCCTGGTTAAAGATATTAATCTACACTAACCTAACATTTTTACAAAGGACTAGTGTGGCAGTCTCCATGTGTGATGCAATTTCCCACATAAACAAACATAAGACTTACAACAGAATTTAAGTCTATTTCTGTTGGATGTTTACAGAAGATAGTGGGCTTTTGATTGTTAAACTATCTGAACAAAAACTAAAGCTGCTGGAACAAAATAAAATTTACACTAACACAATCTGAAGACATGGAGGTGAATGGGAAAAGAATGGGGGATGGGGAGGGGGGAAGGTGATCAAAGGAAAACAATCAACACTCATTATTTAAACTCACCTGTGATGTTAAACTATCTGAACTAGATTTTCGGGATCCCATATGCATTAGTGGCTGTCCTTCATACTGGTGAGTGGTAGGACGGTGGGAATGATGTGGTGGTGTGTTGTGATGGTGGGGTGGGGTGGGGTGAGGATAATGGTGTGGTGGTCCAGTGTTATGATATTGCTGGTGTCTAGGGCCTCCACCTCGACCTGCTGGCCCTCCTCCCCCACCTCGCTGGAATCTGGGAGGCAAGGGGCGCTGAGGCCCTAACCCTCCACCACGCACTCCAGGACCCCCACCCACACCTGAGAGATTTATTATTTTAACCAGACTAAACAATGCATCATCACCAATTTCTTCATTCTAACTCAAAATGCCTGGGAGATATAAAGAGTTTTACTTATATCACAAAAATATGATCATTGTCAGTTTCTTGACTAACTTTATCTCCCGCTGATGCAATTTGTCATCATTTAATGGCATAAACTGTGTAAAAGCAAAACGCAGCTACACGAGAAACAACATTTGAGATGCTTCTAGGTCATAACTGAGAACATAACAGCACAAAATACACACATATCTAAATTCAAAACAAGTTAGGCTCCATCTCACGGGTATGATGTTCTACACACAAAAATATGTGCTTCTTGATGCCTATGGGATGAAGACCATTACA
The DNA here is from genome assembly GCF_032717465.1 of Coenobita brevimanus. Lineage (NCBI taxonomy): Eukaryota > Metazoa > Arthropoda > Malacostraca > Decapoda > Coenobitidae > Coenobita > Coenobita brevimanus. The sequence goes on along the minus strand of NC_137022.1, from coordinate 28,008,599 downwards.
ATGATTGCTATCTATTTATCTATCTATTGCCAGACGCCTCAATCCTGTTTGGGGTGGCCACAAACAAATCGCCCCCACGTCGTCCTGTCCCCCGCCATTTCACTGCCCTGTTCCCAACTCACACCCCCCTCTATCATATACCTCTCCACCCCATCCCTCCATCTCATCCTCGGCCTCCCCCTCCCTGTTCCCCCCTCCACCTCACTCACATACACTCTCTTCGTCAGTCTTTCACCTTCCATCCTCCCCACATGGCCAAACCACCTCAGTGTGTTCCTCATAACACTTCCTATCACATTCACATCCACACCACAACGCTCCTTTATATCCTCATTTGTCAGCCTCTCTCTCCATGTGACTCCACAGGCTCCTCTTAAATAACTCATTTCCACTGCTCTCACGCTTGACTTGTGTCCTTCCAACATTGTCCAAGCTTCACTTCCATAGGTTAGAGTTGGTATCACAATACTGTCATGTAGTAACTTTTTCACTTCCATGCTCACTTCCCTGTTTCTTATCACTGCTTTCAAAGAACCAGCAACCTTTCTTCCCTGCTGTAACCTTTCAAGCACTTCACCCTCCAAACCTCCATCCTCACTCATCACACTCCCCAAGTACTTAAACGTACTCACATTTTCCATTTCCTCGCCATCCAACCTCGCTGTACATTCACTGACTTCACCTCTCTCAAAGACCATCACTTTACTCTTCCCTATATTCACCTTTAGATTCTGTTTCTTGCACACTCTCCCAAACTCATCCACCAAGCCTTGCAGCTCTCCTTCGTCTTCACTCAACAACACAGTATCATCTGCAAACAACAATACAGGGAGTTTCCAAACACTATCCTCTCTCACCAGGGCCACTCTAATATCCACTACCTTACCTTGTACCTCTTTTATTACCCCATCCATGAACAGATTGAACAACCATGGAGACATGACACATCCCTGTTTCAACCCAACCTTCAAAGAGAAAAATTCACTTAGTTCACCATCCACACGCACTGCAGCCTTCACACCATCATACATACTCTTCACAGCATTCAACAACTTTCCATCTACTCCATATATTCTTAATACTTTCCACAATCCTTGTCTATCCACCCTGTTATATGCTTTCTCCAAATCCATGAAAGCCGCATTCAACTTCTTTCCCTTCTCTAGAAACTTTTCCACTAAAGATCTAAGAATGAATATCTGATCTACACAACCTCTTCCCTTCCTAAACCCTCCCTGTTCTTCTCCAACTATTTCCTCTGTTCTTTCTCTAACTCTGTCAATAAGTATCCTACCATACACTTTTCCTATTATACTAAGAAGACAAATGCCCCTATGATTACCACACACTTCTTTTTCCCTTTTTCCTTTGTACAAGGGAATAATTATACCCGACTTCCAATCCTCCGGAACTCTACCTTCCTCCCAGGCCAATCTGCACATCTTCCACATCCATTCTACTACTATCTCTCCCCCATGCTTCAGCATTTCACCACACACTCCATCAATTCCTGGGGCTTTCCCCAATTTAACTTTCTTCATTGCTTCCACAACTTCTATCCTACTGATTTCTTCCTGTCTTCTCACCTCCCTCCTTCTGCCAGTCATTCCCCAGCCACTTATACTCACAGTACTTCCATCCTGTATGTTCAACAATTCCTTAGAGTGTTCTCTCCATCTGCTCACTTTTTCTCCCTTCTCCACTAATAATCTACCATTTTTATCTTTCACTCCCCTGCTAACCTCACTTCCACCCTGTCTTACTCTCTTCACCTCTTTCCAGAACATCTTCTTACAGTCCCTCCACTTTACACTCAAATTCCTTCCAAATTCCTCATCCACTCTCTTCTTACTCTCTCTTACTAATCTTTTCACCTCTCCCTTTCTTTCTACATATAACTCTCTCTTCCGCCTCTCAACTTCTTCCACACCCCTATTTCTCATCCATTCATTGTATGCTTTCTTCTTTTGTGCCACAGCCTGTCTCACCTCTTCAGTCCACCACGCTGTTCCTTGCACCCCCCTCCATCTTCTCTTCCTCCCACACACCACATCACATACTGCACATATTTCTTCTGTAAATATCCTGCACACACCTTCCACATCCCCCATCTGCTCCAATTCATATTTGCCCAATTGTTCCTCCACTTCTCTCTTATACTCTGCCTTTTTCTCATCCTCTTGTAACCTTTCCACTCTCCTTGCAACTACTCCTTCCTCTTGTCTTTCCCTTCTTCCATTCCTCCATCTTACTTGTATCCTAATTCTGGCCACCACCAAGTAGTGGTCAGAAAGTCCACTCCCCCAACCTCTAAGAGCTCTTGCATCCATTACACATCTTCGCATCCTTTCATCCACACACACATAATCAATCATTGCCTTCCTTTCATTCAATTCACCACCCACCCTTCTCATCACTCGCCATGTATACCTGTGGATCATTTTATGCCTGAAGAGGGTATTGGCTATCACCAACCCCCTCCCAGCACAAATGTCCACTAACGCACTGCCATTCTCATCTATCGCAGCAGGCACACCCCACTCACCAACTATTCCATCCACCTTCACATTCCCTACTTTACCATTCACATCAGCGATCAAAAACACTCTCTCATTCCTTCCAAACTTTTCCATGCACACTTCCACATTTGTCCAGAACTCTTCTCTCACTCTGCTAGCACAATCTTGCATTGGCGCACACACACACAATCGCCCACATTTGTATTCCAACTTTCAACTTTACCCACACAATCCTTGACCCAACTGATCCATACTGTCTTATGCTCTTCTTCCATCTTTTACTCACAACAGTACATACTCCTTCCTTTGCCCTCTCATTCTCACCTACTCCTGCACATATACCCCATCCATACTCCCATTCTCTCACACTTTCTCCTCTCCATTTTGTTTCAGTCATTCCACATACATCCACTTTTGCATTCTCAAGCACCTGGACAATTTCTCTCTCTTTCACCTCATCATTTGCTCCTCTTACATTCCACATAGCCATTACCAAGTCCTTTGTCCGGTCCTGGGTCGTCATCGTTTGGTCAGTCCTTGTCCGAGGCTTCTTGTTTGTTTTTTTAGTTAGTTGTTTTCCGGGGAGGGGCACTAACCCTCCGCCAACCCTTTTAGTTGCCTTTTACGAGAAGCAGGGATACTGGGGGAGTATTCTTGAAAAAAAAACCCTACCCCCAGGGGGTGGAGTCAGCCAATGTCATGTGTATCTCCATATAAATTTAATCCATCCATTTCTATCACGTCAATTCTTTTGATTCCTTAACCTCCAAACTTCCCGTATGCACACATCCACTTATTATATCCATTCAACTTTCTTGAACTTTCATGAGGGCCACTATTACACATGAAGGCCTTTATGGCACCAGGCACTTAACTTCCAGTGTCATTTGCCTCTCAATTTCCTTTACATATTTACCTAAACCCTGTAAGGGATTAAGATGTCTGGCAATAGATTGATAGATTTTCCTAAACTGTTCCATCACTTCCAGTCTTTCCATTTACCAACATATAACATTAAATCCTATCTTCTATCATTTCTCCATCATCTTGGATGCCTGCTCATTCCTAGGAACCCCCAGACAGGGAATGGCCAGAACAGAACCACTGCCAGACTATTTTGCCTTCCCCCCCTCTCTCTCACCAGTACAATGATCCACTTTTTTTTCTCTCTTGAATCCACTGTTTTACTCTTATCTACATGAACTTTCATATCCTGTTGCTCACAGACATACACAAACCTCATAAAGCATTATTAGCATCCTAACTCTGTTCCCTTGATACATATGGGGAGGTAGGGTTTACAGCAAGGCTCTCTGATCTCCAGTATGATATACCTCAAAAGGGTAAGATTTTGTTTCTCAGGATGTCCCAGCACAATCTATCCAAACTGGTAAAGAGGATATTAAGAACTTTCATCATACACACTACAGTATATGGTAATGCAGCCCTGAAAGAAAACTTGCTCTCAAAACAGGATATAATAAACAACCTGGCCCAGATTTTTTCCTTTTTGCATCTTATTTCACCCTGCTCAATGTCGGAAAAAGACAATGCTATAGCTCTACATCCTCTCCATTGCATACACTGAATACTAACATGTTCTACAGCCGATCTATTGTTACAAATCGTACTCGGTATTCTAGCAGGACAGCTGGAAATTTTAAGCCAAGTTAGTGAAAAAAAGCATAGTACCATGGAAATTATTGTACTGCTGATTGTGCTGATTACCACGATGGTGACCAAAGTTGTGGGGGCCACCTCTACCCCGGCCCCGTGGGTGATGAGGATAAAATGGTCTCTCTCTACTCCCTTCTCGCCCTTCTTGGTGCTGCTGGAGTAAAACAAATGGGGGATATCTTCATTAAGAAAAATATACTAATCAAAAATTACTATACAGTATACTAAAACCACCATACACCACGACCATTCAGGGGAAGACCCAAACTGACAAAGGTACAAGTCTTTAAGAAAAGAAAAAAAAATCACAACTAAGTATTTTGGGGGATATATACATAATGAATAGTTCGAGCCGCGCCCGGGACTGCCATGCCGGGAGGGGTAGCACCCTCCTGTTACCTAACGGGGCTATATGGCCTCAGCTGCCTAGCTCGGGGAATTCATTTCTCCATACATAATGAATGAGTTAAATACATCTCAAAAAGCCATGTGCAACCATACAATTCCAAGGCAATTTTCATTAGCTACAGAGTCTTTCAAACACATATTTCTTAGCAAAATGTATTATTTCTTACACTACAGTACACTACATCATCTAATCCTGTGTTACTCAGCGTAGATGCCTGGGTTCTAGGCAAGTTGGTCCTGACATTAAGATGAGAGTGATTAGCCTCACTCATCCCTGAGTGGCATTATGTGAGCAATAAACCCCAAACCACCCGTGGATATAAACCTACACAGGCTCAATTCGGCTGGAGCGCCTTAATTACCCACTAATCCACCAGGCGCCATAGCTTGGTTATATGGTCACCACCCAGCACAGTAAATGGTTTCCTGGTGAACAAGAAACCATTAGGTTTGTCTCTCAGTGTGATGTCACCAACAGACAGAAGGAAGAGACATGAAAAAAAAAAAGAAAGACTGAAGAGAAAGGCAGGAAAGAAGAAAGGAAGAGAGGAATGGGCAGTCACATGAGAGCAGCACAACATCGAGTGAGTGGATGGTGAATGTCCCCCATCTACCACTGGAATAATATATTCTTTCTGTTATTTATAGTTTATTTTTACACTGACAAGAGTTTGTATAAATATCACAGAAAGAATATTAACACACCATACGCAAAAATAAACTGGTAAGGAAGACATGCTACAAAGTCAAAGAGCCAAGCCCAGCGTAAGTCTCGTCTTGCAAAAATGCGACATTTATCATCTCTGTTACTGTGCCATGATGAGTTTAAATTCCACTGTTATTATCATTATTCTTGTACAGTCAGTAATCATGATAATATGCCTAATGATGATCAGTGTGTGTTTATGCACATGTGCGATGGTGATAGGGGTACAACTTTTAATGTCGCCATAAGAGGGACTTCATACAAATTTCTGGAGGTCTTCCTCCACGAGCTATATAACAGTGCATCTCATGGAACCTTTTATGCAAAGTTCATTTACACTGGGACCTTACAACCCCACATTACTCATGTAAAACTAGGGCCCACTGCATTACAACATGCCTTACCCTAAAAAAGGAAGAAAGAAAAAAAAGAAAAAAGCTGATGTATATGTACCAATAACCAGCAATAAATTATTTGTACTAACATTTACTGTACTATATTCTTACTCAAACTGTCTTCCATACAGTACTTTTAATGTTTATCCCTATACAGAAGAACATTAGCAGTGCATTAACAAGTGCATCAACTGACTCTCAGTGCCTTAGATGTGTATAGTCAGAGCATATGGTGATGTTTTCCAGCAACTCCAACAACATAAATGAGACTTACTTGATGTGGAGGTGGATACGGTAGAACGGGTGGCTCGCGGAGAAGTGGGGGATAGGCATGGGGGGGTGGTGGTGGTGGTGGGGGTGGTGGGGGCGGTGGTGGTGGGCCTGGGACTGGTTGGGGTTGGGGTACAACCTCCCCCATGAACCCAGGACTCCATCCACTCACTGTTACCATCTGGGGATAACCTTCACTACCTGCAACTTAAAAAACAGTGCTCATTACTTAACAAAGAAATACCAATACACATCCTCATAAACAGTAGTCCAGTGATAAGTTTCCCATTTGATTCAAAGTCAAGTAACATAACGCTAGGTTCTGTGCAAGCCATGATCACATATAGTGAACTAACATAAAAACTGTCTTGAAGGTACAAACCAGGTGATGGTGTTGGCTTATTGGCTTCCATCGTAGGTGATGGCATAACAGGAACCGGAAAACCCCACTGCTGGTTATACCCAAAGTTTCCAAATCCTCCATACATCACAGGAACATGGTACACCTAGATCAAAAGGAAATAATGTGGTATATCATCACCATAATAAGTGTAACTCACTTTATTATGGAAACTATATGCACTGCATGTACTGTACCCATATTCATTCAAATCCCTTGATACTGAGGCTGTGAAAAACATAAGATGGTAAAACCTTTATCTATGACACATCTGGCATCTCAACACACACTTACCATATAAGGAGGCATCCCTTGGTTCATTTTCAGGGACTCAGGATCTGAAATACAAAGAAAAAAAAAACTTTGTGGTTTTATCATCATCACTACCCTGACCTTTCTTCTACCTGAGAATGCAGTAAGGTAGGATCCAGATACAAGGAAAGAGAAAGTACACAGCAGGAGAACTATCAAAAGACTGACCAGTGAAATGCTACTACCATACTAAACGAGTATAGTACTGCTGAATTCACAAATTTTGTATGATACAAAATACACTATCATTAACAATGCATGTATAGCATTGTTAAAGCCACTTACATAACTATGCAGCCACATAAAATGTCATTATATCATGTAATACAGTACTGGACTTGCATCCATCAGTCCATCACCCAAAGCAGTATTGTACTGTCTCATCAGGAGTACCGGGGCCTGGACAGAGGCTAGAGTCAAACAAGTAAGCACGGCAACCTGGTACAGACCCATCAGCATCACTATGTGAGAAATAAACCCTAATCACCCCTCTGGGTTAGACCTTGCATCCCACATCCATTTAGTGTGCCATAACACACATGAACACCACGCATTTAAAAACTGTAAAAGGGCAATGGCATGAAGACCAACCCCTGATCTCCCTACATGCAACAGAGAACTGTCCTAAAAAGGTGAAAGTACACAAGCAAGACAAGGGTAAAAGCTGGAATATTAGGAGGCCAAAATAAATGAAGTTACTATGGTTCTATCACCTCTTTTATACTGCTTTCAATTCCATCACTGTTTTGCTATTCTACTCACCTTGGCTGTTGGGGTCCCAGCCTTCTGACTGGTGAGGAACAGTAGATGCTGTGGAGGTAGAAGGTGAGAATTCTGAAGGTGTGCCTGACTCATCAGGCTGAGGCATTGGACTCAACACCTGAAGGGAGAGAAGTCAATTCATATAAACCATCCATAATCCCCACTTTCGGAAAAAAAAAGAAAAAAAAAAGGAAGGAATCTACCTGTCAAAATACTGATTGGGAAACAGAGATTTCAAACAACATGCTCATTATACGTTTTAATTATACTCTCGTATCAGCTCAAAACTGTACGTACAGCACATGGTAAGGGGAAGAAAGAGGGAAATAAAAAAAAAAAGCTACTAAGCATCAGTTAAAAAGTACTACAGTTCATAATTTCGACATCTGATTCTGGCTGCTTAAGAATACAGTATGTTATCAGATAAAGTTCTAGAATAAATAATGATGAAATGGTACAGACTGATAAGTGTGAAACACAATGGTTCTCTTTTGACCATAAATGGGAGCATATTTCTGGTTCAAAGTCACTGTTATCAATCAGTTCAAGACACACAAAGACAGGAGGATATCTTAGGTGATGTGTCTAATATCCCATGAGAACAAAGGGTAGGAAATCTAAAGCATGGTACTTCAACATCTTAAAGGACAAGATTCGGACAGAAATGACATCCCAGGAACTGGAAAAATCTCCTCCCTCCACAGATGTCACTAATTGTGAGGGTGCTTTGGTAAAAGTGCTAGGCAAAGGGGGCTATTCCAAATGAGGTTCCCATTCCTTTTAAATGTCTTTTACAATATGTAGTGAATAAACTGTATCTTCTTGGCCACATCTCCTGAGATTATAAAGACGATACGTAGCTGAAAAGGCTCAAAGGTTCCAAAAACATAAAAAATTATCATTACACAAGAAACAATATCTAATAAAATACTTACCTGTACAAGTCCTGGGCTAGGGTAAGGTGGGGGGCAGGTGACAGTGAACATAGGGCCATGAGGTGAGGGAGTGCACCCAAGCTGAGGTTATTGGAAAAGGGTAAAGTGCGGATTTATGAGAAAATTTCAATGTAACACAACTAATAAGCATGCAAAACAATTTTAATAAATATGAATGCAAGAACTGATATATAATACAAACACACCAGAAACTGAATCAAAATACAGACCCCAAACACAGTACAAGCCATCCACAATTTCAACAAAAATACAGTAACAACGCAAAATAAAATGCATGATATGAACTGTGAATATCCTACCTGTGGCGGAGGGATGGGAGGTGGCGTTATATAAGCAATACTTTGGTCTGGCTGAAATACAGGGGATGCCTGAAGTACCTCCCCATTTGAAGTGGCCAAAGCTGGTGACGGATTCAATGGCTCCACCTTAAGAATAAGCAGATGACTTCCAATTGCTGATTATGGCTTTATGAATTAAGTCCCACACAGACATGCATTTGCTGTTACAGTAACACCTCTTTATATACAATTATTTCTGGGAAAGCTCAGTCTGATAGAAGCTTAAGTCTCAATAAAAGTGAGCTTTTCCATAACTGAAGTTTTTCTAGGTGCAATGTAATCTTATACTGTCCATCATGAAACAGTCATATACAAACATGCTGTTGTTGTGGTTCCAGGTTCATCTGAATATGAAACAAGGACAGCAATCTGAGGTGCAGTGCTGCTGGAGCGCAAAGAAAAGCCACTCCAGTATCTCCTTCTCTGTGAAAAGTTATCTTTCATCATGGTGAAGTAAAGAACACATACGAATGAAACTTATGAGTATCAGTCACATACAAGTTTCAATATGTAACGTGCTTCAATGAAAGTCTATCTTTGACAATAAAAAATTATCCATCATATGCGTGATTATTTAAAATTACCTGCATACAAGTACCAAACTTATCCTAAACAACATACTTTAACCCCTTAACTGCTACATTCCTTCTGAATGAACCTATCAACAGACTGCCGCATTCCTTTTAAAATCCACAATTCTATTTCAAAAGTTGAGTCCTGTATATTGCCCTGAGAACTTTGTGTATTCATCCACTCACGCCTGAGGTTACTAGTTTATCTTATTAGCTTCCTGCTATGTCTGCATGAACACTAGCAGGCATGAACAAGCATGAGGGAAAGTGACAACATGGTGCCCAGAGTGTCAGGTTGGTTTATTTCTGGGAGACTGCTACCGTGACTTTCACACATTCATCAACTTCTAGAAAAGTGACTCATAAAATGTAAATAAGTGAATGCAACTAACCTTAAGTGCAAGTGAATAAAATATTCGGAAAATGAACGTGTCTGATGTAAGCTATATAAATATATTTCGTTGAATTTCGCATTATTTACTATTACTGACTAGTTTTTCACTGTTCAATATAACACTCTTTTATTTTATAATGTCTGCAAAATAATGATCCTGAAATGCTAAGTGACACATATACCACAGTGCAATCCTAATTGACGTGTATAGTGCATGGTGGTGATGTGAAGGGTGGTGGGCAACGGTGGGGGTCATTGAGGATGATGGACAGATACAGCGACACACAAAAAACACCAAAAATTACATTGCTTCCACTTATCTCTATGGCAACACAGGAGAATCTAGACATTCACTGTAATGCTCATAGGTAAATAGAAGGGTTTAGCTTTCTTGTGCATGTATATTTTTTTTTTATCTTGCCTACAATGAAAATTATTTAACAGAAAAGGGAAAACTTTTGGGTGGATTGCCGCAACAGGGGTCTCACTTTCGTCACCTTAGCTGCAGTCGAGGGGTTAATGCACACTGTAAGCTACCTGAAGGGTATTGTTGTCTGCAGTTGGTGAAAGTGGCTGGTCCTCTTCATCACCCTGGGGTTCATCACAGCTCTCACTCACTCCTGTTCCATTAACCCTTTCTTCAGCCTGGTCATGGAAGGATCAGAGAAAAGGTACGAAAGTTCAGTAAAAATATTTAAGTGGAAGAAAATCTACTTCCATTCCATTTCTCCAAAATCTAAACTTTTATCACATACTACTATGGAAGAAACAAATCAACTTTCTAATGTTAAAGGCTATTATTGCTTTCCTTTTCCTATTTTCATATCCTAATGAGGCCATCTATTAATAGTAAAAGGGGTCAGAATGATGATGGTTAAAATGAAATGTCTTATAACTTCCATGTTAACAATGAAGATGAACTATACAATGTACACTGGTGGTTGTCCCTATAACTCATTCCAGCTTATCCCACCTGACATGTAAGTATTATGGCTCCAACTGACAACATTAAATGAATACATGGATAGTATTCTTTACATCCAATCCTCTGGAGTAAAACGACAGGGAAAGTTTTTAAAAATTCCTTGCAGCACCAACTTACCCATTTCCCTTGCTCACCTTTGGAGTTGAGGTGTCATCAAACTGTGCAGGATTTTCCCCAACCTCAGACTCACACTGAGTATCTTGTTTTTCGATAGTCACCACCTCTAACTGTAATATATCGAATAAATTAGGAAAATGGAAAAAAAAAAACTATAACATTTCATGTATAAGTATGAGAAATCTTTTTGCTAAATTAAGACTTAACAGTAAGAAAGTGACAATTATTCTACACTAATCCACAAAGACAAGTTAACTGAAACCAGTATTTTATGTAAGTCCCCTGCAAAGTGAACTCCTACAGTCTAGAAAGGCCTTTCCTAAATTGAACAAAGTATTATAATATTGTTTGCATGAGTTGATTAAAAAAGACCTCCTTGTGCTGAGGAGGTTCCTGAAGCTGTTTCTACTCCCTACAGACTGGGCAGGTCTTTCCTATGCTGAATAAAATCATCTGACATTAGCCAGAAATTGAAAATGTCTCTAGACAAAAGGAAGTAAACACAATATTGTACAATTAATCAATTATTTATCAAACTTCTTGGGAACATGATGCTCATATGAATCACAGGTTCAAACATGCAAAAAGGGCTCATATTCACCAAGTGCTTAGATCACGCTCACTGATCACTCTCAATACGACTTGTGCAGCTTTTTCATGAATTAGACCCTCCTCCTGCTCCCACTCAATCATCTTCTTCAATCAACAAAGACTTATGATATTGCTGCACAAGGTGCTGCCTCATCATCACCACACAGCTGTCCCGATCCCTACAGTCGCATAGCTTTGCACCAAACAAAGATGCATCTTTCCACAAATGCACTGAAATTCATTTGCAAATGAGCCATGATGGAAGAACTGGATATTTCCATGAATGTCCCAACCATGAATAACACACACCATGCATGTTGAGAATCCACTATACCGTATTTCGTACTTTATTTGGACTACTGCCAGATGTCTTCAATCATTTTAAGAGAGAGACCATTTACACTGAAAGAGTTAAATAGTCTCCATTAACTCCTGCAGTGGATGATGTTTAGTTTCTTTTACTCTGGCGGCTATAAAAAGCATTTATTATGGTTTGCAGACCTCTCCAGGACTTAAAAGCATAAGAATGGGCAGCAACACAGGCAATTCTAATTAAGCCTTCTCTACCCAATATTCCAGCATAATCAAAGTTTGTCAAATCATGTACATTGAGGCATGGATGTTGATACCCTGTAAATGATATTAAACAGAGGATTCCATTAGTAATACCTAACATAACCCATTTAGAATGGCAGGAACAATTTGGAATTTTATTCTGGCTACTGACAAACTATTTTATTCAACTGAGGAAAGCATGCCCACCCATAAACAGTCCAACCTATCAAGATTAACTTAAAGATGGCTAGGCCATTTGGAGATTTTACTGTCAACCATAAGACCATTATGATCAAGTGGAGGAAGCACACCACACTACAAGGAGTTAACAAATTTTATAGGGTACTACTCCACACCTCCTCATTAAAGCTCCAAGGGAGTGAACTCTTCTTGACGTCTAATGACTCAGAGCATATATGACAAAATGAATTCTATCTAATATATCCAAGAAGTGTACTGGCAGTTAATGTAAGGAACCCTCATACTATGGGTGGCTAAGATATGTAGACAACCAACATACTATGATGCTATAATGTACTACTGTACTGTACTGTACTGTGCTTAGTAAACAAGATCATACTATTTACTTACTGTGATATATTACAAGGTTGGTACTGCACAATAACTGGCCAGGGAACCCAGTTACGACTGAGAGCAATAATTTTTAACTGCTGCCCAACATTTACTGTACAAACAGTATTAGGAATTTCATATAACAATTATGTTATTTACCAGTTTTGTTGATGTGCCATACCATTCTTGGATGTTTGGAAAATATGACAAAAAATGTAATGAAATAGAAGGAAAAATAGGAGAGCTAGTGATGCTGATGATTTAGTGGCATCCCTACCCTCTGTCCTATGACCCTGACCTCCTGCTGGCCACCTGCACTCATGACTTGCTGCAAAGCCTCTAAGGTCACTTCCCGCATCTGGCTCACTTCATGCAGATGCAACCGGCTACCATCCTCACCCTGGGATATTGTAAGAGGGAAAATACGATAACAGCAGTTCTGATCAAAGTTCTTTATCATCCTGAACTTGAGTTATAATGGAAGAAAAAATGTAAAATTTAACCCATCCGGGGTCAAACATCAGTTTGTACCAGTATTCCTATACATCAGTAAAACAATACTGTAATCTAAAATACAATACAATGACTCATCCTGGATAATGAAGTTTTGTACAGTGAGGAACTCGGGGAGATATTTTGTTCACATTACTCACTTTGATGCGAAGAAATGCTTCATATCGTATTGTATCGTTTATAAAGGCTCCAACACGCTTGCATGCATCAGCCTTGGTCACCTAATGGTGGCTCTCCATGCTGCTCAATCTCTGGCAGCCTCCCAATTCAGTCCCTTATCCCTGAGGTCATACACTATGGCCTATCCCGGGTCTTTTTTGGTCCACCTCTCACAACCTTACGCTCAACATTCACACCTCTCACACCCAACTGTTATCCTTCTTCCTCTCAACATACCCAAACCATTTTACTCTACGCCTCCTCATCACAATGTCAACACCTTCAAGTTATTCACGTTCCATCCTTTCCCTCAACTCTTCAATCACAATCCTAGCTCCTTCCCTAAGTTCAAATTCAAGGATATACTAAACATCCATCTAATCATTGCCATTTCTGTACATCTGAGCCTACAGATATCCTCTTCCTTTACTGACCATGTCTCACTACCATCCAGCATCACACTCCCAACACATGCCGCTTACAAGGATTCTTTAGCATGCAGGGTGAGCCCTCTTAACGTTAGGAGAGGCAATGACACTCTGAACTTCCTCCAACCACCCCTTACCCTAGCCAGAGAAGAGTAAAAAGAATATAATGAAATGTCAAGTGAAATGCTCTTTATGTCATACTACTTTTGCCAAGCTATGATGATCAAAAGCCAGCATCAGACTCAGGCTATTGAGGATAAAGGAAAGGGGTGGAAAACCACAAAAATAATGAAGCTGAAAGCAATAAGGATGTGTTAACACTAAGCAACCACTGCCAAACAATACTTCACTACAGCACAATGGGATTCATGAGTGAATCTACGATTATTCTAGTATCTAAAACCTCATAAAAGTGTGCATATTACTGTATTAAAACCAGATGACGAACTAATATATCCTGTATAATACATTCATCCTAGTATGTAGTAAGTAGGACTCTCTCTCTCTCTCTCTCTCTCTCTCTCTCTCTCCCCCCCCCCCCCTAGAATATATAAAAAAAAAAAAAATGTATTTCCGTCTCAGGCCCAGCAGTTACCTTCAGTTGAATAAAATAATCTGGCAGTAACAAGAATAAAATACAGAAATTGGATAACATGTCACAATGGGACAACCAAAATTAATTATACAATCAGCCATGTGTGTGTAGAGTATCTACCACCCATTAGCTGATGTTTTACCACTAAAATGTAGGAGAGGAGGGACTGTAGGTGAAGAGAGGGAGAAAAAAAAAATAACTATGAGAATTAATACCCTAATTAACCCATATAAAATGGATAGTAGGGGCCTGGTCAATTATAAAAACAAAAAATCTATCGAAGAGAAGAGAGAAACCTGTATTTTACACAGGAAAAATCATCTGAGAAATTACCAACATGCCGGGAATCGAACCCAGGACTCTCAGGTGAGAGCCAGGCAGCATACCACTACACCACGACCAGGTAAAAGTTAACTCACGAAAAAAAAAAATCTATCATAAGATGAATAAACTGTCTGGACAGTGCAATAATAAAATAGTAAATACAAGTTTCTTTATGCAAGGAAGAAGGGACCAAAGGTCAGTAAGTTATTTCCACTGACCATTGGTGGTGGGGGTGGGATAGAAGGGCAGTAAGGTCTTGGAGCACTGGCCATCTGATTATGTACCGAGACGGAGGTGTGAGGTAGAGGGCCCTGGCAAGCACTGGACCTCACCGCCCAAATTCCATCCACAGTCATTTCTGCATTAACTACAGGCTGAAATATAAGGCAAAAGAATTTAAAAATATACTAATATATAAATTTTTTTCTTTTAAACAAACATTCTAAAATTAGAAAAAACAAACACATTTATTATCATCAGCAAATACATATAATAACCACACATCATTCTCTCTCTCTCATCCTCTCACTTACTTTATATACAGTACCTTTAACAACCCTAGTCATACCTACTCTATGTGATCACATTATCAACGCATCTCTTTTATCATCAAATCCTTTATTACCCCAGCAGGAGTGCAAGGACGTGGGACTAAACTACTCAGTCCAAAAAAGTACAGCAAGTGATCAGTTCCTTTCCCGTGTGGTATTATGTGAGCAATAAATCCCAATCGTTCTACAGACATAAACCACTATGGACTACACCTAGCTGAGGCACATTATCCCACTAGACCACCAAGCATCCATCTGGTAATATGGTTACCAACAAACACAGCAACTGGTTTCCTGGACTAGAAGACACCATTTGGTCAGTCACTTGATGACAGCACAGCACAAAATAAACAGATGATGGGTACCAAGAAAAAACATCTGTGAGTTATTACTGTGTTTGTTTTGCTTTCATGCCTACCCAGACCTAGAGATCTTATCATCATCATCATCTAATCCTCAATTGCCTCAAATAAAGGAGGAGCTATGTTATACTGACAGCTTGTGTTGTGAGACTGAGGTGCTTGATGTGTGTTGTGGTGTGAGGGTGTAGCATTACAGTGAAGGCAGAGTAACTTTTCTTGTCTGGTGGGGGTTCATGGAGGTTGCTGTGTGGCTGAAGGTTTTGAACAACTTACAAGTGTTTGTGTACTGCTGGGTGGTGGAAGAGTGATGTTTTCCAGGCATTCAGTTGAGTATAGTGTCAATACAAGTTCTTCATTGTTTCTTTCTTTTTGGCGGGGGACAGTCCAGCATATACTTCCAGGAATGGGAAAGGACCCAGTAGTGAAATGATTAACTGTGTGACTCTCATGCTCATGTGATGCCTGATGTGGAGTACTTTTGTTTCTTAAAGGTGGTCTGCACCTGTGGTCTTTGTGCTATCATAATCACAAGTCTGCTGACAGTTCTCTGATGGCAGAGGTGATAGAGGGTGTTAATTGAAATTTATTCTTGTGATAGCAACATGATGCAAACAAAAGAATAAAAGAGGGAATACACTCAAGGATGAATGAAAAATATGAAATGCAGGACATAATGCTGGTCCCTGCACTTCCTTGCCATACACCTCCATTCCAACATGGCCTACTTACTCCTTTTCACATACCACACCCTTTTTCTGGCTCCTGAATGTAATTTCATCATGATACCTCATTCCAACCACCAACAATGCACTGCCCATCAACACAGGGTGTACTAATGTCACACTGCCCCACCAACCTCAATCATTCCAAACTATTCAACCTACTCTTCTCTATGTAACTCACCTACCTTCTCGTCCCATACTGAACTCTATTTATTTTTTGACTAAGCAACAAATGAACTTAAATGTGATTTTGTACAAACAATACCATCAGAGATGATTGCCCATACATGACACTATATACATCAATGATACAGACAGATTACTTTGGTGGCTATACTGAATTTTAATTAACTTTTGCCTTCTTTTCTTAATCCTTCTACCACTGAAAACAAATATCCTGTTTTAGATATCAGACTACAACAGGCATTAAAAATGACTTAATGTACAATCATCATAAGCTTCTTCAAACATGTGGTTTGAAGATGATGCAAAATATCCTTATTATCAACTTACTTCATAAAGGTGAGAAACTAAAAGTTGGCTTACACAGATGGAAAAGAAAGTCCTTTTTTCCTATATAAAACAAAGATGTCAGAGCTATACATGCAGAGAATGTACAATAGAAGAGTATGTATACTGTATATATACTGGTATATACTATGCGTGTGTGTAATACATCTCATCTTAAATGTCGGGACCAACTGCCTAGCCCCGGGCTCCTACGTTCCTCATGGGACAATGCAGGATTAGATGATGGATGGATGGATGGATGGATATATATATATATATATACTGTATACATACAGAAAAAGTTCAGGGAGCTGTTGCCTCACCTGACATTGAGCGGGCTCTCCCTCTGTGCTAAGGGATCTTTTTATGTGGCATATGTTAGGAGTGTAATGCTGTACGGTAGTCAGTCCTCGGCGGTAAAGGAAGAGGATATTCACAGGCTCAAACGTACAGAAATGACAATGATTAGGTGGATGTGCAGTGCATCCCTGCATGCAAGGCCTGTGGGGGATGGGTTTATGATTGAAGAGTTGAGAGGTAGGATGGAACTGGAGTGTACTGGTGTGGTGATAAGGAGAAGTAGATTGAGATGGTTTGGGCGTGTGGAGAGGATGGAGGATGATAACTGGGGGTAGAAAATGAGAAGTGTTAATGTTGGGGGTAGGGTAGAAAGAAGTAGACCGAAAAAGACCTGGGACGAAGTCATTGTGTGTGGCCTCAGAGTTAAGGTACCAAACAGGGACGCTGCCAGAAATCGAACAGCATGGAGAGCCGCCATTAGGTGACCAAGGCCGACTCATGCAAGCATGATGTAGCCTTCAAAAATGAAAATTATATACCTGTGTGTGTGTGTGTGTGTGTGTGTGTGTGTGTGTGTGTGTGTGGTAAAACCTTATTAAGTCGGAATAATAGCAGCTGAGGCCATTCTGACTTCACTGAAATTCCGACTTGTGGAGAGTGTGAGGCCTCCTGATTTTTCTTTATGTCATGGGATGGGCTCAGCTTCAAGTTAAACTCCGCATATACGGAATGCATAGAGGCACCAGCATCAATCCTTTTTAACACTTAAAGCTTTTCTTGAATGCTCAGGGTCTTCAACTTCAACCTCCTTCCTGCCTGAAGGAGCCTTGAGAGCCTTGGAAGCCATGCTGGTAATGAATAAAAGTGTGGAACACAGATTCACTACTGGAGCGGGTGCGAGAGAGCACCGACGTGGGTGGTGGCAGATGCTAGACTGAGACAGGAAGTGCCCTGGGAGGCAGGAGGCAGATGATGGGCCCTCATGAGCTAAAACATGATGAACCTAGTGCACCATGCAGAGATTGGGTTTCCATTGCACAACATTTTACGTCTTAAGGGAATTTTGTGGGGGATTTTAAGACAATTTTTTTGAAAATTTTAAATTATTTTCATCAACGAATATCATATGCCATGCCAACTTAAGTGTATGCCCAACTAAAAGAGTTCCGACTTATGAAGGTTTTACTGTATGCAGAGAGAGAGAGATGCAATGGACAAACTGAAATAGCAAATGAAAATTATTAATAAAACATAATCAATAAACAAAAAAGTTTTAAAATCTTACAGGGAATGATTGGAATCCATCTTGTGCAGGACTATGCGAATTTCTAAAATTAGTGTTGTTCGTTCCTCTGTGGGAGTAAGTTCTGGAAGAGAAAATAATCATAAATAACTTAATGCTACCAACCAGCATTAAAAACAGGCAATAAAGATTAGATACACTGCAAAGTAGAATATTTAAAGGTGCTGGATCCAGATAAATTTAAAGGTAGCTGAATCCAGATAACAATATGGTAACCTCTGCCATTTTTGAGGTTCATGGCCAGGTTTCACGGGGCCAAACAAAACTTCTTTCTTTTACCTTACTGCCAATGCATTTACCAATTCATCTATATCACTCTCTCTCTCCCTCTCCATTCCCCAACATATCATATCATCAACTTTTCTATCACCAACCACCAACACATTATTGTCTGCATTTACTATCAAACTATGCTGTCTGCTAATATTCACTGCTTCTGAACCAGTCTACAAAGATCTTATTCACATTTATAAGCAATACAGCATCATAGGCATAAGCATACTGTACCAGTACATTATATTTGGAACATTAAACCGATATTCATTTATCACCAGCCCCACTCCTATTTGCACAACCTGAGTTCCAATTTTTTTCATGACCCAATCCCCGTATATAATGAACAGCATTTTGGACATTCCACACTCGTTCCATTCCAATACTGTTACTGAACGGTTCGCTCAAATGGCTATCATCCATGAACAGTTTCATCCATCACAAAATCTTTACATGATTCAACAGTCTGCCATCCACACCACAGGTAGGTAAACCTTTCATAATCTTTTTCAATCCACCTTAAGCTTTTTTCAGATCTACAAATGTCATAAATAACATAGACAGGTATTCCTTCACACATGTTTTCTCCACTATCCAGTCATACCATAAATATTTAATCCACACATCTACCACTCCTAAAAATAACACAGTACAACACTTATCAAAAAGTACTGTATGGTACAAGTATGTTCCTTCCATTCTTTAAAACTATTCTCAACTTTTGTTACAACACTCAGCAAACTTACCACACAGTAACATAATATGTACTGTGTTCCTTTCAATTACTTTTAAATTCTGTATAAACTTACAATCACAGCCTTCCTCCATTTCAATGAGGGAACTCCACTCATCCAAGCTTCCTAGCATATTTCCAACATATGTTTCACACCATCCTCCCTGCTACTTTTAATCATTTCTGCATATACATTATCAATACTTTGTGCCTTCCTTCTCTTTAACCTATTTATTACATTCGACACACTTTCTACTATCAAATTCTCTACACAGTTTCCACTGTCAAATTCTCTGACACCAGATTCTTACTACCTACCTACACTACCAAAACCAATTATGTTTACCATCACTAAGCTCTCATAACTTCCAAACATCTGTCTTTCAAAATTTTCTTTCCATCTACTTATTTTCCTTCCAGTTGCAAATAGTTTCTCACTCTCATCTCCTATATTTTAACACTTTTTTGCTTATACTCATTCCAACATTTCTGCACTGCTTTCCGAAGTAGTCCCTTATTGTAGCTTAAACATTTTTTTTCCTCAGTCTGATACCTCTATACCACTTTCTTTTTTATTACTAACCCCTTTACACACTTCTTATCTTCAATACTGTACCTCATCCTTCCATCAAAACTTGATTTCTTGCATCCAACACACACCCACTTCTTTTCTTTCTTCCACTTCTCTTTCAACCTCCGCAAATTTCAAACTCAGAATCCCATATTTAAACATAATTACCCATAAAGATGGGTATAATACTTAAAAATACAATGGACCCTCCTCCAACACACTAGATATGTTCCTGAATGTTGTGTTTGGCAAGGATCACGTTAAACTACTATGTATCCTATGGGAAAATAGAAGTTATGTTCCCAAGTCTTGTGGAAAAAGGGAGAATGCACCACTGGCAAAAGTGAAAGAGAGAGAGAGAGAGAAACTGTGAAAAGGGGAAAGATAATGTGGCGAGCTGCCTAGGATGACATTCTGTTGAAAGAATTGTATGTAGAAAGAATTGTATGTAGAAAATTCCTGTACACTTAAGAGGTGCATTCCACATAGGGGTAAATCCTACTGTTTGCAGCTATGGGAGCTATAGTATTTTTAAAAGCTGGCCTTGATTTTCCAACTTTGCACCAGCTGATCATCCTAGAGAAGTTATATACTTAAATAACTTAATTTTTCTATGGGAGGATTAATTGAAAAATGGAGTTATGAGGTACTGAAAGCAATCTCAAAACTGATGTTTTGACTATAACTTTAAAATGTTTGTAAATGTGCTTCTGTTACAAATGGCCCACCCTGTGGGATGATGCTGTAAAATTTGAATGCATAAATAAGCCATAAATGAATGTGTAACCAACTTCATTTAGATTAATTTCCTTTTCGAGTTTTTTTTATTGTACCTACTTGATGTGTGCACAGGATGGTGCAACAGTATTGATGATACTCATAGACGCTACTTTCCTTGCGCCTATAATATACCACTAAGGAAAATGTGAAGTAAGCTGAGTTACACCAACAGGTAATCTATGCAGTACTTCTTAGTCGGACACAGTTCAGCAAAACTATGACAATCCAATACTTGGTCACTCACAAAAAAGAAATGTAATGAAAGTACCTTAGGGACAACAGTTATTAACTCTTTAAAAGAATCATGGAAGCATTCATCTTTTTCATCATCATCATCATTATCATCATCCAGACATCTTAACCCAACAAACAATGGGGTGAAGAAAGCTCCACAAGACAAGGAAAGTTCAAAATTGGGTGAACTGTCAGAAGCATGCCTGGTAACACATGGCAAACAATTACTCCAGCATCATTCAAGCCCTCAGATTCCGGTATTCACCTCAAACATAACCATGAACACATGTGGTATTTTACTGGAAGCATTCAATAGCAAATACAGAAGGGCAAGAAAAGAAATCTGAGTCAAAAGCATTAATAGTATTATAATGGAAACTGTGATGAAATGACTGGTGAAATGAAAAACTTACAATGATTAAAGATGTAAGCAAGTTTAAGTGATATAATGTGTGCTCCAAAGAAAAATCAGTGTTTGACTTTCCTCAAACCATTTGCTGCAGTGCTAAAGGACCCGGGATCAAATCCTGGCTAGGGCAGGGAACAGTTTAAGGATTTGAATTTCATAAAAAGCAGACTTTACTGATCCATCAGAAGACCTGCCGACATGTAAAAATACCCCCGCTAATACCAGTACACCAGTCCTGTATAGGACAGCCCTTGCATGTATTCAGTATGGACAATGGGTGTTAAGTACCGAAGTGGAGACATGTGGAGGTGGACTACTGGGCCTTGGGATAGGCCCTCAAGCCTTTGCCCAGTCAGACACACACACACACACACACACACACACACACACACACACACACAATTTAAAAAAAAAAAAAAAATCATCTCATCTCAGAAGGTAATGAATCGTTTTTACTTACACATACGAAATATGGATCAGAAAAACAACAATGGGTTATCAGTGTATTTATTACGTACTTATCAAAAACTAGGCACACCATAAATTTAGAAAAGTGATCAACACATTATTTCTATCAAATTTTATGAGAGGTTATTACGAGTGCTTTGTATACACTCTGCCAGCAAGGCTACAGTCAATAGCTTACTATATTTGCTATAGCAACACTTTATGCTATATTACTCTTCCTTTCCTTTATAAACCCCTGATATATTTGCACCATCTTGAGATATCAGGTAACATACAGGGACTATAGCCTGAAAGAGTAATGTCTGGTAGGCTACTCTAGCTATCTGATACCAAAACACAACCAGAAAAAAAAAATCTTTATCACATTAAAGGATTACAGATGAAAAGTGAGAGCAAAGAGTTCAGCTTCATCAGTAAAGAGTGAAGAGGATGAGGCAAAGACGAATTTGTAAGTTTGTTGTGAAATTTATAGCTGTATGTCAAAAAGAGAGAGGAGAGACAACTGACAAGACCATTAGTTTTGGGCAAAGTAAAGAGATTCTGTACCTTCACCTGGCATGTCAGGGAGACAGGATTATTCTAGGCAGAAACTAGAAGTCCACAATACTCAGGAGTACTTAATGTCCATGACATTTAGAAGTAAACCTGAGATGGTACCTTATGAAAATTACCCTTCTGCAGATCCTATAAAGCAAATGTGGTGAACAACTTCAGAGGTACATACTTTCCTATGCAATAGCTACAGACTTGTCCAGCATTAGCCATTAGCATTAATGCATCACCACTCTTCTACTGGGCTTATCAAGACAGGCTTAACCAACTGAGGGACAAAGATTTCCCTGAGTAAAAGAATCTGAGCCAAAAATAATGCTAAGTGTTAGCCTCACTCCTGAGTGACAAGACCTTTTGAGCTGAGTCACCTTAAGATATACAGGTATATAAATTCATCCACAGAAAAGTGATTATAGCTGAGAAAACTACAGGCTACTTTCTTGGATATCAAGAAGTATATGACAGAGCAAACAAACAAAGACTGTGAAAGATGTAGGAAATATATGGAATGCTATTAATAGTATGTATGAGGGTACAAAGAAAGAGGTATGAGTGGAGCATGAACGAAGTAAGTCTTTCATCTGGATGTTCGATTAAAATAGAAACGTTCAATGTCTGCGTCTCTGTGGTTATTAATGTTACTGATCAATTCGTGTCTGGCCGAGCAGATCCATCAACCGTAAGCAAGCAACAACCTCTGCAGGGCCAACTCACCGTAAGCAAGCAACAACCTCTGCAGGGCCAACTCACCGTAAGCAAGCAACAACCTCTGCAGGGCCAACTCATGCAATGAATTGATATTCCCATATGATCAAATGCACCTCCCCATACAGAGGCACAGGGAAAATTGTGGTTTAATTCCTGGATGAACACCATATTTACATTTCTCAACCTAGTTAACAAGGGCACAATAGTAGGTTCCACTCCCCCCCCATTTTTTGGCTATATGGTTACCACCCAGTGTTGTAAATGGTTTCCTGGGTTACAAGAAGCCACTAGGCTCGTCTCTCAGTGTAGAACCACCTAAAGTGGAAAGAAGATTAATAAAAAGTAACAGGAATGAAAGAGAAGTGGGAAGAGAAGAGCGAAGACAAAGAATGATAAACGTGAGGGAAGAAGCAGGCAGCACATCAAATAAGTGGGTAATGGGAACTCTCACCTCCCACACCATACTAATGTTAACTGGAAAACTCTGACTCAGCTAAAGTGACACAAGTAGAAGTGAGACGAGTGGAAGTTACTTATCTCAGAGGAGAGTGTGGATATAAATGAAGTCACTGACAAATAAGGGAGTTTAGGAGCATGATGGTGTTGATGTAGATTTGCTGAAAATGTTAGAAGTATAGATATCCCTCACTTTATGATGGGGTTATGCCGCAGAAAATCATGTCAAACAATTTATTATTAAGCTAACACATTACCAACCCGGTTCAATGGGAATATGAAGGTTCCAGAGCCAGCCCAATGTACAGATCATTACAACCTGAGGCATCACACACACTGCCACTAAAAACCACTGTAGATGAAAATATATTGTGAAACAGTGAAGACACACTTTGGGCAATATAGTACACATCAAGTAATGTTACATGAAGACGTTAGTCAACCAGCACTCACATTTATCCCTAACAAAGCTGCTGTTTTAAGCACATACTTTATTACTTCCTTATTTTCACTGGCCTCACATTTATCCCTAACAATGCTGCTATTTCATGCACATACTGTATCACTTCCTTATTTTCACTTTACAGCTCAGTCATATACCTACTACTGCCTCTCTAAGTTTCACAAAAGTAGAAAACTGGATATTGGTAACCAGAAAAGGGGGAAAAAAAAATTGGAATTGCTTATGCAACACATCATTAAGTGAGGAGAAGGATACCTCTCTCCTGAGATGGTTTAGCTAAGCAAAATGAATGGAGAAAGAGAGATTGACAAAGAAAGTGTTTGCGAATGAGGTGGAAGGAAAGAAGGCAAGAGGTAGATTGAGGATGAGACAAAAGGATGAAGTAGAGAGGTATATGAATGAGAACAATGGGATGAAGAGAGCAACCTGATGGTGGAGGATAGGGTGATTCATTCATGGCCATACGTTCCAGAATTACGGCACCTTGCTATAGACAGACTGACGGATAGATAAGCTTCCATCTGTGAGAGGAAATTCTTTGTCTTTAGGGAGGGACATGATGTGAATGCACCAAATGAGACAAAATGTGGCATGGAGAAGAGGATGATTGTGCAGATGTATGTAACATTACATACTCATTACTAAAATTCTCAGTAATACAAGATATAGTAACTAATTACTGTAAGGAGCCTTAAGCGACAGGCTAAATATCATATTAACCACAAAGACATTCTTCAATTTAAAAGAAAATTCAAAAACAAGTACTGTAATGTACTAGTATACTTCAGTCTTTCTGCTAAGACTAGTTTTATTGATGTACCACATATTCAGTACTAAACTGTGACTACTAACTCTTAAAAGAAGCCATGTGTGATGGCTTACAGTTCATATTACAATATACACAATGTAACAATTGTACAGTCTATAACCACAACACTGTATATTCATCTACAGTATATGTAACTGGTATATAGTAAAATTACTCATATTTTTACTGGTGGGTTAGGTAAGCAGATTTCTATTTTTCTTAACATTTCAACTCTTGCAGTTTAGATTCCATATCAAACAACCAAGTACTTTTTCACAACTAATCTTACACATTACTTTGTCCACATTCTTTCTCCACAGGGCTCCTCTATTTTAGTCACAACATTATCTCACTTTGCTTGCTCCATAGCTTCAACTCTTGCAGTTTAGATTCCATATCAAACAACCAAGTACTTTTTCACAACTAATCTTACACATTACTTTGTCCACATTCTTTCTCCACAGGGCTCCTCTATTTTAGTCACAACATTATCTCACTTTGCTTGCTCCATAGCTTCACTAAAACCTCAGTTCCGGCTAAGATGAAACAACTGCAGCACTGCAATGCTCCAAATTGCTGAGTCCTCAGAAAATACGACCTCATTCTCCCAGTGATGATTCTTTCCATGCTGCAATCCGACTGGCTAAAAGATATTACTGTATACAGATGAGCCATATTTTCAGACACAAGCACGCATTCCATTTTCCAACCCTCTAATACCAAACAAGCCTTGGCTAAATCATAATTGTGCTAACCCTTTGGCTGCCATGGTCAAGCCAGACATCTTTCTCAATATGTTCAGATCTTTTTCATCAAAGAAAAAAAAAAAATCTTTTCATGACATTTTTATAGGTTTTATTTATGTAATAAGGGTGTGAAAAGTCCATTTTTACATTTTTTTTTTTCTAAGACTTATATGAAACAACAGTGCTTTACTATTAACCCCTTAACCGCGGAGCATCACTTTCGTGACACTTGGGAGCAAGGGATCATACCGCAGGGCATCACTTTTGCGATTCTGTGTTATTTTGAATTCCCCCGGGCTTTCAAGTGGTAGCTTGTATCATCTATCAGTACTGCCAATGTCCAACACTAGTCAG
The DNA here is from genome assembly GCF_032717465.1 of Coenobita brevimanus. Taxonomy (NCBI): domain Eukaryota; kingdom Metazoa; phylum Arthropoda; class Malacostraca; order Decapoda; family Coenobitidae; genus Coenobita; species Coenobita brevimanus. Next base: position 27,982,747 of record NC_137022.1, on the reverse strand, counting down.
CATTCCTAATCTCATCTGTACTCCCATCCATTGTTGACAATTTAGCCATTTCTCCCCGTTCTTGACTCCCCTCCCTACCTTCCCTCCATTACCCTCTCCTCTCACCTGCCCGGCCATGCTACGCTACGTAAATCTTCCCTGGAATTTTCCACTGATTTCATCCATTGAATTAAGCTCTATGCCCTATTCTTATACCAAATAATATATACCAAATAGAAATAAGGTAAGTGAGAGTGCCATACACCTGGAATTGGCTAATTATCACCTGACAACACCTCACGAGCACTCGTTCGCTAATTTTCGCTGTTTATTTCCCCTTGAAATATGCCGTATAATCTATTTTCGTACTAAAAATATATATAAGGAGGGAAGGGAGAAGCCTAAGTGATATTTACATTCACCTGGAACTACCTAATTTATAATGTATTGTCTAGATTTCCTGCCAATCATTTCACTGCTATATATTAGCAGCTGTCAAGAGGCTGACATTGGCAGTAATGCATTTCCCTAGGTAGGCCACCCCGGCCCACCCCTATCAGTTCACTGTCATATTCCAAGGAGAAAGTACATCTGTTTGCTCCTGCTAACTTCAGCCACTTTTTACCCCCATGCAAAGGGCCCTGTGACCTTTACCCCCTACCAAACCTCGTGTGGATGTGTAAACAGCAAGTAAAGCAATGAATGTAAATATAAGTGAACAGTGGAAAATGTTTTATAAGTTACTTCAAGTGACAGTGCATAACACAGTGTAAATAAAATAGAAATGTAAATACTGTAATGTAAATAAAATAGAGAACGTAAACAGAAATGAAAATGAGCAGTATTATAAGAATGCGAGTATATATACTACGAGTAATGAAAGTGAAAGTTTCACTCTAGCATGTATGAATACTATGAGTTATGAGAGTGAAGGTGAAAGTGACATTCACTCTCAATGCTAGTATACAGGATGAGAAAGTGAATGCTACGTATTTTACTGAAAGAAATTGAATGCCTACAGTGACAATAAACTACTATTACTGAAGGAAACTTATGGATACAGACTGTAGATATATATGAGTGTTATATAGTAATAGAAATATAAACTGTGAGTGTTTTTATGAATAATAAATGACAACACCAGCGGCGAACTAGCGCAAGTGGGAAGGTCATACGCCCTTGTAATTTTCATTGCTTTCACAGTGTTTTTTTTTTTTGGAATATGGATTCCAAACTATTTGAGAATCATAGAATAGTGTTTCTAGTGATAATATCAGGCTGTGGTAATCATATTACGGGTTGTCGGGAAACGTAAAGTGGAGACTTCGTTACCCAACTTCAGAGGTCTCCACAAGTCCTACGGTCCTCGACGAAGGCTCAACAAACACCCCAGGAGAAAGCTGAAGGTATGTGCCATAAGCATATGTGATTTTAATATTCTAGGACTAAGAACTGATTTTTGGCAAATATTTTTAGAGAGTCTGTCGGAGCCAAATATGCCTGCGGGTGACACAAGAAAAAGCAAATCAAGCCCGCGATTAAAGGGTTAAACAAGGCTTAAATACATACAAATATATCAGAACTGCTTACATTACATTCAAATGTACCTCAATGGGATAAACATACAATAATAAGGGCATGGTTGTTAGTTAGGGCATGTTTGTTGCAAAAGTAACTTTACACACCACATACACATAAAAAACTTTGGAGGATAAAAAATGAATAAAACTAAATGGACTGGGCTCAACTGAGGCACTCAGAAAGTATTTTCTTCTTTTGTCAACCACAGCTGCCTGTGGCAGTCAAAGGGATAATGACAGCCACAGAAAAGGAGGAGACTTTCATAAGCTACCATGAACAACTTACTCCCAAATAAATGACTTAAAATTTCTCCCTGGAACTGTGCCAAATCTGATCCACAACTTATCAAACACAAGTCTGTCCATTCACAGTGCAAAGTCTTCCAGTACTCTAACGTGTTATTTGGACATTTTGCAATTAGCTTTTCCATCAACTTAACCTCAACTTCTTCCTTCCAACTGGATGGGTCTATCTAACTTGTTTCTTCAAACACTTTGCATTCAGCTTTACCAACAACTGAACCTCAATGTCTTCCTTTCAACTGGATGGGTCTGTTGCCATCTCTTCTTGTAAAGCTGAATTCACTGTTCAACATTTTCCTTCTAAATCATCTCTGATTGATTCTGGTGCTGTTGCTCCATCTTCTCCCCAGTCTGGACTCTCATACCTGATTCTTAAATTTCTTGCTTGGGCATAATTTGTCCTTTCTGACTTCAAACCAATTAAGGCAAATGGTTCTGATGTGGTATCTCATGCCATTCTCAAGAAATGTGGCTCTGTGTTGATGTCTCCACTGATACCCCTTTCCCCTTTCTTTTTTATCAACTGGCACCTCTCCTTGTAAATCAATGTATGCTGTGCACTTCCTGGACACGATTTAGCTTCAGCACTGTCACTCAATGCAATCTCTCCAAAATAATGTGCTCACTTGACTTTACTCTGATTTTATAAACTGGGAAAACAGCCAACAAAAGCCTTGTAATTAGGGGTAGAAGTAAAATACTCTTCTTGCATATCTCATCATAAAATCATTTAGTCTGCTCATGCAAATGAGGTCTGGACACACTTACACTCTCTTTCATATGCCTACTTAGCCACTTACTAACACAAAACTCTGTGATAACTTCTGAACTCTCATATCTGCACTCAGTGTTCCATCAGTCCCAAAACACTTCTTTTCAACTACCATTTGCTGTTTTATCTGCCGCTTCTGCTTCTTCTTCAATGTCTTGGGAGCTCCAGGTGGTTGTCAAATTTCACGTCTTCATGTCCTGATCCAGGTACAGTATTCCACAATCTCCGTTTTGTCGGCTAAAGTATACTATACTTCTTACACCTCTTTCCAACTCTGTACTCCCTCTTTTTATTCTTTTTCTTCAACTGATGGTCCCAGGTCCTCAGATGGGTCCCCCTAGTTCTACTATCTCTCATCCCCACACAACCTCCTGTAAGGTTTACACTGGCCATATCTAGGATGGAAAAAGACCGTCGAAATGCATGGGAAGGGGGGAGGAATACCGACGCACATGCCTCAGCAACACTGCCAGTAATGGCTTGATGTCATTGTAAAAAAGGCTGCTATCAAATGAACACCACCTGGTGCAGCAGAAGTCTACCATTCCAACCCGCGAATGTTAAATTTTCAAGTGCAAATTTAAGTGACCGTATGTGCTCACAAAGTGAAAATCGACAAAATATAATAAATTTTAGCGTTTAATGTAGGTTAAAAAAATAAAACTGAGAAGGCATATTATAAACTGCAACAAAACACAATACATGGAGTAGGTTGTGGCGACCATCAACCACTCACATGACATAGTGCTGCCTACCTCTTCCTCCAACTTTATTGTTCTTTTTCTGTCTGCCCTCCTCTCCCTATTTATCCCATCCTTAGTGTCACTACATTACTCTTCAATCCACCTCAGGTGGCTCTACACTGACTGACAAGCCTAATGGTTTCCTGTAAGCCAGGAAACCATTTACAATGCTGGGTGGTAACCATATAACCAACCCATAAGTGTTCCCTACATGTCAACAAGTGGGTTGGTGGAGGGTTAGTGTCCCTCTCTATAAAACAACTAACTCAAAGTCACAGCCACCTCTTATGGGATTATGGCGTCTGGCTATAGATAGATAGAAAGCATGATGTGTCTATCATTGGACAAAATTTGTCAAGAAATTTTTAATACTGCTTTTTTCCCATTATTATTATTCACTCTCATTTTAAATGTCAGGACCAACTTGCCTAGCCCCGGGCTCATACGCTCCTCATGGGGCAACATAGGATTGGATGATGGATGGATGGATGGATGGATGATTATTTTCTTTTTTTTGGGGGGAGGGGGGACAAATTTTGTCCACCACAACCATTGTAATGGGCTCCACCATAACAAGGATTATGTTTGGCATTGTAAAACGATGGTTGGGTGATCAAAGAAGATGAACAGAGTACCTCAAATCCACTGTCTGCAAATGATGCTGTGTTACTTATTATCAATGAACAAGATCTTTACAGACTGGTTCAGGGTTTTGAAAATGTCAGTATGCAGTATGAATTGAAAGAAAACGTAGATATAAGTACAGTGACAGTTTCTGAGTGAAAAAGTGACTCAGTGTCATGTACTGATAAATGGAGAGAGACAAATTGCTAAATAGGTTTAAGTATTTTGAAGCAGAAAGAGATAAAAGTGCAAAGGAAGTGGATAGCTGAGTGGTTCACAGAAAATAGCTACATGGCACAGTGAGATATCGATATGAAACAGGTCTGAATATGGAGGCTCCAAGGGCATTGCATCAAGCTGCGTTAGTAACATCAGCAGCAGTAGTAGTGGTTGCAACCCCAGGCTCAGCTGAATGTGAACCTGGTGGACCGCAGGCTGATGCTGCCCCTCCTCCGGCAACTCACCACCCTCCTTTCAGGAGATTGAGAGGGAGCAGAGGGATGTTTGTATAACCAGGCAGAGGAATAGCTAGGTTATATCAGTGCCACCACATGATGGCATCCCTTTCCACATTAACATCTGAGCTTTGGTATCACATGATTATGAAAAGTTATAAAGGACTAAGAGCACTGGGAATGGAACTGCTGAAGTGGATGGAGGTGTGTCAGTGTGAGTGTAGGGTAGGGAGGCTAAGAAATTTGTATGGAGTATGGAAGCCTCTTAATTGCACAGCAGAAAAGTGTATGTGTTTAGTTATATGGTCATATGGAGTGAATGGATACACAGAAGATAGGGTGGTAAAATGGACATACTCGAATGTGAGTGAATATGAAGGTGGAAAAAGTTACAGTAGGCTGATAAGACTGATAGATACTGTAAATTTGTGTATAAAAAAGCAAGTTGACTTGATGAAGAAAAAGACTTGCAAAGGATCACATTGGCTGAATGAAGTTTACTGTGCACTGAGAAGAACAATGCAAGAGTTCAACGCTCCTTTTTATAACATGACGGCAAACATAATGACTGTCTGGCAGGTGTAATGCACAGACTGAAAAATTATTATAAAAAGATTATATTTGAAAAATGTGCACATGATTAAATGACTGTGTAGCCCAGTTCACTAGGCATGCTGTAGATAGCTCTCTCACTCTCCTTTCTGGATCCTAGCTCACTCCATCTTTAGGTGGGAATAAAGGTCTGACTGATTGTAACAGTTATAACTGTGACAATAAATCAAAAGACTGTTTATGTTTTTAGATTGTATCATAAACTCACTGGGTGAGAAAAGGTATGGATAGAGACTTAATGCACTACACATACATACAAAATTGGAGATCATCTTACATAATATATAAAAAAAAAAATGGAGATCAAAGTACTAACTAAAACTTCAGTGAACCAAAACTGGTTCCTTTAACTCTTATTCCCACACCTGACATGTGTCGGTTTACACAAAAACAACAGGTGGTAGCTTTTTTGTCCTTGGTGAGTTAAGTATGATGCAAGTACCTCTTTCCTCAATTCAGATACAGCAACAGCCAATATAATAACTTCACATCCTTCTGCATTAACAATGACGAATGCTATGGCTTGCAAAAATTCCTATCAGGTGCCTTGGTGACTAAGAAAGAGTGAAAGAAATGGCTTCAGTTGCAATGGGCATAGATAAATACCAAGACAGGTCTTTTCTCACAGTTTTCAAAATTCACACACCTTATTATGCTTGGTTCACTTTATATGGTTGACGTAGACTTACAAAAATGACTAACATCACTCTTTATTCAAGGTGACAGAAAAATTTCATGGGACAATGTGTGTTGTTACCATGAAGTGTGGCAACACTGTGTGGGATGTGGCTGAACTAGATGTTGTACTGTCATGTTATAAAAAAAAAAAAAAAAAAAAATTTTCATCACCATCATCATCATCATCCAGACCTCCTTTCCCACTCTAGGGCAGGGTGAGGAGTAGCGATGTCCAGACAGCCCAGGTTTGCCCAATCCAATGGGCCATGCTTCCATTCACTCATCATTCAAGCCCCTAGAATCCTGGCTCTATCTGATATGCCAAAAATATTCACCACATTCTGAAGCTTCACATAAACGTATCCGATAGTCAATCGAGACACTATTACACTAAAAAGGGGTGCCAAATCCCTGATCATGCACGTCTTCTCACAACATTCATCCAGCCAGCTCGATCTCTCGTCAGTCCCCTAGCCTCACCGACTTCCATACCTCTCTTCCTCAAACACTCATCCACCATATCCCTCCACCTTCTCCTAGGCCTACCTCATCTCCTCTCTCCTTCAAAATCACTCAGATATACCTTTTTCATCACCCTATTGTTATCCATTCTCTCCACATGACCATACCATCTTAGTACACTCTCTTCGATTCTGGTGTCCACCAACTTCCTCATTCCGCATCTTTCACGAATCACATTATTTCATATCCTATCCACTCTGTACTCCACATACATTCCTCAGCACTCCCATCTCCATTGTTCTCACTCCTGACTTTTCATTTTCATGCCACACCAGTCTCACATCCATGTTAAAGTTGGCACTAACACTCCCTCATGTAAGCCTTGTGCAGCTGCAACACTCAAGCCTGTTTCTTAACAAAGTCTTCATAGCACAAGCTACTTTCCTTCCTTGTGTCACTCTACATTCCACTTTTTTTGCATATCTTCCTCTCTTTTCTATCACTGTACCCAGGTATCTGAACTCCCTCACCAATGCCAGTCTCTCTCCATTCACTTTAACATCACACCGAGAGTCACCTTCTCTCTCAGTTACCATCACTTTACTCTTTTCCACATTTACCCTCAAAGCACGACGCTCACAGACATCAACAAAACTCTGCACTAGTCTATCAATCATCAACATACAACAAATGTGAGATATTCCAGCCATCACCACTCATTACCAAACCATCTATCTCTCCACTACTCGCGTTTTTACTTCTCGCATCACCTCATCCATATATATATTAATATATATATATATATATATATATATATATATATATATATATATAATGATAATAATCTATAATTCTGTACTGGTAAGTAACAAGGAAAAAAAAAGTACTGGCTAGTATCTAATGAAACTTTTGTGTAAAGTCCATTAGAAAAAAAAAAAAAAAATAGGGCAAAACAAAGAAATGTCTAACTTATACACAAAGTACTCACTATGATAATGAGGTATGACTTTTAAAATTAAACTGGGTATTATTGTAATAAAACACATTTATTACAGCTTGGCACATCTTATTATTCAAATATACAGTAAATGGCAAGGCTTTCAAGTAAATTACAGTAGTTTTACTATATCTTTAACAGGTGGCTTACTGAAATTATATTTGCCAGAACTGCTTCATTATTTTAAACATTTCTGGGCAGGAGGAATTATAGGGTGAATTTTGGAGGTGTGTCATCTAATAGAAATTATTTTATAAAACTGGATGTTAAAATGCATAAAAAATACTTTCCATCTTAACAGTGGAAATTCTCTCCTTCAAAACACCGTTATCATGCGACAACACTGACCCATTTATAATCCTGAACTCTGACCTAAAGAAGGGGATCAAACGAGAGACAGCAGATGGTAATCATTCAACCACATATTGAGTATTTTCACATGTTAACTCTTATATACATCAGATCTAGACTGTAAAAAGTCACTGTCTATAATACCGATAGATGAACCCCACTTACTTAGAACTGTAAAGGTTGTGTTGGTGGTGGCCCTGGGGAGTCCTGGCACGAGGGGAGTTAGTGTGAAGTGTGGGGCTACCTGCCGTCCTTCCCCGCAGTCCTCCACAGCTACTGGCTTGAGCCTGTGAAGCAATCAAGCTCAAGTTTAGGTTTAGGTTCTTACTTACACCACTTACTTCTTAAGTGCCACTTACACATCTAGTCTATACAGTCAGTCAAAATGTACACACCTTCAGGCTATACTCTATACAGTCAGCCAAAAAAATACCAGTACAGTATGCCCTCAAATACAAATACACAAAGTGAGATGACACTTGAAAGCTTACAAGTCAAAATACTCATTTCGATAAAGTACACTTCAAACATTTCTTCTGGCAGACTTTATAGATAAGGAAATCTATCTACTGTATGCCCTCTTACTGGATTAAACGTTAGGAGTTGTTACATAAACCCTTTCTGCATGCTCTTTATGGTAATCCACCTTCCACACAACATGCATATCTTCAGTACAGCTAATATTAAGTGTATATTTAGTTAACAATACAACATTTTCTTTTTCTTCTTTTTTTTCCAGTAAACTACTAGGTTTTCATTTCGGCAAACCCAAACATCCATTTAGGCTATACTTCTTAATTACCACTAAGACACTGAGCTTGTTATGCAGCTTTGAGAAATAAATACAGTATACAGCAGGGCTGAGAATTTAAAAAAATAATAATAATAATAATGTCTAAAATATAAAAATCCTTATTCAACAGTACACAGTGCCCAGAAAAAAAAATCCGTACAGCCAAAATGTCAAACTAAACTTATTATGGAAAAAGCACACTGATAGGATGGACATATACCTCCACCAAGGCAGTATCATCCTTCCTTCTGACCATCACATTTCTCCCATTCACCCAATATGTACTTAGGCATTCCTCTGATGGTCCTCAATCAAAATTCCAAATTTTGTGAAATAAAATTTAATAGTTTTCCATTATGTTACACAGAGACAGACTGAGACAAACATAACAAGCCAAAAACATAACCACCTTGGCATATGTAATAACTGACACTGAGGACAAGGGAGAAAGAAATTACCCACTCTTGTCCCTCTTCCTATTAGGACTGTAATCATTATATGAACAGAGTACATGGGTAGTGTACTTTCTCCCCATCCTCAAAGATTATATTCTGCTGAAGAAAATACTTGGCAATCAAAGGTTCCTCAAAATTCCATGCAAAATGTTGGAATGAAACTGGGCAAGTGTTTATATGAAAGAAATATCAAAGGGAAGTGTGAGTGAAAGCACTGGAAAGAGGAGTTCTGAAGCAGTAAATGGGCTCATAAATGATGCAGCGCTGCCAGACGATAAGGATTTTTAGCTAAAAAGTATAGTATTTATGAATGACAAACTTAAAAGAGCCTTCTTTCCAGCTGTAGCCAGATACCTTCATCTCAGAAGGTGCCACAGACAAATCAACAAATCACCTCAATATCAATCTGTCCATCATCAAACTGCCCATATTCCCAACTCATCCCACCCTCTTTAATATACCCCTCCAACCCATCCACAATCTCATTCTCAGTATCCCCCTCCTTTCCCCTTCCATCTCACTCAAATGCACTCTCCTAGTCAATCTGTCATCCTCCATTCTCTCAACATGCCTAACCCTCTCAATATATTCCTCTTCCTTTCATTAGACCTCCATTCTTGCATCCCTCCAATCACTTTTCTTTTCAATCTTCCACTGCACTTTCAACCCCCACATCCAACCACACTGCTCCTTAGTCAACATCCTTTCAATACCATCCACAACTTTCTAATTTTTAATTAAACATTCCTTGTAGTTAATCCACAATTTTTCACACCCATCTACCTCCAGTTAAATGACCTAAACTCTCTATGTCACTCATCTTCATCTGCTATTATCTAACTTCTCAGCTTTTCCATCTTGAATCCTTAACCGTATGCACTCCCTTTGCCCATTACGTGACATACTCCTCTTAATTTTGCCTAGTATATCAGTCATATCAAACTCCACACCATCTTCTCCCCTCTTATGAGATAAATTGCACAAGCAACCTTCTTTTTACAATCACAAAAACAATTAGGCTCCTTTCAATGTTAAGCACTTCATTGTGTATGAAATATGAAATATATACTTCATAATGCTCAAAATCCTGCTCTGGATCTCCTCTTCCTATTTCAAACTGTCATTGTAAACTGAGTTGGGATGCTAGTTATGAAGATGCAAATACATGCATTTAGAAAGTATGGTGGAGTGTTGCATTTGATATTCAAGCCTGTAGGTATTATTTAATGCAATCCCATCCATTACCTTAGTCAAGACTTAAATATGAATTGTCCCAATGATAAATCTCTTCAGATGCCACTGCAGCCTATCTATGGACAAAACTTACCAATGAAAAACAGAAAATTTGCATTTTCAATTTATAATACTGTGCTATTTTATGGTTCTATATAACTGTTCACCAGGCTTCAACTGATACCATTGTTAGTGGTGTTAGGCTAGAGGAATTACCAGTAATGGTTAGTCTGTGAGTAAATATATTATGTAATCTTGCAACATTACTCCAGCCAACTTACACCCACCCCCCAATGACTTACACAGTATCTTACAGAAGGAATTTGAAATAGGGTAACTACCTCTCGCATCTGCTTCCCCTTCTTCTTACTTCTTCCCGTAGCTGTGCAAATGAGGACATACAATTAATATATGAGTTTTAAAAAATAGGATATCATCACTATAATATCAATGATTATTGTTGCCTAACCATTTCATGCCACAGAAGAATCAGAAACTAAGCTATACATATATCCAGCAAAACCTCTCCTGCAATTTGGGGTCCATGAAAAACCTCACGTTAGTGGAACCTGAGTCAGACAAATTGAACTTTTCATGGTGAAAACTAACATGGAATGGAACCTTTCAAGAACACAACTCTCATACTCCCTCCAACCCCAGTGCACTCAACTTTTTCAAAAATATTTATACCACTGAAATCAGTATATTTTTAACTGCATTTAAAGTATGTTAGAAACAATCCACAAGGAAAGGGCAAGAGCAGCAAAAGATTATTATAATGTAAAGGACAATGCTGAACCTGTCAGGAAACCTAAGGAATAGCACACACAATACAATATATATCATATACAGACAAGACAATTTTCACCAACTGGATTCTCTACATTTTTTAACTACTGTCTATTTCAAGCACACCTAAAACAAAATTAAGCACATGAAAAAGGCAACAGCAGCAAAAACTTAAAAATGTCAACAAATGATGCTGATCCTGTAAGGAAACCTTTGGATTAACACACTTACATTATGGACAATTTTAATTACTACTGTACGGTGCCTATACACCCTAATATGTGCCTAATACAGGTAATTTTCCAAGTTTTCCCATTTTTTTAGAAGTAAATGGCATGAGAAGAAACAGCAACTAAGCAATCATGTAAGGCTTTAAAATTTCTCTTCTAAGCTAAATAATATCATCTGATGCAGTAAGCATAAAATCTAAAATGGAAAAAAAAGAAAAGTCATAGGACTGAAGGAATTATAAAAATACACTTTGTGTCTGTTTTATGTAATTTGGTACTTACAATATTCTGTCTCTAGGGGTAGAGGTGCCTTTTGATAGTATCCAGAAAGCTTCTTGTAACTGGGAACATTGGGTATTACTGAACCCCCTACTGCTCCCCCACCACAAGGTGTCCCTCGGCCCTGTTGGTGCCAAGGTGACCTTGGGGGGGATGGGGGAACCTTCTCCAGCGATTCATACGGTACTTTAATTCTGCGGGAGAAATATCTGTCATCATCATCGTCATCCTAACTATACATTACGTACATCCATATATCTAATCCTATGTTGTCCCATGAGAAGCATAGGAGCCTAGAGCTAGGCAAGTTGGTGTACAGGAAACCATTTGGCCTGTCACTCAGTGCAGTCACCCATAGACAGAAGGAAGAGCAAAGAAGGAAAGAAAGACAGAAGAGGAAGGAAAGAAAAAAGGAAGGAAGAGAGGAAATGGTAATCACCCAAGAGCAGCACTACATCAAGTGAGTGGATGGTGAGTGTCCCCACCTACCATTACATTATACCATACATAAATTGATTAATTAAAAATGAGTTACAACTGAATGTGTACTTTAAATCTTTATTCTTATCAACAAAATATTGCCAAAATAATCAGCTGTTCTATATAAAAATAATTCTCCCAAATACAAGATACAAAGCTTCATAAAATGCTTATTATATCAGGAACGAAAAAAAAAATAATAATAATAATAATAAGCACAGTATATTACCAGTAAGCATTTCTACGTGTTTCCTCGTACTGTACAGTACTTGTAACTGATGTACTACTTACGTAGGTCACATTTCTGACCAAGTATTATTTCACAGTACGGTACCGATATGTACAAATTAATCAATTGGTCTCACAAATGCCTTACTCCCTCCTGGCACCTTTCCCTCTGGGCATGGCCATGACCATTGCCTCCAGGCTGCTCTGTCGTTACATATTTCTCATTCTTTTAACTGCTCTTCTTCCTTTCCCAGCTATTAAATTCTTCAGCTCTCTTCTAATATGAAGATGAAAGTCTTCCCCTTGCCACACCACCAATTACCTCACTTTTAAACTCTTCTTGCTTTCTATAGTCACATCTATAGCCTTTCAGTTTGTTTCTCTTCCTCCACTCCAAACTACACTACACATTTTCTGCTCTATCTTCCATACCAATATGCATAAGTATCAAAGAAGATGGAAAGCTATATCTGAAATAATTTAGTTATATGACACTTCAGAAACAATTCATATATAGCTGTGAACATTTTTATGATGGTTCCAAGTCTGAAAGAAATATAAATGTAATAAAACAGCAAGTAATGAAAGCCTGTCTACTTTACCTCCTACCAATCTCCTCAATGAAAACATCAACAGGTCCTTTGTTCTCAGACATCTCCTGTATATGCCCATGATACACATCCACCTTCTCTTCTTCCTGCTTAGCATCTTGACTATCAACATTAGCTGAAAACAGGATTCTGAATTATTTTAAAGTTCATTTGATATAATTTTTTTTTCATCATCATCATCATCATCCGGACCTCCTTTCCCATCCAAGGGCAGGGTGAGGAGCAGCAATGTCCAGACAGCACAAACTTGCCCAATCCAAATAGGCCACACTTCCGTTCACTCATCATTCAAGCCCCCGGAATCCTGGCTCCACCGGATATGCCAAAAAACATTCACCACAGTCTGCAGCTTCACACAAACGTATCCGGTTGACTCAATCCGGACACAGCCATGAACACAACGGATGCCAAAATCCCTGACCATGCATTTCTCCTCACCACATTACTCCAGCCAGCTCGATCTCTAGTCAGTTCCCCATCCTCACCGACTTCCAAACCTCTCTTCCTCAAACAATCATCCAGCATATCTCTCTACCTTCTCCTTGGCCTACCTCGCCTCCTCCCTCCTTCAAATTCGCTCCGGTATACCTTTTTATATATATATATATATTTTTATATATTTAATAATCAGGAACATTATCATCCCCTATCCCTATTTCCAAGTATTAAACTGGGTGGGAAGGATAAAGAACTATCTACATAGTACCCAAAGAAACTGTCCACACATCCAAACACTTATCAAGCAACTCTTCTTCTCACTAATAAACTGGGTGGGTACTATTGTCAGGATCCACAGATATGAGTAAGAAAGCATGACAGTAGGAGAAATAAGAACAGACACTCTAGTGAGACTGATCACACATCCATTCCCTCATCATGCAAGCCTCTGACATTCCTGGCCCCACCTTACACACAAATCATCCACACCAACTATTTCTTCTAGAATGCACTTAATAAATGCCTGTGGGACTGAACCAATCCATCGAGGGGAAAAAAAAAAAAAAAAAAATGCAACCCTTGCCATTTCCATCTCTTTACATGGTGGCACAATAATGATTTTAAAAAGTGACTCCACTGTCCAGTTGTCAAAATGCCCTTCAGCTCTCTCCCAATTCCCTGAAAGGTGGCTGGTAGGTTGCACGCGGAGGGCAACTTCAGTCTGTAATCTACCAGGTTCATATTCAGATAAACCTAGGGTTCCTACTAGTAATACCAAAACTGCATGCAAAGATTAAGTATTAAGAACTTTTTTCTCCTAATTCTGAATCACGTAGTTTGCAAGGAATGTGGATCTTACCTTGCCTGGCAGTGTGGGCTTTCCTCATATTTTCAATTTCTTTCCTGTCAGGCAAGAGTTCCAGTTTGATAAACACCTTCACTCCAGCCTGAAAGCCATTGCTATCAAACGGACCATAGCGAGCTTCTGCAATGAAAAATGATGAGTATAACTAGACAAAGCCCATTACAGATAAAATTTATTACTGTTATATAGCACAAAATAATACCTCGAAGGTAATGAAGCAAAATCTCCCCCTCAAAAATGAGGAACAGTATACAGGTATTTCAACATACAATCTGTGTCACCTATCATCAACAATCTACCTCCTCCATTCATATCAGGACATGCAATTTTTCAAGGGTTATGTATACTGCACTCAGTTTCCAAGGTCTAAAAAAATAACAATATCTAGAGTATCAAGGCCTCGACAGTTCCTCCTCCCCTTTACACAACAATTTCCCAACAGCTAAAGGGACATAATCTCCATGTTATTACTAAGCAGCCTTCCTAATTCAGCACCCACAGCAATGGTGCAACTTTCCTCTATATCATTTCAGGATGCTTTGAAGAGTTCTATAGCAAAATATAAAAACTGGTACCCTGGATCACTTCACTCATAAATATGTGGAAGAAGACATGAAATTTTAAGATGATATTCACTTAAAATATACATGGCAACCTTGTAACCGAATCTTTTCTTAGACACAGCTCTTTTCTAAGTACAGCTATGCAAACATAAAAGTAAATGCTGTAATATGCACCAAAATTTTTATATATTATCTATCTATTGCCAGATACCTTAATGCCGTAAGGGGTGGCCACAAACGAATCGCCTCCATGTCGCCCTGTCCCTCGCCATTTTGCAGCCCTTCCCCCAGCTCACATCCCCCTTGCTCATTTACCTCTCCACTCCATCCTTCCACCTCATCCTCGGCCTCCCCCTCCCTCTCCCCCACCCCACCTCACTCAGATACACTCTCCTCATTAGTTTCTCGCACTCCACCCTCTCCACACCACTTCTATGTATTTCTCCTACAGCTTTCTATCACATCCACATCCACAACACAATGCTCCTCCACTTCCTAATTTGCCCATCTCTCCCTCCATGCAGCTGCACATGCTCCTCTGAAATAATTCATTTCCACTACTCTCACTCTTAACCTGTGTCCTTCCAACAAGGTCCAAGCTTCATTTCAATATATTGGAGGTGGTATCACAATCCCATCATGCAGTGACTTTTTAATTTCCATGCTCACTTCCCTATTCCTTATTATTGCTTTCAAAGCACCAGCAACCATTCTTCCCTGTTGTACCCTTTCAATCATTTCATCCTCCAAACTTCCATCCTTACTCATAACACTACCCAAGTACGGCACTTAAATGCACTCACATTTTCCATTTCCTCATCATTCAACTTTGCAGTGCATTCAGCTACATCATTTCTCTCAAAGACCATAGCTTTACTCTTCCTTACATTCACATTTTGATTCCGTTTCTCGCACACTCAATCAAACTCATTCACCAAACCTTGCAGTTTCCCCTTCGCCTTCACTTAACAATACAGTATCATCTGCAAACAACAGATAAGGTAGTTTCCAAAGGCTGCGCTCTCTTAGTAGCGCCACTCCAACATCCACTGCCCTACCTTGTATCTCTTTTATAACCCCATCCATATACAGATTTAACAACCATGGAGTCATGACACATCCCTGTTCCAATCCAATATTCAGATAGAAATTGCTGCCATAAAAACAATACTCCTAAGACAGTACTATGACTCACCTCTTCTTACAGTGTTCCATGCATCAAATTCAATATTCCTATATATATCAGGGTCAAGGGATTTTGCAACCTTATATGGAAAAGGAGGGATTCCATGAGCCAGCAATGTTCGCACATCATCAGGGTGAATATCTTCTAGGCTTGGCCTCTCATCTGTACTTGTACTGCAAAGACAGAAATTCTTTATCAAATCTGGTTCAGGTGAGACTAATCTGAGTTGAATCAACCAATTCATACCAATCATGCATTTTCCAATTCATTCTTCCTATCCTAAGATGATGTTATCCATCTCAAGAGTGAAGTTTCAAAATGGATGGTTTAATATGGCCTTCATTAACCCCTTCACTACAAGAGTCTCCCCTACAATGTTACAAAATAATCTGTTAGCAGGAAAAAAAAAAGTGTGGGGAAGGGGACTAGATTCAACATGTTACCTTTAGTTAATCCATCCATCATCCAATCCTACATTGCCCCATGAGGAGCATAGGAGCCCGGGGCTAGGCAAGTTGGTCCTGACATTTAGGATGAGATACAGTTACAAAACTCCACTGTATTACTATGGGTAACTGTAAGGGAATACAGAGAGAAATCATTTGTTCATTTGTTTTTGAAGACTTCAACATGCTTGCATGCATCAGCCTTGGTAACCTAATGGCAGCTCTCTATGCTGCTCAATATCTGGCAGCTTCCCTATTCAGTCTTTTATCCCTGAGGTCACATTCAATGACCTCGTCCTGGGTCTTTTCAGTTTACCTCTCACAACCCTACCCCCAACATTATCACTTCACACCTTCTACATCCAGTTATCATCCCCCATCTTCTCCACATGTCAAAACCATCTCAATCCACCTCTCCTTATCACAACACCAATTCACATCAGTCCCATCCTACCCCTCAACTCTTCTAGGTTTACAAAATATACAACAGAAAATTTAATGAGTGTGTCAGGTTTGCCAGACAAGCATTAGCTGGCCACTTACATAATTATGTACAGTACTGTACAGTATTATGAGGCTGCGAGCCAATTAAGGCGTTAAACCACTAACTATTGATAAAAGTCTCACAAATTCTTAAGCAGTACTGTACTTTCCTTCTCATCACTGTTACTTCACTCATATTCAAATTTCATACCCTTCACAGATGACTACTTACTTCTTATCTGCTTCATCCTGACTGTTATCCCGAGAAATGTTGGTCCCTAAAATCTTCTCCACTAGTGCCCCAATTTCTTTAAGTTCAGCTGAATTGGCAGAGTCTCGTCGGAGTGATGCATACTCCTTGTCGTGAAGCATTGTGTCAACTGCTAACCTCACATCCTTCAGTTGAAAGACCCTCGAATACAATATGTCATATATTATCGCTGTGGAAGAGAAAAATAATGTCTGTAGCTACCAACATAATAGAAAATGCGAATTTACGTTATAAGAGGAAAAAACAAACATCAACTTTCTCCCTCACTTACGAACTTACAGTTACTGGTTCTGAGAGTTGGCTTGTAACTCAAAAACTTCATAAGCTAAAATTAACTAATATCTGACACAATATACATACAAGTCACAGGAGATTACTGCAAAATGTAAACATCACTGTTGTACCAAGTGCTTCAAGTAATTTTAATCATCTTGATAAGTACTGTATGGTATGCAATATTCTGTATGTATCACTAACAAAACAGTTGCACAAACTTTCCTCAAAACAAGCTTGTATCTTCAAAGTTTGCAACATTAAAATTTATATGTAGGGAGCAAATAAATGATCATAAATTAATCTACATCATGGTAAAAGTCAAGATATCCACAAGTTGTTCAGCCAGTATCCAGAGCACAAATCAAACACTGTATGCTTGTAACTACCGGCATATTCATATTCTCTATTTCTGTACATACTCAAGCCACCTCTATGATGCATAAGATTGATCATACCTGCTCAACTTATCACACTGGACATAAACTGTAATCATACAACTTACACTGACAAAAACCCCGGGTAATAGCCTCTTCCTTTCTATAGATTATGTCATAATGATTCCCATGTGTAAAGCTCAGCATTAGGATTTTGTTAAAGCCATTTTCAGTAGCCCTGACTGGTGGCCGACCAGTTTCTTGATAGATGAGAAAGTCCACTCTGGAAAAGATAATAACATTCGAATGGAATACAAATATATAGCAGTATATAATTTCAGGTGCTATGACAGTGCATCAGTGACTCAATGGCAGAGCAAAGATTTAAAATATTTTAGAAAAAAAAAATCATCATCACAATCATCATCATCATCCTGATCTCTTTCTTACCCAACGGAGGGGTGAGGTAGTGGCAAAACGCATGCAAGAAGAAAACATGACACAGAGAGAACTAATCAACAGCATGCTAAGTGGAATGGACCAACCATTCATTCACCACTGAGGCCCTTTAAATTCTAACTCCGCCTCATAGTTCGAAGCATCTGAATGTTTCTGGATTTTTTTTGTTTTTATATATGCACTTCCTATTACATATCAAGTAGATTCATTCCAGTAACTGTCAAGTGAAAACCGGGAGTGTCAAACCCATCATAAGCTCTTTTGTACAAAATCCATCCAACCAACTTATTAACTTCCACACTTCACTTACACACTCAATTTACAATACGCATCCATTTTCTTCTTGGCAAACACCACATCATCCCACCTTCAAACTCATTCATACAGATCCTCTTCACCAAACAACTTACATCTCTTCTCTCCATAAACACAATCTTCAATCTTTTGTCAAGACTTCCTTAATCCACATCTTTTAAGAATCATGATATTTCTTATCCTACTGACTCCATACACCTCACACACATTACACAA
Organism: Coenobita brevimanus; assembly: GCF_032717465.1. Classification (NCBI taxonomy): domain Eukaryota; kingdom Metazoa; phylum Arthropoda; class Malacostraca; order Decapoda; family Coenobitidae; genus Coenobita; species Coenobita brevimanus. The sequence goes on along the minus strand of NC_137022.1, from coordinate 27,964,201 downwards.
AAGAATTTTTTCCACTGCCCTTAATCTTGACTTTTCATTCTCATGAAACACCAAAGCCTCACACACTTTAATGCCCTAACCAATTAATTCTCCCTCCATGCCCCAGCAAAGCATACTAAGAGTCATCTTTCTCAACATCATCACATTACTCTTATCTACATTCACTTACAATTAAAAAGGGCATCTTGCAGGCAATGCAATGGTGACATCAACCCATCCCATGTAGAAACTGTTTGAACTTTCATGTCTAGTTTTCAGTGTGCTCGTCTCAGTGCTGCCACATTCACCTGTCATTTATAAAGCTCTCTGGCTTCACTCTCCACAACCAAAGATGGCAAGCAATCAAGGACTGTGTGTTCATCCTTTCATTATTCTTAATGCCATGTTCTGTGAGAGATATGAAGTGAGTCTGGCCTGGACTTGCATATTTCACAGGTCCAGATGAATAACTGCTAACTGACCTTTCAACTGTCCAAAGGTGGTGCTCGTGACTGTTTTCAATGATTTACTGTACTGGAGTGGGATACCTTCATGGGGTGCCACCAAAATACCCAGCAGCTTCAATTGCACTGGAGGATGGCTTACTTGTCTTTCTTTATAGCATTTCCATGACCTACATGAGGTTTCAAGTTTTTAGTTGTGGAAAACTTATACCGACTTACGTGATGGAGTACAATGCTAATCACTCACTTGAAACATCTTGACATGGCAAGAATTTCTGTGTGTCCTCCCCACTCACGGACATCCTGTAGCTTAAACACATGATGGTCCACAGGGTCTTCCAAGAACTACAAAACACAGGAAAGAGATAAATTAAAAACCTGTAAAGCAAGAGGTTTGAATCAGATCACATCCTGGAATTCTGTAACATCATCCTCATCACTTCTGACTGGAGCTCTGGTTTGACTGAGGGTATTATTATATATACCGTAATATGGGAAGAATTTTATAAATTCATTCATGAACTGGAGGTAGTAGTGAAGACAGCCATGTATAAAATGTAGATACCAGTACAGTACACTGATAAACTTATGGAATAATGTTTTAAAATATGGAAAATACAGTACTTCACTAAAATCTGTGCAATAATATACAGTATATATAGTGGAATCTCCTAAACTGCACAATTCTAAATAGCGGATTCATAATACGCAGCAACATCATGCAACAGTTTGCAACATTAGTAAATCACTGAAATTACATGAAATTCGCAGATGCAGCCAAAAAAGTGACACTTTTCCAATGCCTCATATAATACATGCCACCATTACCTCAAGTTCACACATCTAGCCTGGCATAAACTAACTGTAGTCATGCACGGATATTACAGTATTAAACCAATCACATTCAGGCACTGCACTTACTATAAGCCAATCACAGCACTCCCCTCCCATGCTTCCTTTGTCTCTACACTGGACTTTGAAGGGTTCCTGAGGGAGGCTAACGTGGAGGATATGGCACAGAGGTGACAGCATGAGGCAGCAGCACACTCACCTCATGCTATGAGACCGTAGTTCACCTCAAGCCTCAGAACTCCTCCCCATCCCCCCATCCATTCATGCAATGTCGTCAGTCAGTCAGGTAAGAATCTTACAATACTGTTCATTCCCACTAAATATACATACAGTACATCATCTAATCCTGTGTTGCCCCATGAGAAGTGTAGGAGCCCGGGCCTAAGCAAGTTGGTCCCGACATTTAAGACGAGTGACCTGCCTCACTCATCCCTGAGTGGCATTATGTTAGCAATATACCCCAACCACCTCTTGGATATAAACCAACACAGGCTCAATCCAGCTGAAGCGCCTTAATTACCCACTAAACCACCAGGCACCAAAGTCTGGTTATACAGTTAAAACACAGCATAGTAAATGGTTTCCCGGCGTACAGGAAACCATTTGAATTGTCACTCAGTGTAGAGTCACCTGTAGACAGAGGGAAGAGGAAACAAAAGAGGAAAAACTACATAACAGGAAGGAAGGAAAGAAGGAAGGAAGAGAGGAAAGGGCAGCCACCTGAGAGCAGCACTACGTCGGGTGAGTGGATGGTGAGTGCCCCTACCTACCTTGAAATGCTTTAATAATTTCTTTTCCAGGTTGTTAGCATTCTCTGGTGACCAGTCTGATGTATGTTTGGGGGTTAGAGGGGCAACTTTTCCAAGAGGACAGATCCAAAAGTAATTTTCTTCATAAGATTAGTTATTTCTAAATCCCAGACTTCTCAAATCGCAGCATGTGCTCAGCACCATAAAGCCACAATTTAGGAGCTTCCACTGTGTGTGTGTGTGTGTGTGTGTGTATGTGTGTGTGTGTGTGTATATATATATATACACACAGTATATACAGCATATCTATCTATCTATCTATCTATATACAGTATATATATACATCGGTATATAAACAGTAGTAATAACAGAAATATCTCATGCAATCTTTTCAAAAAGGAAACTCACAGCCACAATGTATTGGTTACGCCATTTCCACAATACCACTCAAACTACAGCCACATAAAGTCACGGGTGAGATTCAGAATCATACATACAACCATTTCCCTCTCGTACCCAAGTTGTTCGTACAGGAAAAACAAGATAAATGGAAAGATTCTCCTCTTTCATCTCCTTGTCCTTTTGCAAAAATAACTCTTACTTATGGCAGGGCACTGACTGTAATAGTGTTTGTAAATCAGTGTCCTGGCTATTATGGCCCATGTGAGAGAGAAAGAGAGAGAGAGAGAGAGAGAGAGAAAAAAAAAAATTACGACAGGGAGCTGTTAGTGAGTGTGTGACTCATCTCCAGACTAGTAAAGCAGAAACAGTCTACTCCGCTACAAGATGAACTGAAGTTCAATTCCTAAGGGGTACAGTACATTCTCAAACACAGAATAGTCTGTCATCCGAGTTAAAGAGAAAAGGATAGTACAGTATCAGCTAAGTCTATGAAGTCTTTCATGTATATTACTGAAAAACCTATCATTATACTTGGTCCTCTGTACACATGAAATTTATAAAATAACATACATTCAAACCTACTATAGTATGTAAATTTAATACAGGTAGTTAGTCTATGGAAGTACAGTAAATCTGAACTTTAGCATCACTACATTAAAGAAGTATGAGAGTGTCTGTGTGTGTGGGGGGGGAGAAAAAAAAAAAAAAAAAAAAAAAAAAAAAAAAAGGCCCACTTGACATGGAACCTAGACCCAACAGTAGCTAATTCATTTATGCAATATTCATGTTTTACCACTTTCACACATGGGGTCTAGAATCATACATCTTAGAATGTAGGGATTCAACTACAATACAAATACATGCACTAGTTCCACTGGTCTTCTTACAAAACTCATTTCAACTGCTGAGTTATTGACATTGTTCCTTTGCGTCCTAGGCTATTGTACATCATATACACTTGTAATTGTGGGTAAATGAGCACTGTCCCCCAGTACTCTTTACTTCCACTTAACTGATCCCTTCTTTCAAAACATTATTCAAATCTCAAATCACTCCTCCCCCCTTAAATCATAAACTGCACTGAACATCAACAAAGGACATGGTTCTGACTGGGTCATACCTCAACGGAGACCAAATAAGACTGAATTTCCTGCACCTGTTTTTCTGTGCTAATTACAGCTAAGTACAGTAAATAATGACCTACAAGTTTATACCGTATGCCTATAATTTTTTTCTTTTTTTTTGAGGGAAGGGGAGAGGCGACATGTTATGTGCTGAAGGTAGGGCTGGAACTAGCTCTCTGGCTAGAGTGAGGAGTGGCTGGAAGAAGTTCAGGGAGCTGTTGCCTCTCGTGATATTGAGAGGGCTCTCCCCCCATGCTAAGGGGGGGAGTTAAGAGTGTAATGCTGTATGGTAGTGAGACTTGGGCAGTAAAGGAAGAGGATATTCACAGGCTCAAACGTACAGAAATGACAATGATTAGGTGAATGCGCAGTGTGTCCCTGAGTGTGAGACCTGGGTGGCTAGGTTCACGATGGAAGAACTGAAAGATAGGATGGGACTAGAGTGTATTGGTGTTGTAATGAGGAGAGGTTGATTAAGATGGTTTGGGCATGTGGAGAGGATGGGGAATGATAACTGGGTGCAGAGGGTGAAAAGTGTTAATGTTGGGGGTAGGGTTGTGAGGGGCAGACCAAAAAAGACATGGGATGAGGTCACTGAGTGTGACCTCAGGGATAAGGGAATAAATAGGGAAGCTGCCAGAGATCGAGCAGCATGGAGAGCTGCCATTAGATTACCAAGGCCGACACATGCATGCATGTTGTAGCCTTCAAAAATGGAACAAAATGAAATGATAATTCAGCATACCCTCTTCCACCTCATACTCAAAAAACTAGTTTTTTATTCTATATATATATATATATATATATATATATATATATATATATATATATATATATAAAGCAAAACAAAGGCACCTAACAATTTAAAAATAAATAAACAACTAAACTTCACTGCATTTTCTATGAGCCAATACAACCTACAATCAACTAAAGGAACTAGATTTTTCCCCAAATGGGGTGAGGTATCTGATTCCCTAAGCCACAGTTAGTGGATTAAAGTGTGTTCTCTCTCTCTCTCTTACTCCACCATTTATACTCCAATAATTGCACAAAACAGAAAATAAATATGTTCAGAGCACCACATTCCCAATTCCAATTCTCAAGTTCAAAAACATTTGTTTTAGCATCCTATCCTGAGACCTGAGATCAACACCTACCGTACATATTTTCTTAATCCTACAAAAGATGAAAAATGGTAGATAAATCAGACAAAACCTGAAATAAATCCTCCCCCCCCCAAAAAAAAAAAAAAAAACTGATTGGATGGTACAATATCTGAACCATTCTTTCAGTCAAACTGATTACTCACAGGCTCAAAGTCCTCCTTGTGTAGCATCATATACTCCAGGCAAAGTGATCGCACAATCACATGCTTTGTCTGCGTCATATACACCTGTAACAACACAGAAGCATAATTTTCAGGCAAAATCATTCACTATCTTACAATGAATGTAAGACCAACTCATTATACTTTTGAGTCATATTATTGCTATGCATACTGAAACATAAAATAAGAACTACATTACAGACTACAATACAGTGTACCAGACAATAGTCTTATTATTGCAAGTTTTGTTGTTAAAACCCCAGGCTCGTCCAGACATGAACTTACTGAATCTGTCCCACTCCCACAATCCACCATCCACCATTCAGGGGATACGGAGGATGTAGAAGGACATTTGTATAGCCCAGCAACTCTGTCACCTGGTTATGCTGGTGCCATCATATGAAGCTATCCCTCTCCAGTACAGTACTCTTATAATAGGTAATAGACAGATAATTCAGTGTTTTTTTGGAATTACACCCAACTAGCAGTGTAAAACTAATATGTTCGTCATTTAATTTATGCAATTTTAATCAATTTTTCTCCTACAGTATTTACATCAGTCGCAAATGCACTTTTTAGTACTAAGTAGATAAGGAGTGCAAGTGGGGATTGTTCAGCTCTTAAGTCCTTCAGTTATCGAATCTGCATCCAGACTACATTAAAATATATTAGGTTAAGTTAGGTTTGTCCGGACTATATTAAATTAAGTTTGGTTAAGCTAGGTTAGATGCAATGAAAGACGAAGATAGGAGCTGGAGAGTCCCCTACTGCTACCTATCTCCTTTTCTTATGTATGAAGAAAAGCATTTATGGCAAATGCTTATATATGAGAAAGTGCTTAGAACTGCTTAAATTCAGCAATGACCATATTGTTTTCAGTGTCAGTTAGTTGGGAGTAATTCCAAAAATTTACTGATAATTCTACTTCTGGATAACCCGAATCTTGTTATCACTCTAACTTACAGTAAGATGCACATGACTATATACAGGTATACTTCCAATAGGCAATTTCAGTTCATGATAATTAAACCAGGCAAATAAAAATACAGAGGACAGCTTTAAGTCAACACGGCACCATCTTCAAAAATACAGCAACGTCTTGAAAACTGAAATGACATCTATAGAAACAAATGGAGTGGGACACATCCACAAATCACATATACTCAGCAAAATATTGTAATTCTATGGGCTGACTTACCTGCTCAGCCACTGCACGAAATAAGCAGGATCCATCACGGGCTACCTGCTTCCTGTACAAACCCTGTGTCTCCAGCCACTCATCAAATGGGTCAAATACACGACTGTTCAGGCGTCGGCGCATTCTGCAAAAGGAAAAACAATTCAGCATTTTTATCCCATCACTGTGAAATCTGGAATGCAGTGGCATAAATGAAGTAACAACCGAATATCATAATCTCTTATCAAAGGATGTCTTTTTTACAGTTCACTATAGCCACTGCCAGGTTTTACTCAAGTTAGACATGACTCCTACCAGGAGGATTAGAAGCAACCTTCAAGAATTATATAATTTTTAGTAACAAAATGCTGCTGCTGCAGAAGCTGGTTATCGTAAAATAATTTACATTTATTTAATCCTTGTAATTAAATTTTCATAATCTGTTAGTGGGGCTCTTCCACAGTTTGACCAAAAGTGCATGTAAATATGAAGCAAAAGAAACAGTAGGGAAAAAAAAAAAACAGCACTGAGAAAAACAAAAGGATATAACTCTTAACATATGAGAGTAACAGATAAATATAAACCTCCAGAAAATGTCATTTTGCAAACAGGAAGAGTGAAAAGCCTGTTTGTAGGTTTTCTTTCTCCTTAGATTAAAGCATTTCCTTACTGGATTTTGTCTGACCTAATATTAAGAAACAGTACCAAAATACATACTGTATCTGAACTTAGAGGCCACCTAAGTACCTTAATGGGTAATTCTAAGTTGCAGGTAAAAAAAAAAAAAAAAAATGATCTATCTGGATAAACAGCAGGGAAAGAAAACACAAAATTATACTGAGACAATTATACACCTGGATAAATATATGAAAAAGTATATGATTAATGACAGCAGTGTTTGTCAACTCAAATAATTTCCATGACTATCCCAACACTGGTGTATCTTACTCATTTAAGTATTCTAAGCCTTATTTTCTATTGATAACAGCTTCAGGAAAAGGAACCCTGATAAGAAAAATGCAAAGAACGAGCGCTGTTCAAAACGGTTCACTAACACAAGAGACAAGGCAGTAAATATGACCAGATCGGATAACCCCAGCTGGTGGAGGTCCCAGATGGATCAGGCAGTTTACTGGAACCTCTATCACTTCTCCCTCCACGAGCAAAAAAAACTTCGTACATAATCAAATCCAGGTAAAACATGCACACAGTGGGATAAAGACATGGTTTTATTGGCACTCATCCACAATTTATTCCTCTGATGGCTGCAGTACAAAATAATATCGTACCATTACGTGCTCTCACCACTGACTGCTCACCCTCAGCCCGTGACACTTGTTCTTCAACGTTATTTTCCATCTTTCTGGAAACGACGCCCCGAATTGCACACATGAAAATATTCCTTACACTATTAAGAGTATTCTGGTTTTGACAAATAGCATGGGACACCTTTACATCACGCAAATTTAAATAAAACATGTACTAACCTCAATCATGTGGCGTTTCTTAATTCGTGACGTCACGACACCTGAATGGCTTAAACTCGACACATATAATCAATCAATTATTGTCCTTTACTTACAGTTAATAAATAACATACTTTAAAAATCTGGCCTATGAAAACTGCCGGAATGAAATAAAAATAATCTGAGAAATCTACAAAAGAATATATTGGTTGGCTCTAGGCCGAAGACGAAGTCAAAACAAACCATTAAACCAGTCCGGTGATACCCGGCGTAAGCTGCAAGCTTTGCTGCTTTAAATGTGTTGAAATAAGCCATATATTTCTTTCACATACTTCATGAACGACTGGAAAAAATTAACATAGTTACACAAAACAAAATCTTTGCAGCTTATTAACTGTTTTAAGGGCTCCTTCTCAGGTGTACCATTCCATTCGGATCTGGTAACATTGCTTGTATTGCCTTATCACTAAAGAGATAACAGCATATTATATGGTTGTATGAAAGAAATATTAGCAACATCAATGTTTTTCTTTTTACTACAGTGTAATTGTTACCAGACACAAGATGCAATGGCGGACACACCATACCCTTATGACATTCTCATCCTGTATCAGTCCACTGCAGGACAGTTCCATCTTTTCTTCTCTAAAGCTGTCCCTGGAGAGGAGGGGAGAGAAGAATACTTCCCTAGTATCCCTGTTGTAAATGGCGGCTAAACGGGGTCTTTTTCTCTTCTGTCCACGGTCTTGTTGCTCTATCCATATTTCTTTTGGCCTTTATTTTCCGTCTCCCCCCTTTCAAGTTGGACATTCGGCTTCATGGCATAGCCTCTCACTGACGTAGGCCCTTCCTCCCTTCCTAGAAGGGTCAAGCCAGCCGACACTATCGTCACTGGCCCTGACAACGCCGTCTCTCAACGTTGATTCTGCAACGCCCACTCTATCGATGCCAACTTCGCCAGAGTTAACTTTGTCAGTGCCGACTCTACTGTATTTACGCTGACTCTCAACGCCGTCTCCGTCGATGGCGACAGACAAACTTGGCAGAACTGATGAGGGTCAGCCAAGAAGTGAGCCTATCGTATTTTAGAATAATAGATCAAAGGTCAAGGTCAACTAAGGCAATTTTTATCTGATTTACGCCAATCTCTGGGGAAGAGCAGGAGGTAAGGCAAGAATAAAAGTACTGGATATTTAAAACAGTCAAAGATCAAGGTCACAGGAATAAGCCAAATCCAAGGCCACAATGCAAGGTCAACTAGACTTTGATCTGCTGTGAACCAAAGTTAGTGGAAAGTTTTAGGGTCAGGCAATAACGAAGGGATTCAGTTTTAATACCAATCTCTCAAAGGTCGTTACAGGGCAAGGTGAATGTTCATCTTGCGTGTCTGTGTGTGAACAGAATAAAAGTTTTGATTGGCTATGGATAAAACTTGGTGGTTGAAGTTGGCATCACTTAAGAGCTTGACATAACCGGTACTTTTCATTTTCTGAGAATAGGTCAAAATGGACGGTATATGTCGAAAGGTTCGGGTTAAAACATGGATAAAGACTTAACTTTAAGAACAGAGTCAATGGTTAGGGTTATAGGGAATGGTAAATTATCAAAGTCACCGGGCAAAATTAGTTCAAACGGCTTTTATGTGATATGAATGAAAGTTGGTGGAAGAATTAAGAGTCAGGCGAGAATTAGGCAGTTTGAGTTTAGGAGTAATGTACCGAAGGTTAGGGTCACCGGCCCTTAGATCAGCTGGGGTGCACCTGCTACACCAGGGCCTGCTACATCAGGGCCTTGACTGGCTATTGCGCCCCCTGCCTTGGATCATTCAGTGAACACCTAATAACGAGACTGGAGGTAGTACAAAATAACGAACTTCGTCTCGTACTTGGTGCCCTCATGTGAACCAAACAGTGCAACATCCAAGAGGAAGCTGCCACAATCTCTATAAGGATTGACATCCAGTAATGCACAGCTTGTATGCTTGTGAAAATGGTACGTCCTGGCCATCATTTCCTGCTGCAACAGTTACTGCTGTACTGTGTCGTCCTCTGTTCCTTACATAGGAACCTGGGCACAAGTGCAGCACCAGCTATCTCACCCGTTGGTATTAAAGACGTCATCACTGGAAAGGGAGAGGACACACCACACCCCAGGTACACCATCCCGGTCCATCATGGACACCATTCAAACACTCGTATGTGCACACTGTCACCCCCAGCAGTTCCAAGGCAACAACCACAACAGCTCAGCTACTTCTGCACTCCACCTCCCACGATGGTGCACTACACTGATGGTTCAGTAGACCTCCTCAGCAACACTGATGGGGCAGCCATGATTTGTGTGAAGACTCCCAATTAAATGACGCTTCCATGTTACAGACTAACTTGCTGCTATAGCAGGCACCGTCAAACACGCTCTTAACAACCTACAATCACACACCACCCACATCATATGCAGAGACTCCGATAGCCATACAGGTTGCTCACACGCAGCCTATTAATAACATCTACTCCATTACCCATGTTTTCTCCCTTGCCCAAGAACTGCAAGAGGAAGACAAACACATCTCCCTAAACTGATTCCCTAGTCATGTCGTCATAATGAAAGAACTGACTGTGCAATCAGTTAAGCCACCAGGACAACTAGGGTTGAGGTACACATTCCCCCGAGCCTGACACAGACCAAGGCAAAATTCGAGAGCCATGTATATCTTCATTCTCGACACAAGTATGAGTCATGGGTGTCGTCGGGTTCACCAGCTACCTCGTGTGCCAAAGTGGCAGTGGTGCAGTGGAGGAGATGCGAGCAATGGCGAAGTCAGTCTTGATGGATGAGGGTGGGAGGGAAGGTGGGGTCAAGCCCCCCTTTTCGAGGGAGTACAACGCTACACGTTGTGCACACATTAAACAATCCTAAACTTTAAATGGGGATCCAGTGGTGAGGGGCAAGGGTCAGAGTGGTCAGGTCCTGCCCCCCACCCCCTCATCGTAGATAAGCCAATGTTTGGAGGTGAAAGTAGGATGTTCTTGCATAACTCACTGAACATCCCTTAACTTTGCGCGCTTCATTATAGTTCATTGAAATACAACGAATATTTAGTTTGAGTTAAAGTATTTTATTTTCTATGAAACCTTTGCAGATCATAGAACATGACTGTTACTGGGTAACTATTATGATGTTTCCTGTGACCTAAACCTGAAAACATTTCGTAAAACTGTAATTGAATGAGACTGATAAAAGGTATACCTGTATGTGAGTGAATTTAAAGGCGGAAAGACGTGTGGTAGGCCAAGAAGGTGAATGGATCAATGCATGTGGTAAATGAGTACGTTAGAAAGCAAGTTATGGCAGTTGATGAAGGGGAAAGCTAAGAAATGCCAGTAGATGGAGCAAATTCTATAAAATATATATCTGTAGACCTTGGGACAGTGTTGCTGGTATAAAGTATTTACGGAAGAACACGTGACATGGGTTAAGCATCCCCCCTCTATTTTTATTTGAGCATGGAAGAGACTGCGGAATGACTGGCAGGTGTATATGAGGAGTATCTGCTAAGTAAAATATAGCCCTATAAAAACATATATCACAATCGGTACTAATCTCACAGTCGAAACTAGGTTCATGGTCTGATCTAATCTCCCGGTCCGAACTAATCTCACAGTCGGAACTAATTTCATGGTCGGAACTTAATCCCACCGTCTGAACTAATCTCATTGTCGAAACTTATCTCATGGTAAGAACTAATCTCATAGTCTGAATCAGTCTCATGGTAGGAACTACTCCCACGGTCGGAACTAGGCTACTCGAAGTCGAAGCTAATCCCATTGTCGGCGCTAGTTTCACGGTCGGATGAAATCTCACTGACAGAATCCAGGCCATGGCACATCGTAATGAACCACCTAAAGATAAGCAGCAGCAGCAGTAGTAGTAGTAGTTGTTGTAGTAGTAGTTGTAGGAGCAGTAGTAGTAGTTGCAACCCCAGGCTCATCTGAATGGGAACCCAGTGGACTGCAGGCTGAAATGTCCTCTTTAGGGGGGATAGGAAGGGAGCTGAGGGAGGTTTGTATAACCAGTTTTAGGGAGGGAGTTCATGGGCTTTTGTATAACTGGGTTTAGAGGTGCTGAGCGACGTTTGTATAAATGGTTTTAGGGAGGGCGTTGAGGAACGTTTTAGAACCGATTTTAGGGAGTTCAGGGATGTCTGCATAACCGGTATTGGGAGCGAGTAGAGGGACGTTTGTAAGAGTATAACCGAGCATCTCCACCGCCCAGTTATACCGGTGCCACCATAAGAAGGCATCCTTTTCCGGCAACTCATGCAGATATAAACTGGTACAGATGAGGTAATACAGAATCTCCTAAGACTACAAGCATATGATAGCCTCGGTGTGGACTGAAGGGCCTTTCTGATGGTACAGGAATAACAACTACCTACCAAGACCCTTTCTACAGGCAAATGCAACAATGTAATTAATCAAGACCTCTAACAGGCCAACTTAACTGGCACATGCAGGTCGGACACTTGCCTGCCATAACTGTCTTGCTTAGTGTAAATTGTACCCCTATCAGGCTTCATGTGGTATCGAATGACTGGACAAAGATCTCATCACTGGAGTATAGCTGGAACAGTCACTCCAACTGCTGGCTTAGATAGTAGCCTACAAGTAGCACAGACCTGCACTGACTGCCTTGTTGATTAAGCCTAGGAGTCACCTGCCTCAGCATTCAGTCTGTCACAGTTCTTGGATGTGGGGATAAAAGTGATGATGATCTGCATTAGGTGACGTAAAGGGGATGTCACCATCCTTGGAGTGATCATGTTTTCCCTGTCGATGGATCATCCTTGGGAGTATTCGTCTCGTGAAGATCCTCGTCCTCCTACGGTCCTTGAGGCCGTGCTAGGGGATAAATATTACAAGAATACTCTGTTTCACTGTTCTTCATTCTGGGCAAGTCGTTCTTCAGTGCAGGTGGCAGGCCTAAGGCCTGTCTAGAACGTGGTGGTGGTGGTGGTAGGTTAGAACACATCTTGGTCACCGATCTAAAATTTTTTTTAGTGCGCTATAGCTTTTGTCATTATTCTGGGCACGGTCAACTTGCAGTGTGATGTTTAAAGATTACATGAACTCAATTAAATGACTCTTCATATTTTCCCCAGAAAGAGGAGAATACATTTCATCGGCGAATCCACTTCGTTGCTTTCACGACATGAAGTCTTGGGATCATGTGGTTTTGGTTACGTGGCTGCCACCCTGCGTATTAAATGTTTTTCTCGTTTGCAGGACACCATTTGCAGGCTTCTCGCTCAGTGTAGAGTCACTTGAGGGTAGCCCTAAATCAGAGGTTCTTAACCGAGGATATCCATACTCCTTGGGGGTATGGGGACAAAATCCTAGGGGTATGGGACTCGTTCTCTAAATAAGTAAAAATAAAAAATAAAAATCATTTGCTGTTTTTCCACAAGGAAGTAAATAGGATTAAATCCTAATGATTTTCTTTCCCATTATGCTACTAGTTGTTCACATATAAAGTAAAGCCAAGCTATTGGCATCTTTTGAAGTCATATTGGTACCTAATGGGACTGGAGATATGATGATTTCGACAGTCTGGCGATCGGGGTATGGGGACATCGTGGGCAATCTACTGGATGCCACGGAAAAAGGTTGAGACCCCTGCTCTGAGCACACTAGTAGATGATGGGAGCCTCTTCCATAACAAAGGTGTTTAGCTGTAGACAGATAGACAGATATATAGACAGAGACAGATACAGTAGACATAATGCGCGTATCAGTAGTAGAACCAGCACTCGACTGGATTTAAATTTGACAGGAGATGACTGCATCTGATCTGAATTCCCAGCAAAACAGTTTCAGTCTGCTTTCTTCTTCAGTTAGTGACAAAGAGAGATAACGAGTTATTCACAGCAAAAACTCATTGCCAACCAGCATTATAGTCCGATCAAAAACTATCCCCCGAGAAGCTTCACTAAATATATAATGTTTTTGGTCAAGATCTCAGGAACCTGAAATAAATTCTAATTTCACACACCAGATGAAGAAAATGCATAATTGCTAAAGTGAAATTAATGCCATATCGGACTGGAATCGATCAGGCTATTATCATCGCTGGAGTAACATGTAGATTGGAAGAAATGAAGTTATCAATGGAGTATTTTTAAAAAATCCACTTTTTGTTATGCCTAATATAATGAGGAAGGCGTTACTGACGCTATTTTATCACCTGTGAGTGTTGTTTCACTTTATCTCATGATAACATAATCAGACTTCAGCAGGGAAGAACAAACGACAGTACCACAATTTACTTATCATCATTCATCAATTTCCAGTGTACAGTATTATGGACATTCTACAGCTTCAAGTCGTTCAGGGTCAGTAACAGCTGGAATTCATTATTCGTCCATGTGCTGTAAAGAAAACATACAGTATCAGTGAAAGTTACATTCTGTACACAGTTAATGGGTTTTATTTATCTTATTTTTTGACAGCATCATGTGTAAAAAATCTACCCAGTTTTAATGAAATAATAATCATATCTGTGCAATACAGAACTTTAATTAGGACAATGAAAAAGTAATGAATGACTTCAGTCATTTTGTAGAGTGAATCATTCCTATGCAACTCTTACAATGGGAAAAGATGCTCCGCATGATGCCATATATCTCGTTTTGCGGCGTCAAGTGATACCACTGGTATTGCAAAGCTTGATCAGTCGTATAATTATATGGTTAATATGAACTGGTAATATAAACTTTGCAGCTATCATAAGACCATAGTAATCAATAATGATAAGAGAGATGATACACTTGGCATCGCCGCCCCACCAGTGACGTCACAACATGGAGGAGTGAGAGAGGCACTCCTATTTGAGCTCCTCTCCTTTCTACCACCTAATCTCCGCCGACAGTTATCCACAACGAAGTGAAACTTATCAGGATATGTGTAGAATGTCGTGATATACCAAATGAGTGTGTGCAAGAGCAGCAAGATGACGGGGAGGAACATAATTACTCGAGAACTGAGTGGTAGGTATTTAAATGGTGGTTGAAATGTAAACAACTCTTTTTCTCAAGGAAGTGGAAAGACCAGATCACATCGAAAGGATTCAGATGTTGTGCTCCTCCTCACCTTTGTTATATTTAAATCAAGTGCAAGCATTTGCCTGTTTATGTTTTTCGTCAGGAGTAGTCAGTCACCCCGTGAGAATGTCCTGGTACGATGAAAAACAAGTATTTTTGGGTATGATTTTTCGAAAATTTGATTGGAAAATAATTACTGCAGTGTGAATTTCGTCTCTGTTTGACAACAGGAAGTATGCTTTCCGCAAGTTTACAAGTATTAGTTGCAAATGGCTTAACTGGGCAACGGTGCATGGTTAATTTCTGATACAGCACATCACGAAAACTGGATATTTAAGATGTTAACAAAATGTTAAACAGCTCTTTCATGCAAAATATAGTTGAATTTTCATAGTTCTTGTATGGTATATTAAGGTATTTATCAATACTTGCATGTTGATCTGTTTTAATAGACAACCAAGAGAGTGATGTTTTAAAGTATTTCTGAGTCATGAAATTATTGCTTCTGGTACTGTTATTAGTATTTTTATTATTATTTTATTAGTGTAGTTCTTTCATGCATTTATTCAGATTTTCAAAATAGCTGCAAGATGCACTTGAGATGGCTTGTGTGCAACCACTGCACTGTACTTGCAAAATCTACTGATGATTGGTAGTTCTAATCAAAAGATTGTGCTCACACGGATGACATCATGAACAGCACACTTTTTAAAATGGATGTAGGCAAATATCAAAATATTGCGAAGGTAATAAACAGAAAACAGGAATATACATAAATAAAAAGATTTCCGTCGACTCTTTATAAATCATGTCAAGTATGCCTAGGTAAAGTTTGAAGGATGCAAAAGACTAAGTCCAAAGGATGCTAAGGTTATCTTCAAAGGATAGGCTACTTAAATTAGGTCCAAAGGATGCCAGGGTTGCCATAGGTGTGAAGGTTGCAAAGAATAGATCTAATCCGGTGTGTAGCTTTTCACTGCTAGGTTAAGTGGATTGGTTGTGATTTGGGTGATATATATATATATATATATATATATATATATATATATATATATATATATATAAAAGCTGTTAAATCTTTTAAACAGCATCCACATTAGGTCCAAAGTAGGCTATGATGAGATTAGGTCTGATGGCTTCCAAGGGTAGCTGAAGTTTGGGGAAGCCGTTGTTAGGTTTGAAGGATGTGACATTTATTGTTGGATTTGGTCTGGGAAGGTTTTTTTTTTTTTTTTTTTTTTTTTTTTATTTTTAATTCTTGACTGTTTCAATCTCAAATTTTCCTCAGTAAATCATCAAGGTTCCTATTTACATGAAAGTAAAAAATTTAAAGATGTTTAGATCAGTGTTTCTGAATCGTATAGCCTATGCTGTGACCTACATTCTGGATTTGAGGCAGTCTCAGTCACCCATGACTTAAAAAGTTTTAATTGATAATATATCCATATCCATAAAGGTAATGATGAAATAAATTTATTTTAAAATGACATTTATTATAAATCTACTTTATTATATCCCATTAGTATAGGAAGAG
The DNA here is from genome assembly GCF_032717465.1 of Coenobita brevimanus. Classification (NCBI taxonomy): domain Eukaryota; kingdom Metazoa; phylum Arthropoda; class Malacostraca; order Decapoda; family Coenobitidae; genus Coenobita; species Coenobita brevimanus. The sequence goes on along the minus strand of NC_137022.1, from coordinate 27,948,031 downwards.
GAATCTGAAAGTTAATGTAAACAAGAGTAAAGTTATGGTGTTTGAGAGGAATGAAGTCACAGAATGCACAGTGAGGTTGGATGGTGAGGATATGGAGAATATGAGTGCATTCAAGTACTTAGGTAGTGTGATGAGTAAGAATGGAAGTTTTGGGGGTGACGTGCTTGAAAGGGTACAGCAGGGAAGAAGGGTTGTTGGTTCACTGAAAGCAGTGATGAGAAATAGGGAGGTGAGTATGGAAGTTAAGAAGTCATTGCATGATAGTATTGTGATCCCTACCCTGACATATGGAAGTGAGGTATGGACCTTGCTAGAGGGGAATAAGTCAAGAGTGAGATCATTGGAAATGAGTTATTTGAGAGGAGCATGTGGAGTGACATGGAGGGACAGGTTGACGAATGAAGAAGTGAAGGAACGTTGTGGGGTGGATGTGGATGTGGTTGAGATGAGGAGAAATATACTGAGGTGGTTTGGAAATGTGGAGAAAATGGAGAATGAAAGACTGACTAAGAGGGTGTATGTAGGTGAGGTGGAGGGAGGGAGAGGGAGAGGAAGACCGAGGATGAGATGGAGGGATGGAGTTGAGAGGTAGATGAGGGAGGGGGGAGGGTAGTCAAATGTTGGGTGACAGAGCGACTTGGAGGCGTTTTGTCTGTGGCCACCCTTTGCGGGATTTGAGCATTGGACTATAGATAGATAGACAGAGATAGTTCTCAGTTTTTTTTTTTCTGTGAGGTTTTGTTGTATGAGTATGCTACATACTGCCCTCAACTCATGGTCTGTCACAAAGCTCATAGGCCTGAGTCCGAGGGTTCCCTCTATTTTTTAACTTTTGAAAATACTTGGTTACTTCCATTGTAAAGGATCCAAGTTCCTAGTTTGTTAAGGCAGCCCTAAAATGTATTTACTGTAATTTCATAATTTCCTGATAATATACAGTACGGTATTTATTTACATTGATGCATAACATGAAAAGACTTATACAGTACTGTATGTATAGCAGCTGTATGTTGTTATAGTATTGCTCTATTTTGGTTTATGCATCCAGTCTATACACTGGGTATGTAAAATTAATTTTTACACACACACGCACATACACACACACATGCACGTACATGATAATGTAATGCGTTTACAGTACCACTTTCAGTTACAGATCACCTCAAAGCAGAAAAATCCATTCATTGGGAGTTTAATCAAACAGTTGTACCAGTAAAGTTAGCTATATTATTAAAACATGTTATGAGAGAGGGGGGTGTGAGTTGGCAGCATGGCAGTGAAATGGCGGGGGACAGGGCGACGTGGAGGTGATTTGTTTTTGGCCACCCTATACGGGATTAAGGCATCTGGCAATAGATAGATAGATAGATTTATACCTGTTGACAGCACAAGGGTCATTAAGGCAGATAGTGTGGTTTTAAGATTTTGAGTAGGGAAGTTTCTGCATCAGCCACTTCTATTTTTCACCAGTAATGCCTAATTTGATTCTTTGTACACCATGGCACAGCATAGCCCTTGGTGCAGACACTGCTTTGCTATAGTTAGGACAGTCACTGGAGATCCTTGCTCACCTACTTGGTATGGCTTGGAGACTCAATTTTGGGGCACTATCCAGTGGTTGAAAACTACTGGTTTAGTTATATGTTTGCATGGAGTACAGGAGTTTACCACCAGTATTCATCATGAGATTATTTTTCTTGCAGATTCCATACGTCAATGCCTTGGACGTAAAGTTAAGCTGACGTTGAAGGTGCTTGTTAAAGTTGAGACAAGAGGGGACAAAACAGACAACAGAGTTTTGGTGAGTTCCAATGCTTATTAATACTTTGGTGTATGGTATCTTATTATGTTGATCCCATTTCCCATTTTGCTTTGTATAGTAGTACAGGTGTCTCTGATAGTGAGAATATCTACTTGCATACTGTCTGACAGTTTGACATAAGAGCTTGAACCTGTATTTACAAAACACTCAAGCTTAGGGTGTGTTTACGATAGCTTGTTTGTACAGTACTTTTATATTCACAGCATACCAGTGTATTATTGTTTTTGATATACTGTATATATTTACATATCTATATACATTTTTTTTCAGGCTTTTGCATCATGCCGCCTGTTTGTGCTAACTGCCAAGGTGCCCACAAGGGTAAGCCACTCCTTACCGATGTTGATTATTAAAGATACATAATTTTTATACTGTACTTAGTTTATAAGGCTGTAAATACCATGTAATTATTGAAGGCATTTCCCACTCCCCCACCCTGTCAAAAAAAATGATTAGAAGTGAATTTGTTATACAGGTACTGTAATTATAAATAGCCTACTTTAACTCATTTGGGTTAGTTTTTGGGAACAATATTGTATTTACATGGAGAATTTTGACATGAGGGTTTTATTACACAGAAAATAAGGCACATGACTGTTTTATACAGAAATGTCAACAAAAATCCTTTTAGTTTAGAATGAAAATTCTAAAAACTTTTTAATATTGTCAGTGTGGTTTGCAGCGATAGTATAAAGGATAATATAGTGTACCTGTACCTGATTCAGTGCAGAAATAAACTGCAGTTTGTTTTCATCTCATGGAAGTAGGCTTCTTCCATGATTTGAATATTAGTCATGGTTGTATGGTTTTTAGTGAGCATTTAGTTATGAGGCAGGAATGAGTCTCCACGATTACTAGCCAAATTTGCCCATCCTTCTGACTAAATTGGCCTTGAACTAAGTTGAAAAGAGGTTGTGGATATTTGTCACATTAGGACAAGCACAATATAGAAAGAAATACAGTATATGTTAGGGAACCTTCTTAACTAATGAGAATGTGGGCTGAGGACTTAGCATCGTATTTTCATGCACTTAGGAAGCTTACTAACACCTTTTCCTTACCAGTTAAACCGGTATATATCTATATTTGTTACTTTAATAAAATCTATGCTAGTTTTGCAGTCTGTGTCACTCAAAGTGACATAAACAGCATCCAGACGAACAGTAAAATGTAATATGCATAATAAATCGCTAAGGAAGAGGTGGTAGGGAGCCTCCCATGTTGATGGGAGCATAGGCCGAGGACTTAAATGTGCTTTGTTGTGCTTGTGCAGGTGGACCAACACTTCCACTACCTCGACATCCAAGGCATCGAGAGCCGCAAACCCAACCAGGTGAGCACTATAAGGTACCCTTTACACTTGACCCTCTCACTCTATTCTCTCTCTCTCTCTCTCTCTCTCTTTTTTTTTTTTTTTTTTTTTTTTTTTTTAGTTCCTTGGTATTTCCACACCTTAGGAAAGGACTCCTGTACTGAAAAGGTTAGGAGTGATCTCAGCTCTTTCAGAACACTGATAGCTGTCTTTAGTTCATGCATGCTACCTGCAGATGATTTTATTTTGATGATGGAACACAATCTGTACTGAAAGAGTTGAGGATGCTGCAAGATGTGACAAAGGTGAGTGGAGGTTGTTTGGTCTTGTTAGACCACCAAGGGACCAAAGTGGGATAGTTCACTTTTTATACAGTACATGTTAATGTGGTAAAGTTGAATAAGTTACACAAAGGAGAGTTAGCACATTTATTACTCTTAAGCTATATTGTACAGCATGGAATTGTTAGAGGAGGCTCTTTATATTGATATTCCTCCAACCCTGCACCAGATTTTGCAGTGCTAATTAAATTTTTTTTTAAATTATGTTCTTGTTGCATGATTTTGTACGTTATTTTTTGTTGTTTCTGCTGCAGTGTACACTTTCTGTATTTGATTTCATATAGCTAACTCGAATATATATATATATATATATATATATATATATATATATATATATATATATATAGAAAATGCCTGTATATGAATGTGATGATGGAGTGATTGTGATGCAGATAAACAATGATACAGATAATATGAATGGGTAGGCTTGGGGCATACTTACTGCAGAGGAGGTAAGAGAATACATGTATATGGGGAAGATAGGATTGTAGAAAGAGGAGAGTAACTGAGAGTAGAGTGGGGAAAGATATGTAGGAGTTTGAGCCTGGAATTATCAAGGATCTTAACCAATTTAGAGGATAAACAAATCTCCTTAGCATTTTACTTGTCAGAATTTTTATTTTATATGTTCACACTCATTTTGTTTTGCATATTCTTCACTTTAGTATTCGTGTTAGTTTGGTTGTAAAGGGTTTGGTTGGTGTACAGGTGAAGACACACGTATAAAAAGGTTGTCTTATAACTAACTTAAGTTCAAGAAAGTTCTTAAATTTGGAACTTTGTATTTGAGCTGTTGACCTGAGTAAGAAACAAACAACTCGAACCTAAACCGAGAGAGAGAGAGAGAGAGAGAGAGAGGAAATAGTGATCAGTGTTTTAGTGGAAGGCGATAGTAATGAGATGGAATGTGGTGGGAATGAGAGGGGTGGATTGGGGAGAGAGGAGAGGGCTGAAGTAGATGACTGATGAGAGGTAGAGTGGGGATAAAAGGGGTGGATTGAGAAGAGATAGTGATGAGAGGGGATGGGGTGGAGATGAGAGAGGTGAAATGGGAAGAGAGAATGATGGGAATGGAGTGGGAAGAGGTAATATTGAGAGAAATGGAGTGGGAAGATAGTGATGAGAGGGGTGGCATGGGGATGAGAGGGGTGGAGTGGGAAGAAATGAGGATGAGAGGGGTGGAATGGGAAGAAACATGGATGAAATAGATGGAGTGGGGAAGAAGGGGTATGAGAATAATTGTATAGAAAAGGATGGGGATATTGGGATGGAGTGGGAAGAGGTAGTGATGGAGGGGATCGAGTGTGGATGAGTGGGGAGAGGAAATGATTGAGAGGGATGGTATGGGAAGAGATGAGGAAGTAAGTGGAGTGGTGCAGCATACCAGTAAGAACAGTGGTACATAAAAGGATGGGGATAATGGGATGGAGTGGGAAGAGATAGTAATGAAAGGGGATGGAGTGGGGATGAGAGGGACCGATCTGACGTCAGGATGTTGTTGGTTGTGTTTATGGTTGAGTGGAGCTGCCGTTCTCTCTCCCACCCCTCTGCTACACCTCTCTTCCTCTTTACTCTTCCCTCTTTTTCTCTTTTGCCCCTCTCATCCTCCATTCTCTGCCCCTCTCGTCCTTCCTTCGACCCCTCTCCCTCTCTCTCCTTTCCTTTACCCCTTTTCTCCCTCCCTCTCATCCATCATCAGTGCCTATCACTTTACTCTCTTCCTCCTCCCTTTTATGCCACCCTCCCCTTCTTCCTCTCTTCTATACCTCGTTTCCTCTCTACATCTTTGTTTCTTTTCCATCCATCTTTGCTGTTCACCATTCTGCTTCATCCCTTCTGTGTCTCACTCCTTTCCTTTCATTCTTTTATGACTTTTCTCTCCTTTCCTCTTCCCTTCAGCTTTTCTGGCCTCTTTGTTCATTTCTCTCCCTCTTTTATTTCCCTCTCTGCACCCTTCTTCATCCTCCTCTTCCCTTCATCGTCTCTTCCCTCCCATCCACTCTTCAGTGCCACTCCCATTCCCTTTTATGCCTCATGCGCTCCTGTCTACACCTTACCCTCCCTATCTTCCTTGCCTCTTCAGTCCTTCTTCATCCCTCTCCCTTTTCTCCTTTTTCTTTCTTCAACTCCCCGCCCCTTCCTCGTCTTTTCTCATCTTCAGTCCTCTTTATCCCTCTCTCTTTCCTCCTCTTTCTTTCTTCAACTTCCCTCTTCCTCCTCGTTTTCTTTCTTCCCTCCAGTTAATTTCTTCAGGTCCTTTCGTCCTTACTTCCTTTGCGTATGCCGCGCACCCTCTCATCTGCTAATTTCCTTATTTGCTTAACTTCACCGGGGACACTGACGATGGTTCTCATAATTATGTTTTTCTGTTCATTTTCTGGATCCAGGCCACCTTAGTTAACAGTGAGAAACAGGATAATGATGATGATGATGACGATTTTGATGATGGTATTTGTCTAGTAATTTCTCGTTGTAACTCCTAGCTTGCAATTCCGCTGACCTAGTTTTTATTTAATTCTCGCTATGTTCAAAGGCAGTAATTCAAGTTAGGAGAGACTTTTCAAACTGGAGGAGGTAGATAAAGTCCTCATCATCTCCCATGCGAGTAGGTTTTTAATTGAAGAAGAATATTAATACGAATGACGTTCTCTGCGAAGGTGTTTAGTATGGAGTGTAGAATCCTGGGTGGAGATACCGGATCGGTGATAAATATAATTGGGTATTTTCCCTCTGACTGTAGTTGAAGATAATCGTCCTTCTGTGTGATTATTCCCCGCAGCCCAGTTGCAGAAAAAGACAATGCTACGGCTCTACATCCTTTCCATAACACTTCTTCGTGACTAGCATCGTAGTCTGGTGTTAGTCTTGTTATATCTCAGCATTCAGCGTGGAGATACGGCATTTTTACGTCTAGTTAAAGTGAGGGAAACGTAGTGAAGAGGATTTTATCTTGCCTACCGATAAAGTATATTGGAGATTGTGACGAAAGTGACTCGCAGGTACATGAACGCATATGAGTGGGGAATCTTGGACGGAGAAGCGGGGTGGTGCTAAATATAATTGATTTTTTAACGGTGTGTGTGTGTGTGTGTGTGTGTGTGTGTGTGTGTGTGTGTGTGTGTGTGTGTTTGTGTGTGTGTGTGTGTGTGTGTTGGGATAAGAGCCATATTAGGTGTAGTGTGGGTGAGTGGACGTGTAAGTATCTTGTGTACTCCCACTTAGCTAAGGAGAGGAAAGATGAGGTGTGTGTGTGTGTGTGTGTGTGTGTGTGTGTGGACTCAGCCGTCCATACTAAGGCCTGTAGTGCGTGAAGGTTATTACGGTACCACAGCTTCCATCTCCACTACGCTACCACTACAACTACCACAACATTTACCACATTTAGTGTCTACCTTACCACTCCATGTACCACAGCCTCCACAGTCTGCCAATACCATCCACCACCAGTACCATTACCACTATCGCAAGAAGCATCACCACAACTGATACCACTACCACCACCAGATCCTTCACTACGACCATCTTATCATTATAGCCATTACCACTTCAGTCATCACCACAGCTGCTACTATCAGTGTTTTTACTACTACTACTACTAGTACTACAACTATTACTACTACTGCTACTACCACCATTACCACCACCACCACCACCACACTTCTTAAGCACCACAAGTACAACCACTGTATCATTACCACCACTCTTGAACCACCACAGTCACCACCTCACCTTGTATCATTATCCCAGACATTTACAGTACTACCACAGCTACCATGCCAACCAACCTCGCCCACCACACCTCCTGTATTAACCCGGTCTCCGCTGTCACCACTCTTTTTGGCTGCTGTCACCGCATAACGATAGTGGTGACCGTGTTGATAGAGTTTATGGGAATTTGTGGATTTATCTGTTTAGGGATGATGGTTATTTGGGTGAAAAGTGGGGTGTTGTGGTGATAAGCTTTTGGTGTGAAATGGTGTTAACTTTGATGGTGATGGGTATCGGGTTGGTGTTCGTTCGTGCGAGAATGAAATAAGGGCTTCACACACACACACACACACACACACACACACACACACACACACACACACACACACACACACACACACACACACACACACACACACACACACACACACAACGGAAGCACAGAATCACAGATCCTCATGGGATCACGCAAACTCACACACACACAACTCAAACTTCCCATGTTCACCACCCTCTGCGCGCGCGCGCGCACACACACACACACACACACACACACACACACACACACACACACACACACACACACACACACACACACGAGTTGGGCGGAACAAAGGCAGTCACGGTCATGATAAAGTGATACTCTTATCGCTTAGGGGGGGTAGGGAGGGGAGGGAGATACAGGCGCTTGGGAAAGGGGTGAAGTTGGAGGGTGGGGAAGTGAGGAGAGTAGAGGGTATGGGTCGTGGGAGGCTGGGGAGAGGTAGGTAGGGAGGGTGGGGACAGGTAGGAGGGAAGGGTAGGGAGGAGGTGGGTTAAGCTGGGGATTCTCGGGGAAGGGGAGACGTAGGGCGGTGGGGAAGAAGTGGGGAGGGGAATGCAGAGGAATGATAGAGATAGGGATGCTTGGGATACTGGAGAAAGACGGTGGGGAGGAGTTGGAATATAAGACGAGATAAGAATATTGGAAAGGGAGTAGTGAACAGAATTATTGGATTGGAAGAGTGGGGAAGAGGACGAAATAAGTACAGATAAGTACATGATTGAGGTGACGGGAGTGGGTAAGGTAGATGGCAGTGAAATCCAAGGCAGCAGGTGTTGGGGTGGCAGGAAAGGAAGACGGGTGTACTCATTGACCTGAATAATGATGGTGGTGGTGGTGAGGGGGAGGGTTTAATTAGCAAAGGTGAATGAAAGGAAAGACAATCCCGGTACTGCAGTGATTGGGAAAGAGGGTTGGTTTAGTAACGAATGGTGAATGGTAGGAAAAACAGAATATGGTACAGTACTGGAGATGTGCTCATTAAACATGAATATTGGAAAGGAGTTGGAAGGAGGGCACGTAATAGCGAAGGTGGAAAGAAAGAGAATACACTACAGACATGCTCATTGAATGCAACTAACGATGTGGAAATATGATTAAGGGGAACGAAGGAAAAGAGAAAGGTATATGTCAAGCATACTCATTAACTTTCTAGCGGTACAGTGAGCAGGAAGGAGGATGAAAGGGAATGAAAGTAAAAAAAAAAATAGTACAAGCTACCTCACTGATTAGACGAATGTAGTGGGAGGGTTAAGTAGTGACGAATGATAGGAAAGACGAAATTAACTGACGACATAGTGAGTGGAGGATTGGTTTAATGACAAAAGCAAAGACGAAACTGTACAAGCCTCCTCACCGACTGGATGAATGTAGCCGGTGGGAAGGAGGGTTGGGAAGAGACGTATGAAAGGAAAGACGAAGGTTTACCACACACGTACTCATTGACCGTAATAATGATGTAGATTGTGGGAAAGGGGGGTTGGTTTAGTTAAGGGTGAATGAAAGGACGAGTCTTGGAGCTGAATGTTAAGAAGAAGGAGAGAGAGAGAGAGAGAGAGAGAGAGAGAGAGAGAGGAATTGTAATCTCTAATCCGATCTGTACGAGATAATTTCCAAAGTTGAATAAAATCGACTAAGTTTTTAAAAGACGGTATCGTAATGCAAGATTAATGCCAAATTTTTATTTAAAGATTTAATTGATAAAAACTGTCGTGGTTGATAAGGAGTACAAAAACCTTGGAAGCTGTGTCATATTTTGTCATTAATTCTGCAGGAAATTTAATATAAACGTTATCAGGTAGTGTTTAAGGGACCCCGGATTTTATTTATGAAGTTTTTATTTCTAAAGGTCAATGTTGATAAGCAGCACAAAATCTAGATAGTAGTGTCATATTTATTTATTACACACGATGCTGCTCAAAGGTAAGTGAAGATGGTCATGATTAGTATAGTATGATATAAGAAGAGGATCTGGTGAGATCTAGAAAGGTTATATGCCCATCGGAAATAGGGTGGTGGTAATTGTGGTGGTAGTGGTGACGTCATGGCTTGTATTAGTTGTCATAGGCGTTCTTTGGTGGTGATAGGGATAGTCTTTTTTTTTTTTTTCCTGACGGAACTGAGTCATTGTCGGAAATATGATAGTGGTAATTAAGGTTGTGGTGACGATGATAGCTTGTGTTAGCTGTCGTAGAAGTTCATTGGTGGTGATAGTTGTTTAGTAGGTTTGTTTTTATCTAACGGAACTAAGCCACTTCCACAACTTGAATACTAAGTTGTGGTTTTTGAAATTCGAGGAGCCTTCAGTACGAGGTTGGAATGAGAATGCTTGGTTACTATACTCTTTTCACCCTAACTTGGCCCATCTTTTTGTCCTCGTGCTGCATATTTCACGAAGTTCAGTGCTGTAAAAAGACAGTGCTACGATTACATCCTTTCGGTAGCACTTCATCGTGACTGCCATCAGTATCTAGTGTTTATCTCTTCTTACAACTCAGCATGCAAGACAGAGAGATGGCAGTTGCAGGCCAAATTAGAGTGAAAGTTATATAGTCAGATTGGCCGTCCATTCAGACTACACTTGGCCATCATTATAGCTGAAAAGATTTAGAGTTCTTCAAGTTGGAAGATTATGCTGCAGTTGTGGTGGCGATAAGTCTGCAAGTTCTATATGTACGCGAAGACTAGCTGACTGCACGTTAGTTTAAACAAGTAGTCTGTCCTTTGTGTGTGTGTGTGTGTGTGTGTGTGTGTGTGTGTGTGAGAGTGAGTGAATGAACGTAACGGTTGAACTCGTTGCGTAATTCCCTTCAGAATGCGTTATTGCGTTATGGTGGTGGAGGTGGTGGGGCATAAGTGGAGCCTACCCACAACAATCTCCCTTTAAAGCTGTTATGCAAATTCCTCTTCCGCCGGTAAATTTAGCTTCCCTGGTTTTCTCAAGAGCTGGCAGCCGTGTTTGTGAGGAGTGGGCTATAGGAGCTCTCAAGTCCGCGTTGACCTTTCTCTTTCTCTCTCTCTCTCTTGTATATTTTTCACTTCCTTTCGTTCAGTGGCTGCTTTCGATCCGTCTGTTAAAATTTCGTAATGAGTTTGGCTCTTGTTTTTGCTTTGTTCTCGCCTAGCCCCGGGCCCTTACTCTTCTGATAGGGCAGTAAAGGATTGTATGAAAATTATGCATAGAAAATACAGTAATTTTTTTTTCGTGCTCAGTGGATATAGATAATTTAAAAGTGGAGGATGATAGAGACGGTATTTTTATTATGCAGGAGACTTGGAGTATAAAAAGAAAGAGGTATTGACAGTTTTATTTCATGTATTTAGGACATTGAGAACATAGGGAAAAAATGTGAGCTTGGTTAACGTTATATCATCTGTCAACTTTATCCTCTGATGCTCAGCCAGTCAGTGCTTTGGTCTTGCTTATGGAGGGTGATTTACTGTGTGTGCAGGGGATGGGGAGTATGAGAGAGAGAGAGAGAGAGAGAGAGCAGTCTTTACTCCGGCGTTGCTTATAGAGTAATTTCATTGTGTGCGGGGAACGTTGAGTATGAGAGAGAGAGAGAGAGCAGTCTTTACTCTGGCTTTGATTATAGTTTTATTGTGTGCAGGGGACGTAGAGTATGAGAGAGAGAGAGAGAGACGCCTTATCAATCTTGCTTCATCTGTCAACTTTATCCAGTTATAATACTCAAATAATGTATACCCAGGAAATGCATTTAGTGTGAAATTTCTTGCCTAGGCACGTTGGACCTCTTCAGTGCCTTCATTTGCATTCATTTATCCTCCCTCACGCCTCCTGTCCATCTCATCTCACAGCCAGCCTTTAATTTAGGTGTGATTGACGTGATTGCACCAGTTATATACCGTACCTATTTTGTTATTGATTGGTTTATTGTTCAGTAGTGTGAATGTTGAGTGTTTTTATTTTTGTTCCTTTTCCACTTGCATGTTACCCACTCCCATTTTACAGTGGAAAATTGGGTTAGGATGATTGCGATGATGTGTAGTTGATCTTTATCGTTCATGTGAATTGTTTTTGAGATAGTGATGATGATGATGATATTGTTTATACGTAATGCCCTCGTGTATTGTCTTTCCCTCCGTTTCTTCTTCCCAGCTTCCCCCCTCCCCCCCGAACACACACACACACACACACACACACACACACACACACACACACACACACACACACACACACACACACAATTGTTTCCACTTTGCTTTGAAAGGGTATGATTTTTATTCCTTGAGGGCTGACGAGGGAGGAAGAGGGGTAGGGGAGATAGTTTGGAGGACTGCAGACTGATGGAAGAAGATGGCAGGAGAAGTAGGAGGAGGAGGATTGTGTAGTTTGGAAGAACGCGATGGAGGAGGGGACGATGGGGACGGCGTGCATCATCATCATCATCATCATTACCACCTTACTGCTACAACGCGTCGGAAGGATTATAAATAGGAACAGGAAATTTTAAAAAGGGGAGGGGGAGAATTATCGACAAAGTACAGTAGTAAGGGATACAGAAACCTCGGTAGGTGAGAGAGAGAGAGAGAGAGAGAGAGAGAGAGAGAGAGGGGGAGGATATCGGAAAACGTGATCATTACGGCAAAATCGATCGTGCACACCATCTTTCAAAAATCCAGGTCTTCTGCGCGAACCGTGAAATCTCCAGGAAGTCTAACCCATTCAGGCCGAGGAGATTTTGTTCTTTATTCACCCAGACGATTTATTCAGCTTGGGAAAGTCCTCCTATTGAAGTGTTGAAGGGTGTATCTAACCCCTCCAATTCGAGAAATCGTCCCAGAGCTGTGTGATATGATTAACTATACTCATTTTACTCTAACCTGGCTGAAATTGCAGATGAAAATAAAATAATAATAATAATAATAATAGTAATAATTTTGGTAGTAGTAATAGAATTGATGATGATGTAGATTTTTTCGTCAGTATCTTCGTACATATATGATTTCTTGTACAGGCAGGAAAAATATATAACTTCATGTATAGTATGCATCATCAAATCCTGTATAGATGAAGAAAAGACCGCTACAAAAGAAGAAAAAGAAGAATAGGTAGATACTAGAACGGGAGAGTAAAAGAAAAAGAGGAAGGAAGGAAGAAGAGGAGGAGGAAGGAAGGAGGGAGGAGGAGGAAGGAAGGAGGGAGGAAGGAAGGAAGGAAAGAGGAGGCTGTGGGGATGATCATGTGGAGTGGTTATTCTGCTCGCTAGGATAAAATGGCATGTGGTTGGGGGGTACCGATGCTCGAAGGTCTCTCTCCTCTCCTCTCCTATCCTTTCCTCTCCTCTCCTCTCCTCTTCTCTTCTCTTCTCGTCTCTCCTTGCCTCTCCTCTCCTCTCCTCTCCTCTTTTTCCCCTTCCCTTACTTTTGCATTCCATCCTTTCCTTCCTCTCTCTCTCTCTCTCTCTCTCTCTCTCTCCATCAGTGTGTATATAGTCTAATGATTGCTATCCGATCGCTGAGAGAGAGAGAGAGAGAGAGAGAGAGAGAGAGAGAGAGAGAGAGAGAGAGAGAGAGGTGTATTAGTAAATGATGGAAGAAGGTAGGTAGGGAGAGGAAGGGAGGAAGGGTACGTCTGAAAGGAGGGAAAGATTGTGTGTGTGTGTGTGTGTGTGTGTGTGTGTGTGTGTCAGTGTGTATGTGTGAGAGAGAGAGAGGGGGGGGGCGGTAAACCAGGTGTTGGCAAGAAGGGAAAGGAAGGGTGTGGGAAGGGAAAGTGGAAAAGACGTGTGAACAGCAAAGAGTGGTACGTTGGAAGGACAAGAGATCTGTGGAAGAGGTGTGTGTGTGTGTGTGTGTGTGTGTGTGTGTGTGTGTGTGTGTGTGTGTGTGTGTGTGTGTATGTAGGGGCGATTTGATTGGTGTACTGTATGTGGGAAGGGAAATGTTTGCATATTGGAGGGTAGGGGTAGAGGTGTATGTGAGAATGGAGAGATTTATGGGAAAGGAGAGAGAGAGAGAGAGAGAGAGAGAGAGAGAGAGAGGAGGGTGGGGTGGGGTGGGGTAGTGCTGTGTGTGTGGTGGAGGGATGAATCTTGCAAGAGAGTAGGGGAAGTGAGGCCCCTGGTTGAAGGTGGCTGATGAAATGTTGAGCAAGGGAGGAATCTTGAGGAAGAGTGGAGAGAAAGAAGAGGGAATGAGTGAGGAGGAGCATATAAGGTGGTATGAGGGAGAGAAAGAGGAGGATAAGAAGAGGGAATGAGTGAGGAGGAGATTATAAGGTGGTATGAGGGAGAGGAAGAGGAGGATGAGAAGAGGGAATGAGTGAGGAGGAGAATGTAAGGTGGTATGAAGGATAGAAAGCAAAGGAATGAATGAGGAGTAGAAGGAGAAAAGGAATGAACGACTGAAAGTGGAATATAAGAAAAAAAAAAAAAGCGAATGGACGATGGAATGAGAAATAGAAGAAAGAAAAAGGGAATGGAAAATTGAATTCGGCTGATTAAATGTTGAGTGGGGGAGGGGGAAGTCCCGAAGAAGGGTGGAGGGAAGGAGGATGATAAGAGGAAATGAGCAAGGAGGAAAAGGAAGAAATGGCTGAAGAGAAGAAGCAAAGGAATGGGGATGAAAAGACACAAGGGAATGAGTGAGAAGGAATAGGGGATCAGTGAGGGAGAAAAAATGAGTAAAAGTGAAGAAGAAGAATAGAGGAAAGGAGAATAGGATAGAGGGAAAGAGCGAGAAGAAGATGGAGTAGGAGGTGGAAAGTGGAATAAGTGAAGGAAAATGAATGAGTGAAAAACACTAACTAGAGGAGGAATACGGAAGAAAAGGAGGAACTGAAAGTTAAAAAAAAAAAAGAATGAACGAGGTGAAGAAAAGTGAATGAGACGAGGAGGAATGACTGGGAAAAAAAAAAAGGAAAGAAGAAGAAATGGTTGAAGAGAAGAAGAAAAAGAAGAAGAAGAATGGGTGATGAAGAACAAAAAAAGTGAGCGAGGAGAAGAGAAGGAGCAAGCAAGGAAGAGGAGGCAAGAATGAGTGATTTATAGCGCCTGTAGGAGATGCGAGAGGAGGAGGAGGAGGATCAATGAGGAACGGGGAGAAAGAGAAGAAGAAAGGATGCAAGGAGCGAGGAAAGGAATAAAAAGTGAGTTAAAAGGAGACGTTGTGAAGGAATAAGCGAGGATAAAAAGAAAAGTAGTAAGTGATAAGGAAATAAGGAATATGAGAGAAAGAGAGAGAGAGAGAGAGAGAGAGAGAGAGAGAGAGAGAGAGAGAGGACGGGGGGGGGGACTGGGATAGAAAAGAAAGGAAGGGGATGTGGGTTGGGAGAGGCGTAGGAAGTGACGAAGGAAAGGAGGGTAAGTAGGAGTGGCAAATATTTACGAAGAGGAGGAAGTGGATGATAAGAATGTGTGTGTGTGTGTGTGTGTGTGTGTGTGTGTGTGTGTGTGTGTGTGTGTGTGTGTGTGTGTGTGTGTGTGAGAGAGAGAGAGAGAGAGAGAGAGAGAGAGAGAGAGAGGAATGGTATGAAAGATGTATTAACTCCTTTCAGGCCAGCGTTGTATATTTTTCATTTTCCTCAAACAGCCACCTGAAGTTTTTATTTTAGTTTAGGTTAGACTAATGGAAATGGATGAGGTATGTACTGTATATAACCTTCTTTAGCCCACTCTCCATAGAGACCTCTCCTAAGTTTAAATTTTTTAGTGGAAGGAAGATCGAAATGAAAGAGACATCCTTTGATTGAAATAAAGTTTAAAATGTGATGCGGTGAAAGAGAAATGATGATGAAGGAAGTAAGAGTAGAAATTGAGTGACGGTAGTTGACTGATGGATGTCATATTAGAGGGATTTGTTGTTAAAATGTTAGGAGGAAATAAAAGAGTTAAGAATAAAGGGAGAATGTCAGAGGAAAGTGAATGTCGACAGCTGCCTGACGAGTGCCACATTATTGGGTTAGACGTGAGAAGAAAATTGATAATAAAGGAGTAGGAGAGGAAAGGAGTGACAGCTGAGAGACAGGTGCTACGTTATGGGGTTAGAGGTGAGGAGAAAATAAAAGCGAAGTGGATATAAAGGAAGCAAGAGGAGGAAAGGGAATGACGGCAGCTGATTGACGAGTGCCACGTTTTAAGGGAAGGAGTGAGGAGAAAATAAAGGTGAAATTATGATAAAGGAAGTAAAAGAGGAAGGGGAATGGCGACAACTGATGAGTGCCACTTTACAAGGGAATATGTAAGGAGAAAATAAAGTAAAAATAAAGGAAATAAGAGAGGAAAGAGTGATGGCAGCCGACAGATGGGTGCTACTGCAGAGGGCTTTGTTATGGTTGGGTAGAAGTGGGACGGACGTTGAATGTATGTGTGGGTCTGTCATTTAGTTTATATGTATCACTCCTTACGTCACTGTCCTGGTTTGGCTTATATGCTCGTTTCAGTGCTGCATGTTTTGTGTATGTATATGTTTATGTATGTGCGTGAGTCTGTGTATAGCTGTTCGTGTCATTCCTTACATAACTCCTCTGTTTTGGTAATGTGATCTAGATGTGTCAGTTCAGTGTGTGTCGTAGGGTTTTGTTGTGATTGGCTAGGAAGTGGGACGGATGTGTGTGTGTGTGTGTGTGTGTGTGTGTGTGTGTGTGTGTGTGTGTGTGTGTGTGTCCCTTCGTCACTGTCCTGATTTTGCATTGGTAACGTGGGTGTGTCTGGCATGTGATGTTGTGCGTGTGACATCCCATTGTGTTGGTATCAGTGTTTCATGTGTGTGTATCAGTATGCATGCTTGTTATTATGGTGCTGTATCTGTCCCCAGTGTGCTTCTTATATTTTTATGACTTGTTTTTCTAGTCTCAACCAGTTCTCGTGTTAAGTAATTTTTTTTTTCTTGTCACTGGGTTGTAATTGCTTAAGTAATGTGTTTGTTTTGGTTTGCAGCTCTTTACCTCTTACGACTCCCTTCCACTGACCCTTCCTTCCCCTTCACCCCTGCCTTAGTGTCCCATCCACCCACTCCTCATCCCACCACTAAGACCCCTCCCTTCCATCCTTTCCATCCCTGCCTCTCATCCCTCTCACCCCTTCCCTTCCCCATTTCTCCCATCCCTCATCTCTCCCCCTCCTCTCCTATCCCCACATCTCCCCTCCTTCACCCCTCGCCTCCCACACGTCTCCCCTCCCCCTCCCGTCCCACACGTGCCCTCTCATCCTTCTCTCCCCCCACCCCAACCACTTCCAGCCATCCCTTCACCCCGTCAGACACCCCAATTACCCCCCTCTCCCCACCATCAATCAGCCAGCCGCTCTGCTCTCTACCACCCACCCCAACCACTTCTTGGCACCCATATACCTCTTCCCCTGCGTCGCATATTTTTCGCTGATTTAAAACTGTGTTCATTTCTTTTTATCCAGGTGCTTATTATTAACCGCATCACTACGATGGGCGTCTGTTTATTATTATTATTATTATTATTATTATTATTATTATTACTACTACTACTACTACTACTACTACTACTACTACTGCTACTACTACTACTACTACAGTCACCTCCATCCAGTAAAATCGTCTGGTATCAGTGCGATTAAAACACAAAGTGATATCTATAGTGATGGTATTAATTTAACCAGGCGCCTCAGCTGACCCCTTTCATCACTTCACTAGTTGAGTAAAATCGTCTGGTATTAGTGTGATGAAAGTGAAAGGAATATATAGTGTTAAATCAGCCACTCTCTCTCCCTTATACCGCTCTCATTTGTCCTTCATACCGCCCCCAATTCTTTCCTGGCACCGTCACACCTTTTCCCATGCGTCATGTTTTTTCTCAGGTATTAGGAGGAGTCATTAATTCTCTGTATCCAGGTGTTCAGTTGAAGGTCAGGACATTTACATATTGACTCTATGCAGTTAGTGGGGTTGAGGACATAGAATTTCCTTTTAATCCTTCCCATTTCGCTGATATTCCCGTGTTCAGTACCCTAGCTTCATTTTACGTGCAAGGTGAGAATGCATGAATACAGTAAGCATAAAGAGCGGCACGTGCTATCTTTCTTTTTCTTTTTTTTCCACTGATAAGTTAATTTATATTTAACATGCAAAAAGAAGGGCACGTGCTTTCCGTTTTTTTTTTTTTTTTTTTTTTTTTTTTTGTGATAGCTAGGTTATTTTATATTTAGCTTGCAAAAAGAGCGGCGCGTTCTTTCTTTCCTTTGCGTTTGTGTTTATTTTTGCAATTGCTAGGTTATTTTATTTATATTTAGCTTGCAAAAAGAGCGTCTCGTGCTTTCTTTCCTCTTTTTTTTCGATTGCTGTCTTTTGAAATTTGGTTTTGGGGAAGATTTTAATAATTGGGTTAACTTCTTAAATTTTCGTTAGATCAAGATATTTAGTTTTTTTTTTTTCGATTGCTGTCTTTTGAAATTTGGTTTTGGGGAAGATTTTAATAATTGGGTTAACTTCTTAAATTTTCGTTAGATCAAGATATTTAGTAACTTTCTTCCTCAGTCTTATATTTCAGTCTGATGCCTCTTAATATAATCTTTCTTGTTACTTATGTAAAATGTATTAAAAAGATGTAGCTAACGTAAAAGACCATAATTATGAAGGTGTAATATGAAAAATAAATCCCTAAGCGCTATGAAATTTGCCTTGTCCATAAAAAATACGGCTCGTAGCTAAAAGGTAAATAAATAAATATATAAATAAATAAAATGCAAAATAATACGAAAGTTAAATATTATAATTAACATATGGCACAATACGATGGTGTAACACGTAAATTGCTTAGAAAGAAGTGTTGCGAAGACTGTTGTGCCAGCAGGAGTACGGCTCATAAAAAAAAAAGTTAAATAATCTACAATATATTACGGTTGAAAAGTTATAATTGACGTACTATAAAATTCAGAGGTGAAATAACGCAAAATAAATCGCCGAGGAAGTATTGCAACGAAATCACCTGTTGCTGCAAGAATACAGCTCATTGCTATATACCCGCTGTCACTCCTAGTTGATACCGAGAGTTGATACCACAGCCCTTGCACCCCACCAGGCACTTAACCCTATCACGCCTCACCACCCTGACCCTCTCCTACCACCCCCACCACCCTATAGTCACCCTCAGGAATATACTTTAGTGTTTTAAGCCCTTCGGTCCTGTGGTACCTCTTCCAGACTTGTTTTCTTTGGTACCATACATCCAGTGACCTTGTGCATCAGGGAAGGGACGTAGTTATTTCCTTGACCTTCAGTATACCGGGCATAAATTTATCCTTTTCCACTTCTCTCTTAATGCATACCCCCCTAACGCACTGCTTGCCCTGCCCTCTCTAACTAAACACGCCCTTAACCACTTCAGTCATACCACCACACTCTTAACCTCTATACCCCTACTACGCATTCCCATAACCAGTCTACCCTAACTACCCTTAACCACCCCTCCCTAACAACAGATTACCTTAACCCCTACACCCTCTTCACCCCTACATCATCCCTCCTTCCTTCAGTGCATCCCTCGCCTCTTCTCCCCACCACTACCCCCCCCCATACCCCATAACTACACACACCTTTATGTTGCTCACCCACCCCACCCTAACTGCATACATCCTTATCATACCTTAACTGCTCCTCCCTTCCTTACTGCATACCACGCCCCCCCTTTCTTCCTCATTACACACCACGTCGCTCCTCCACCTCTACCTCCCCTACCGTTATCACATCTTACCTTTCCCCTTCCCCACCATATTACACGCCTCCCACCCATACCTCCCCCAACCTTTATAAAATCATAACCACACCTCTCTTTCTTTAACTTCTCTCTCACTACATACCTCGCATCACCTCACCCACACTTCCCCAACCTTTATCACACCTTATCTACACACCTCTTTCTTTAACTTGGTTTTTCCCCACCCCTACCCTTGCACCACCCCACCTCAGAGGAACAATGCGATGGGTGTTGGTTGGATGATGTCGCAATGTGCTAGGTGAGGGGAGTAGGTAGGGTAGGGTTTAGGAGTTGAAGAGAGAGGAGAGGAAGAGGGAGAGGATGGTGAGGGGAGAGAAGGGAAGGGAAGGAAAAGTGGGGAAGAGGGAAAGGAGTTGAGGGAAGAGAAGGGAAGGAAAGGCAAAGTAAAATCAGGAAGGAGGAGGAAAAGAAGAGCAGGATGGTAAGGAAGGGAAGGAAAACGTTGGGATGGGATAGGCAGGAAAGGATGTGGAGGGAAGAGTAGGAGAGGATACGAAAGGAGGAGAATGTGGAAAAGGAAGAGGAGGAAGAGTAGGCTAAGATTAGAAGGGAAAGGAAATGTAAGGGAATAGAGGGAAAAAAAATGTGAGATACAAAGAGGGAAAAAAAAGCAGGGTGAAGGAAAGGGAGAGTAAGGAAATTGTGGCATATACTAGAGAGAGAGAGAGAGAGAGAGAGAGAGAGAGAGACTTGAAATAGAAATGGAAACAAGGAAGGAAATAAAACGGTGGAGCAGCGAAGGGCTTTAGGCAGGAAGGGATGATGCTGTGCCAAGAAAGTGTAATAAAAATGTGAGTACCGGAAATAGATGATGACTTAAAAGAGAGAGAGAGAGAGAGAGAGTCAAAAGGAAAGTGATGGATAACGCCTGGGGGTAGAGAGGAAGGGGAAAGCGAGTAGGTCCCTCCACCTCTTAAAATCACATTAAGAGGCAATCACGCTTGGGGGAAATTGTCTCATTACATAAAGGGAGGTGCAGATTGAGAGGTGTGGATGTGGGGGGGATGTGGATGGGTGGGTGTGGATGTTTCGGTGTGGAGGTGGGTCTGTATGAGTGGGTGTGGATACGTTGATGTGGGTGTGGGTATGGCTTTTGATGTTTCTGTGAGAGTTTGGATGCCTAGGTGTGAGTGGAAGTGTTTCAGTGTGGGTGTGGGTGTGGATGTTTCTGTGTGAGTATGTGTAGGTGTGGATGTTTAGGTGTGAGTGTGCGTTTTTGGGGCTGGAAAGTTGTTTGAGTGGTGGGGAGGATAACACCCGAGAGAGAGAGAGAGAGAGAGAGAGAGAGACAGAGAGAAATTTGGGCATGATGTTGGGATGGGTGTGGTTATCGATGTAGCCCAATTTAGCTGGAGGTGAGTGTGGGTCTGGGTGTGGGTGTAGGGGCCTATTCGCATCAGCTTAGGAGATGTGGGTGTGGGTGTAGCTTAGGATGTGTGGGTGCGGATGTGGGTGTAGGGTCCTTCTGCGCATCAATTTAGGTATGGGTGTTGGTATGGGTGTGGGTGTAAGTTTGGCTCTGAGTTAGGGGTCTTATTTTTGTCAGCTTAAAAGGCTTTCCACCACTTCTCCCTTGGCCATATATTTTGCATCATACACCCTAGCATTCTCATTATTATTATTATTATTATTATTATTACTATTATTAGTATTGTTATTATTATTGCTATTATTAGTATTAGTATTATTTTATAGTGACCCCTAGAGGGATGGTTAAGTGGATGTAGGTTAATATTTGAAGTGGTTAAGGAAGAAGGGATACGACTGTGATAGAAGTGTGTGTTAGGCTTTGTAGACAGGTAGGTTAAAATATTGATATTGTGTAGATTAGGAAAGGGAAGAGAGGGATAAAGGAAGAAGTGAATAATTTGTGTAGAAGGACTGAAATGGACGCTAAATGTGACTGATGAGTAAGATTTGTGATAAGATGCGGAAATTTGAGCTTGGTAATCTGAGAGTGAGGTGGGCATGTGGAAGAACTTGTACCGTATAAGAGGTAAACGTAGGGAAGCCAGTGAAGGGAAGTCGGAAATAATAAACCTCTGAGGGCTGTGAATTGGAAGTTGGTGAATAATTGACGTGGATTAAGGAAGAAGGTATACGATGATGATGATGGCGTGGGTTAGGCTTTGTAATGGGGCAGAAAGTGCTGTGGAATGGATGTAAAGTTTCAAAGTGCTGTGGAGTGGATATAAAGTTTGAGAAAGTGCTGTGGAATGGATGTAAAGTTTCAGAAAGTGCTGTGGAGTGGATATAAAGTTTGAGAAAGTGCTGTGGAATGGATGTAAAGTTTCAGAAAGTGCTGTGGAATGGATGTAAAGTTTCAGAAAGTGCTGTGGAATGGATGTAAAGTTTCAGAGAGCGTTGTGGAATGGATGTAAAGTTTAGGCTGGTAATCTCCCTAACACCTCTTCCTAAGCAATTTATTTTCCAAACTGCCCATTAATATCCTCTCTTTTGCTTCTCATATCTTTTTAATGTCGTCCTAGATTGCATGAATAACACACAAGAATTTAGTAACGGAACAGAATCAGAAATACACCGGTAAGGAAGAGGTGTTAGTAAGCTTCCTGGCCACACCAGAATACCGACCATAGTGTTGGCCTTTCCTACCACTGAGCTACATAAACTAGCCTGCAAAGGGGCGAAAATCTTGACCAAATTAAGGTGAAAAGGGTATAGGTTGAGATAGTCGTCCTTTTGCAGCACACTTCCCGTAGCTCAGTGGAAGAATATGACACTGGCATAACATCCATGGAACTTCTTCGTGACTAGCACCATATTCTAGCGTTAATCCTGTGCCTCAACACAATATTCAAGAGAACTAACAATTTTACACATAGTGAAAGTGAATAGAGTATAGAAGCGAATAGATTTAATACTTTGGCTGCCTTACAGTTTTCACTCGCTTGTTGTAAAGTACCAGTAATAAATATTGTCGGGAATACTTCTTTGGCTTTTTCGTATTGGTTGGTTTCGTCAACTCACGTGTAACGAAACAATGGACACGTAGCAAATTGTGCGGCCGAACAATGAACAGGTACGAAAGATTTCAAACAATTCCTTTCTAGAGTACGTAGTGTGGTGCATCCTTGACTTACTGTATTTGTTAAAACTTGCCATTGTTACCGAAGGAACGTTTTTTTCAGGTATTTTACACACACACACACACACACACACACACACACACACACACACACACACACAGTCTTAATTGTAGTGATATACAGTTCATTATCGGTTTACTTCCATTCGTTAACTGTTAAGGCTTATCTTCCATTATCAGGCTTAGGCCCCGTTGTAAAGGCACATGATATTTGTGATAAGTCATGTGCTACTGATGATTAAGCATTGTTTGTGATAGGTTGTGTGTATCATAAATGGAGTAGTAGTAGTAGTAGTAATAATAATAATAATAATAATAATAATAATAATAATAAAATAATAAATAGTGATAATGTTTCTGTTTTGGAGTTAGTCTTATTTTGCATTTTAAACAGGTAGAAAATGTATTTATGTAAAAAGGAATATTGGCTGCAGCTGCATGACGTTTGTATAGAATGGGCTTTGTGCGTGTGTGTGTGTGTGTGTGTGTGTGTGTGTGTGTGTGTGTGTGTGTGTGTGTGTGTGTGTGTGTGTGTGTTATTGGTCAGATGGGCCTCACTCTGTCTTATCTTGATCTCACACCTCTCAATATTTTTCTCTTCCTTCCCCCCCTCCCCTCCTCTTCGGTATCCTTCTCAAGCATCCTTCCTCTTTTACTTTCCTCTCTTCCATTTTTCCCTTTTATTTACTTTTAGATCTACCAGTAATTGATGATATAATTTCCACCTTATTCCCCTTTTTTTTTTTTTTAATTCCCGTCTTCCCCCTTTTCACTTTTATTTACTTTCATTCTTCTCTTCCTCGATCTTGGTTTATTTCATCCATTCTTTTAATTTATTACACTGTTGTTCATTCTCCTTTTCTTTCTTTTTGCCATAATTGACTTTCTTTCCTTTTTACCTTGGTCTTATTCCTTCTCTACCCCTCTCTTCATATTTTTATCATCTCTTCCTTTCTTAGCTCTTGATGAAAATGATGAGTTATTTTGTGGGCAGATTATAAAGTGTGCCTTGTATAATATGGTAAGTGTGTGTGTGTGTGTGTGTGTGTGTGTGTGTGTGTGTGTGTGTGTGTGTGTGTGTGGTGTGTGTGTGTGTGTGTGTGTGTGTGTGTGTGTGTGTGTGTGTGTGTGTGTGTGTGTGTGTGTGTGTGTGTGTGTGTGTGTTCATTAATTATCATCTGGACTCTTATCCGTATCTCAGACCTTTATCTCTGACTTCTTCCTCCTTGACTCAGTGTCTGTCTCCCCGCCATCCCCCTGGTACCATTCCCTGTCACTCCTTTTCATTAATTTTCTCGTTCCTCGCTTCTTCTCACTTTTATATGCTGCTCATTCTCATTTTTCTTGTCTTCAACATTTCATTTCTTCCTTTCGTGTCTTATCCCTACTATCATGCTATTAAAAGTTGTCTGATTTTGTGGCCTTGGTATAGTATTGCAAGACGCTGTGTGTGTGTGTGTGTGTGTGTGTGTGTGTGTGTGTGTGTGTGTGTGTGTGTGTGTGTGTGCTAGTTGTCAGGTGTGATCTGCTGGGCCTCCCACCTCGTTTTTCTTTCTTGCTCTTGCGCCTCTTGCTGTTTTCTCTCTCCATTTCATCTCCCCTCCCCTCCAGTCCCCTCTCCTCCCTCCCCCCCCTCCTCGTCTCTCCTCATTCACTCTTCTTATATTCCTCTCCCCCTTCCTTCCTTGGATCAGTTGTTATCCATATCTTCAATTTTCATATCTCAGTCTTTTTATTATTTTTCTTTCTCACGCCTTGTCTTATCTTCAACACAAGCCTCTCTGTTTCATCTGTCCCCCTTTGCCTCGTCCTCCCCCCTCGACTCCCCTTTGCACCCCTCCCTTCCCCTCTCCTTCCCTTCCTTCCCCTCTCGTCCTCTCCAGTGCCTTCCTCATCCTCCTTCCTATTTTCCTCTTCCTACCCGTTTTTTTCTTCCTCCTTTCTCTTACTGCTGATTCTTATGTTCATTGCTTCATCCCTTACACTTTGTCTTCATATCAGATTGTCTCAAGCATCCCTCTTCCTCTGTCTCCTCCCTCCCTTCCCATCTCTCCCCCTCCTCCCTTCCTCTTCCTTGTCTTCCCCCCCTCCCCTCCTGTACCATCTTCGTTCCTCCTTATAATTTCCTTTTGGCTTTTCTCATGGTTCTTTATAATCACTTTACTCGTTTTCCTCATGCTGTATTTGTATATTTTTAAACTTAAGTTGTATATTATTGTTTATACGTATCTTGGCTAGTAAATTTAAAGTCCCGGTTGTTACTTTACACCTCACTGTGGAACTAGAGTCAATAATAGCGTGAAAAATACGAGAAGAGAAATTGTGATAGTTTATACTGATTTAGAGATTTGTTAAATATTTTTTTTCTAAGATCCTGTATGACTGTTTCCCCTTGTTACGGTAATTGCTTCTTCCCTCGTCACAGACTTCTCCTTCTATTTTCTCCCTCCTTTCCTTCACCTCTCACCTCCCTTCTCCTCCCATCCTTTTCTCTCATATTTCTCCTCTACTTCCTCATATTCACCAAGATTCTTATTTTACTCATTTCCCAACCATTCCTTATCATTTTTTGTTTCTTTTTCCTTCCATATCCTTCCCTTCTTCCGGTGCCAGTCATTTCTGTTTATATTTCCCCTCTCTTTACTCTTCTTGGCAAATACTATTTATTTTTTTCACCCCATTCCCGTCTTCACTCGGTATTTTTATTTTTGTCTGTCTCTGTGTCTCTCCTTTCACTGTCCTTCTTTCTAGTAATATCCAATTGTTTTTCCCATGCTCGCCTCTCTCCCCTTCCTCTAGTCCCCTCGCTACCACACTTCTATCTCTCCCACCACTCCCCTCCCCTCCCCTCCGCTCTCTCCCACCACTCCCCTCTCCTCCCCTCCGCTCTCTCCCACCACTCCCCTCCTCTCCCCTCCCTCCAGTCGTATCCTCTCGCCACCTCATGTTTCCCTCTCCCTTCTCCTCTTTCGCAAACCTCCTCCTGTTTCTTTTCTTTCCCTTTTCACTCGTGTTTACTCCGTCACCCTCTTCTTCCTTTCCTCTTCCTCTCCCATTACCTGCTTCATGTATATTATTTCTTTTGCTTCTTCTTCTAATGTCTTGTCCCTTCAACCCGATGACGAGTATTTGTGAATATTTGTGGTTTGTTCACCTTATCATCATCTCAATTCCTCCTCCTTCCTCCTCTCCCTCCCGTTCCCTCCCTCTCACCCTCCTTGGTTCCATCTCTCGCTTCACATGGCCATTCCCTTCATCCTTACCCGTCTTCTCCTCCCTTCCCTTCCCCTTTCCCCCTCCCTGTGTGTGTGTGTGTGTGTGTGTGTGTGTGTGTGTGTGTGTGTGTGTGTGTGTGTGTGTATCTATCTGTCTGTCTGTCTGCTTATATCTAATTGTCTCCTCCTCCTCCTCCTCCTCCTCCTTGATTCTAAACTTTGGTCACCTCCTCTGTCTTTCACCCCGAGGACAGGTAATAAAATTTTCCCCCGTTCAGTGCTCGCTCTCTCTCTCTCTCTCTCTCTCTCTCTCTCATCGTCTTTCGCCTCCCGTCTTTTTTTCTTCTTTTCCCATCGCTTTCTTCTCACCCTTTTCTTCCCTTTATTCTCTTCCTCTGTCTCGCCTCGCTTTCCCTCCCTTCCCCTCCCTCTCCCTCGTTCTGTAGGGAGTGGGGAACTGTGAATAAATGACGAGTGTAGGGGAGTAAAAAGACTTGCTTCTCAGTACAGAGAGAGAGAGAGAGAGAGAGAGAGAGAGAGAGAGAGAGAGAGAGGGAGAGAGAGAGAGAGAGAGAGAGAGAGAGAGAGAGAGAGAATGAAGTAATGGCAGTGGAGATAAAGGTAGATAGAGAGATAGAGAGAGAAGAATGAAGAAATGGTAAATGAGAGAGAGAGAGAGAGAGAATGAAATAATGAATGGCGACAGATGTAGTTAAGGGAAGAATTTACAACGAAGCTGGTGAAAAGAAACTCATATCTTGTGATGAAGGGCGAAGAGGAGAAAATTGGTTAATAAGCAGGGAGCAGAAATAAGCGTAAGGAGTGGAGGGAAGAGGAGCAGGAGAGATAAAGTGGAGGGGGAAAAAGTGTGGTAATGAAGAGGGAAGACGACCAAGAAGAAGGAGGAGGAAGAGGAAGAGAAGAAAGAGGATGCCGAGGAGGAGGAGGGGAAGAAAGAGAAGTTGAAGGAGGAGGAGGAGGAAGAGGAGTAGGTAATCATGAAGAAGAAAGGGGAGCAAGGAAGAAGGAAGTGGAGAGAAGAAACAGGAAGGAGAAACAGAAGTGGGGGGGGGGGAAGACTTGAAATAAAGAGGGTAGGAAAAACAGAGATGGAAAGAAATGTAAGAGAGACGAAATAGATGGAAGAAGTGATGATAAAATTGGAGGAGGAGCAAGAGAGAAGAGAAGATGGGCAGGAAGGAGTAGGTGGAGGGAAGATATATGATAATGAAGAGGGAATAAGGACAAGATAGAAGGAAAGAAGAAGGGGGAGAGAGACGAAATAGATTGTAGTGATAATGGAGAGAGAGAGAGAGAGAGAGAGAGAGAGAGAGAGAGAGAGAGAAATTGGAAGAAAGAAGAGAGGAGGGGCAAGAAAGAGAGAGTGGAGGAAAGAAATGTGACTCTATTGATGTCCCTTGTTTGTCGGGGAAGGGGAACAGTCGAGAGAGAGAGAGAGAGAGAGAGAGAGAGAGAGAGAACTGACAAATGAAAGAAGGATTGAGTTAGGGTACGTGGGAAATATGGAGAGAGAGAGAGAGAGAGAGAGAGAGAGAGGAAGCTAGTGTGGGAGGGTAAATTAGGGAGAGTGTGAGTTGGAGGGAAGAGGGAGTGACCTTGAGTGAGAGTAGAAGTAATTGGGAGAAAGTGTGTGTGTGTGTGTGTGAGAGAGAGAGAGAGAGAGAGAGAGAGAGAGAGAGAAGGAAGGAATTAGTCAGAGAAAGGAGCGTGAGTTAATGGGGGAGAGATGGGAAGTGAGTTGGAGTACGTGGGAAATATGAAATATGAGAGAGAGAGAGAGAGAGAGAGAGAGAGAGAGAGAGAGATAATAATAATAATAATAATAATAATAATAATACCGGTAATAGTAGTAGTAAAAGCCATCGGATCAGTGATTTAAAAATTGGATAAAGTTAAGGGAGGCTATTGGTACTTAAGAAATGGCCAATTCATCAATCCTCTCATGAACGGCACAACTCTAGTTTACTCCAGCCAAAGTCAGACGGTTTTATTCAGCTGAGATTGGGTCATAGGAGCCGGGGAGTGATAGCAGTCGCCAGTACGTGTGTGACTTGATGGTGGAATGGAAAGTGTATGAGAAAAAGCTGTGGTTAGAGGGAAGGATGGAAAGGTGATTACGGCGGTGCCAAATGTTACGCTGGATTGGGAAAAAAAATGAGGAAGGGTGGAATTAGAAGTGAAAGGAATACTGTAATATCATTCGTGCTGGGTAAACGAGAGAGATATAGTAGGTCAGTATCCATTTTCTTGTTTGTGGGAGTGTAGCTGATGCTTGTCACGAAAAGCGGGAAAATAATAATGATGATGATTATAATAATAATAATAATAATGATAATATATACCGGTATATATTCAGAGAGAGAGAGAGAGAGAGAGAGAGAGAGAGAGAGAACAGAAGGGAGACAGATGGATATGAAAGTATATGATATTAACATAAGAAGGCAATTTCATGAGAGAGAGCTTTGAGACGATGGCAGTTTGACGACAGTGGAGTGAAGAGTTTGAGGAGAAGGTGTAGAAGAGAGCATGCAGAGTCAGTGATGGAGGATGTGATGAAGAAAATATCCATGAGAGGAAAGGGGTGAGGAGGATAGCGTGAAGGTGAGGGTAAGAGGATGTGAGATGGCCTGGGGAGAAGGAGGGGAAGCAGAGAGAATGAGTCAGTGTGTGTGACAGGAAGGAATCGAATGGGTGGGGGTGGGGGAGAGAGGAGGACGAGGATCATGTAACGTACACAGTCCAAATATACTGTCACTATTTCCTGCTTCACTTACTGTACCTTCTTGACCGAGACTCTCCTCTCCGTATAAACCTTCCTGACCAGACCTTTCTTTGTACCAACCACGCCATATGAGAAGTTGCGCTGAGAGAAAAGTCATATTAGGCAAGATTAACCTGGAGAGGGTTCAGGTAGGGCTGAAACTGTTTTAGTCTATCGCTAAGGACTTCTGTATACTTTCATGGGGGATTGTGTGGTTTGGGCTGAGGGAATGCAGTCGAGAGGAAAGAGTAAGACCCATGCATTGATTAGCTTGTGTGTGTGTGTGTGTGTGTGTGTGTGTGTGTGTGTGTGTGTGTGTGTGTGTGTGTGTGTGTCCGCGCGCGCGCAGAATTTTAGGTAATGAAGTAAATTGATGGAATAAGAAACCCCTTGGCTGGATGTGTGTGTAGAAGTTGAGGTACAGAAGTAGGTGTATGGGAGGGAAATGTGTGTGTGTGTGTGTGTGTGTGTGTGTGTGTGTGTGTGTGTGTGTGTGTGTGTGTGTGTGTGTGTGTGTAAATTGAGAAACTGAATTAGAATGATGAAATAGAAGTCTGTTGGCTGGATGTGTTGCGAGTGTAAAGAAATGGACGAATTAAAGAGAGTTGATGTAAAAGAGGGGGAGTTTGAGATAAACAGTGACAGACCCATGAGTTTATTGGCTGGATGTGTTTGTAGAAATTGAGGAAATGAAACAAGTAGATGTGATACCAGTCTTCCTTTAATCATAACGTTCCCTGATGCGATGAAGTGAAGGCCAATAGCCAGGAGATAAGGATTAGATATTACGCTGGCACAAGGTTAAGCTTCACAGTAATTTTGGAAAGAACACTTACATTTAGCTCTTTAAAAATGTAGCCTTCATTACAGTTGAGGGAGATTGTTTTGGACTTTGTGTGTAATCTTGTAACTGATGGAGATTGAAAGGCAACCTGTACTGTTATGTATTGGTGGTCGTGGTGTTTGTGCATTCTGTATTACCGTGTTATGTGTCGTAGGATGTTCCCCTGTTTAGTGTTTTAGAGGCATTTTTGTGTTCTGTATTTCTCCCGCCCTGCGATAATGTTAAAACCATTCTATTAGCTGAACCATCGTCGTTTTTAAGGAGTTGTAAAGAAAGGCTTCTCAGGTTACGCCTTGATTAAGAAATTATTGTGTGTTGATTTTTGGTTTAGTAGCTTATGTAGCAGATCAGAAGAGAGGATAAGGAATGAAAGGGAGGCGAAGAGGAACGATGTAAAGTTGAGAGAGAGAGAGAGAGAGAGAGAGAGAGGATATTGTGGGTTAAAGGAGTGTGGTGCGTAGGTGGAGTGAGGGGAGCGGGGGAGGAGAGGAATAGGGATGAGGGGAGAAAGGGAGAGGGTGGAGGGCATGGGGTAGGTATGAAGGGACAGGAGAGGAGTGTGGTTGAGGGTAAGGGGAGAAAGGGAGAGGGTGGAGGGCATGCGGTAGGCGTGAAGGGAGAGGAGAGGAGAGTGAGAGTGAGGGTGACGGGGTGGAGAATTAGAGTATGAATGAAAACCTAACCTTGGTGAATGATGAAGGACGAAGCGAAATTTAGAGAGAATGAGAATGCATAGAGAGAAATGGATATGGGACGAAGGTGGAGAAACTGACATGGTGAATAGACAATAGAGTTGTTAATAATCAGAATAAAACATGAAGAAATGATGAGAGTAATTCAAGGACTAGGCGATTGGTAAATTTTTGGAGAGAATGTAATTGCATTTGAAAGACTGAATATGGGACTGTCTGTTTGTCTATCTGTTTATCCATCTATGTTTTTCTGTCTGTTTGAGGGAATGTGTAGTGTGTAAAGTGAAAGAGGAAGTGGTTAGTGAGGTGAGTATGGCATGGAGGGCAGGGTGAACGGTGAGGAGGGTGAATGTGTGTGTATAGTATGAGTGCAGAATGAATGAAGGAGAGTGTGTAGTGTATGGAAGTGAGAGGGGAAGTGGTTAATGAAGTGAATTAGGCATGGAGGGCAGGATGAAGGATGAAGAGGGTAGAATTATTGTAGGGTGAGTCAAGGAGTGTGTTTAGGTATGGAAGTGAGAGTGTAGGTATGGAAGTAAGTGCGTAAGGGAGGAAGTGAAAAGGGAAGTGGTTAGCGAAGTGAGTTAGGCATGGAGGACGGGGTGAACGGGGGTATGTTGCGTGGTGAGGGTGGGAGAGGGCGTGGCGGGAGCGTGGGAGACACACTACATTCACCCGTGCCAAGGAAATGCTCTCTCTTTCTCTCTCTCAGGCTCATCCCTCTCTTTCTCCATCTCTCTCCTTTGTGTGACTGCTAAATTTGGTGAAGGAGAATGGTAACGCCACCCTGCCATGCTCTGATTCTCAAAACTTTAGCATTCAGTAGATGTATGCTGAA
Organism: Coenobita brevimanus; assembly: GCF_032717465.1. Lineage (NCBI taxonomy): Eukaryota > Metazoa > Arthropoda > Malacostraca > Decapoda > Coenobitidae > Coenobita > Coenobita brevimanus. Next base: position 27,917,342 of record NC_137022.1, on the reverse strand, counting down.
TGTGCCTTTTTTCCCATAGTTTTAGGGTATAATAGATGTCTCCTGAATGAGTTTTTATTTTTTTTTTTATAATTTCAGGGCTGTAATAAATGTCTTCTGGATGTGTGTGTGTGTGTGTGTGTGTGTGTGTGTGTGTGTGTGTGTGTGTGTGTGTGTGTGTGTTTTATTGCATAGTTTCAGGGATACAATACACGTTTAATAAATGCAATTTCTTTAGTATACTTTCAGAGGTATAATAAGTGCCTACTAAATGTGATTATTTTTCTTTTTCTTTTTTTTTACTTTGTTTTATAGATACAACAGTTAATAACCAAACCAACGTAATCCATGGCCTTTTACGTTTGTCCCAAAGTGCAAACGATCTACAGAGTAGTCTTATTGTACCACCTTAACATTACTCTTCAGTTTTTTCGCTAAATGAAAGTCTTTAATTTTCCCCCGTACTGTCACGAGTGTATATATTGAACTGAAAAACAACTAGTATAGTAGACTTGCTGTGTTCTGTGCTATATATATATATATATATATATATATATATATATATATATATATATATATATATATATATATATATATATATATATATTTTAACTCTACATTGTTCTATTTACTCAACATTCCGCACATAAATTCGGTCCTGTTTTCTTCCCTTACTGCTGTTTGTGTAGCCTGTTTGACCTAACTAACCGTGAACGTATTTATCCAGTCTCATACATCCCATGGGAACCGTAAAATAGTCCAACTTTTGTGTTCTACTCATTTTACTCCACAATTTCCCTCAAGAATCAGACCTTGTCCACACACACCTTACTTTTACCTACCTGTGACCCAGCCAAACCCCTGCTATCTTAGACCAGTTTGGCAATCACCATGGGAACAGTAAAATCAAGGAGCATTAATATCACTAAATTAGATGAGTTTCACGTTTTTCTGACATTCGTATTTTTTCCACACGTTCTCATTGGACTAAGAAAAGGCTTGTCTTAATGAATGGGTAAATTTAGGCTGTATTAGACCTCTCCTGCATGAAGTTGGGTTAACGTTAGAAAAACGTTATCTTATTGATACGTGTAAAAAGAGTTGTGCGAAATAGTTCTGCCCGTGTGTGTGTGTGTGTGTGTGTGTGTGTGTGTGTGTGTGTGTGTGTGTGTGTGTGTGTGTGTGTGTGTGTGTGTGTGTGTGTCTCACTGTCTATACCTATATTTATCTATCTTTATTCTGTGGCTTCGGAGAGTTCGTTGCACCTCTTCTTTACCAGGTTATTTCTGCGTTGCACACGTAAATATTTTTCATAATGATGGATGATGACAAGGCGTCGTAGATTCTTGAATGAGACGCAGTGAAGAAAGGGCATATTATTACCCACAGACAAATGATGAGGGGTCGTAGATGCTTGAATGAGACGTAGTAGACAAAGATGCATATTATTTTCCACAGATAAATGATGATAAGGAGTTATAGATGCTTGAGGGGGAGGCGGTGGCTGAATCGGTAGAGAGGCGGCCTGCAGTCCTGATGGACCCAGGTTCGAATCCCGGCTGGGGCAGGGAACAGTTTAAGGATTTGAATTTCATTGAAGCAGACTTTCCTGATCTACCAGATGACCCGCCGACATGTCATAAAAGTACCCCCGCTAATACCAATACACCAGTCCTGTATGAGACAGCCCTAGCATGTATTCAGTATGGACGGTGGGTGTTAGCGCCGAAGTGGTGACATGTGGAGGTGTAGGAGGACTACTGGGCCTTGGGATAGGCTACTGCCCCCGAGATATAGGCCCTGAAGCCTTTGCCCAGAGTCGGACAAAAAAAAAAAAAAAAAAAAAAAAAAAATGAGACGCAGTGGACAGAGATGCATATTATTACCCTCAGTTAAATGATGATACGCACCTCAGTCCCCTCACATCAAGCTTCTATGAGTCTAGCACTGAATGAGAAGCAGTGACGACGAGTTGACTTTTGTATCAGACTGTACGCTTTGACACTGAACTAGCAGGAAATGGGAGAAGCTAAGAATTATGTAATCAGATAAGAATAACAGGAAGCAACTTTGCCAATTATCTCCGTTCACTTAGATTGATAATTGGCTTTCAGATTTAGAATAGTCTCATTTATAGTGGCTTTACTTTCAATTCCTCCTTTGCGACTGTGTGTGTGTGTGTGTGTGTGTGTGTGTGTGTGTGTGTGTGTGTGTGTGTGTGACAGAGAGAGAGAGAGAGAGAGAGAGTACTATCACAACGGTTCGAGGAAAGAAAAGGGAAGTAGCAGTTGGCATTCTCCCTCCCCTCCCCCCATCCCCTCGGTTCTGTGCCTCAGCGCCATAGAGTAGGAAATGTGCCTCGCTTTCCCCTCCCCCTCCTTCCTTTCCCTCACCTTCTCCCCCTCTCCCCTGCTATTTTTTTTTTTTTCCCTTGCCCCTCTCATCCTCTCCTATTCTGTCCCTCCTCCTCTTCCCCCCCCTTTCCTCTTCTGATATTTCTTTTTTCCTCCCCCCCTTTCTTTTTTTGACTATCTTCACGTTCTGTCATCGTTTTTTCCCCTCCTCCCCTTTTCTTTCATCATTTCCCTTTCTTCACTCCCACACCGTCCCCCTTCCCCTTCCTCTTCCCCCTTCCCCTTCCCCTTCCCCCTTCCTCTTCCCCCTTCCCCTTCCTCTTCCCCCTTCCCCTTCCTCTTCCCCTTCCCCTTCCTCTTCCCCCTTCCCCTTCCTCTTCCCCCTTCCCTCCTCCTTCTTCCCCCTCCCCCCTCCTTCTTCCCCCTCCCTTCCCCTCGTCCGTTCGTCGTCGTCGTCGTCGTCGTCGTCCTCCTCCTCCTCCTCCTCCTCCTCCTCCTCCTCCTCCTCCTCCTCCTCCTCTGCACAAACACACACACGAGTCACTCTCTCCCAAGTGAAAACGTTGCCATTAATCCAGCTCCCCACATGGCCCACCTCACCATATGGATCCGCCCTCACCCTCACGTTGCTCTCTGGCCGCGCAAGTGACGGCCGTGAGATTAGTTCCGGTCGTGAGATTAGTGTCGGCCGTGACATTAGGTTCGGCTGTGAGATTAGTTCCGGCCGTGAGATTAATTCAGGTCATGATATTAGTTCCGACTAATATCGAATCGTTTGGAGATGATTGGAATGAAGTGAAAAGCGTCGTCTAAGGTATGGTCATGTAGGCTATATGGATTTTATTTCCGGCCGTGAGATTAGTTCCGACCGTGACCTTAGTTCCGGCCGTAAGATAAGTTCCGACCATGAGATTAATTCCGACCATGAGATTAATTCCGACCATGAGATTAATTCCGACCGTGAGATTAATTCCGACGGTGAGGTTAGTTCCTACCATGAGATTAATTCCGACCGTGAGATTAGTCCGGTCGTGAAATTAAATCCGACTCATTTGCCTGTGAGTACACACATGCTGCTTTCATTGGAACTTCTTTAATCAGACTAGACCATTAATCTCTTGAATCCCCTGGCTTGTTTAATTGGTTTATTTTCGCTACTTCCACATGATTAAGTTTGGAAAAAAAGAAAAAACATATACTCCTTTCACCTTCACATGGTCCACATTTGCGTTATTTTGTAGTTTATTTCACCAGTGGCTGGAAAAGATAGTGCTATGGCCCTACATCCTTTCCATGGCACTTCTTTGTGACTAGCGCCATATTCCAGTGTCACAGCTCAGAAATCCAGGAGAAGGGATGGCAGGTTTAGGCCAAGTTGGAGTACAAGGATTATAGAAGAGGTAATGAAGGCTATATCTAACATCCTCAGTTGCAAAAAGTCTCTGAAAATATAATCGTGAGGAGGAAACAGGATCAAAATACAAATGAAATGTATATTACGTCTTGTGGCGGAAGGGGTTAAGAATTTATTACGCGATAAGTGAATTGTAAGTTAGGGGAATGCAAGTCACTATCTGCTTTTTATAGAGCTGAGACTTTTACTATGTTTGTGTTTAAAGAGCAGCTGTTCACATTTATTTAGTTTCTGTGTGTGTGTGTGTGTGTGTGTGTGTGTGTGTGTGTGTGTGTGTGTGTGTGTGTGTGTGTGTGTGAACATTTTTTTACTCAAACTTTACACTCTCTCCCGTCATTCTTCCAACCCTCAGATGGTCCTTCCCCTTTCTCTCCCCTCAAATTAACTTCCTCCTCCTCCTCCTCCATCTCCTTCTCGCCAGCACTCTTCCTCTCGCGTACGAAGGAGTAGCGACAGTCAGGTGGTGGAAGTGAGGTGCGTGAGGCCAGAAGCCGCCGCCGCCGCGCCACGTGCTTCTGCTCAGTTGTCAACAAACATTATCACGTGACCTCGCCGAACTGGATCACGCTCGCTTTGACATAGCAGATTTCGTAGCACTTCTTCCATTGCGATTTATGTTGCACCAGAGTATTTTCTTGTGTGGTATTTATATCTTTTTAAATATCGACATCGGTAAGAATTTATAAATCTGTCAGTATGCAGATGCCTGAGTCCTCAAGGGGAAGACCACAGACAAATCGCCTCTTCTTGGTAGCATGCAGGAGGATTAAAATATTGTAATAGGCACAGTGTATCGCTAGATCTTCTTCAGCACTTCTTCCCCAACGGCATATTTTGTGTACAGAGTTCTGTATTGTCTTTTGTCTTCTGTATTATTATTTTTTTCCCCAGAAGATGAACAGTGGGAGGAAAAATGAAGTGAAAAAATAATTACATACACCAGAGTACAGGTATCCTCCATTCATTAAAAAGAGAGAAAAATCTAACAGGTGGACTTAAGTTGCTGTAGGTTGAGGTTCGTGTATAATGAAAGAAGGAAGAGGTCCAAGTGTAAGATACTGATTTTATGTATTATGCATAAGACATCGATAAGGAAGTGGGCCAAGTATAAGATAGTAAGGAGGATAGTAAATCTTCCCAGCGTACGAGATCCCAACCTGTTATTTCGCTGTGAACTGATGTTATATTACCAGCGTATACTTTTGGCCAGGAGTGAAACGAAAAAAAGAAAGGAAAGATAAAAGAAATATGCTGTGTAATCCTGAGAGCGACACGACAGTGGCAAATGTGAAATATGAGACTTATATTTGAAACAGAATTTTGATCCCTAGTTCCGGGTTTGGTTGAACGTACTGGTAATTCAAATAAGTGAGCGTTAAATGTGGATGCAGTGGAGTGTGGAGTTTCTTTTATTTTTTATTTTTATTTTTTTTCGCTCGCCGTGAAGAAGAGAAAGTGAAACGTGCCAAGCAGAGTAAAGTGTTTTAGTGAAGGTTGGGTAGTCGTGCCTGCTGCTCACGTTAAGGAACTGCTGTTAATGGTTTACAACTTAAGGAAACCTGCAGTTGTTGTTGCAAAAGGAAGTTGAGAGATCGACTTTTGGTTTATATGAAGAGGATGTTTGTATTGTCTGTAAAAAAAATGCCACAGCCTTTTAATTGAAGAGGAGAAAGTGCTTTATCATTATTATTATTATTATTATTATCCTCATCTTTAGTATTATCAGGGCCGTATTGTAGGTGGCATTGTATGCTTCGTAGCACCGTTATTTTGGGGATTTATTACTTCTATTGTCATATCCAGAAATAAATAGCTAAGGAAAAGATGCTAGGGAGCATCCTTAACTGACGGGAATACGGGTCCTAATCTACGTATGGTTAAGACACCTCTAGTGATGAATTCCAGGTAATACTAAACGATTTTATTTAGCTGAGAGTGAGTCATAGGAACTTGGATTGTTCATATCGCCGCTGTTAACTCTTTCGTGGTTGATACGGTTCTGTATTCTGTTCCAACTATTACCAGGCTATTTTATTCAGCTGAGAGTGAGTGTATGAACCTTTGTTATTTGGACTTGCTCCTCTTGAACGTATTTTCCAACCAGTTCCAGAGTGAATTGTCATCTGCAGTGTAGGTGAGAGGAGTTCTTGCATCCATTTATGTTTTTGTTGGCTGCACCAATATGGTTAAAAAAAAAAAAAAAATGCTGTCTGGCATGTTACAAAGACTGAGCAGAGTAATTTTCAGTAGCCGAGATAGAGGGAAAAAATATGGAATGTGGTCATCGAATTGTAGAGGTTAAGTGAGGTAGCTTCCGTCCCATTCATCTCAGGTTGAAATTGGTGATGGCCACACTCAACTGCAGTTAATCCGTCGCTTTAAAGTCTAGATAAAGTTTATGTAGAAGTTATCAGTTCACATCAAAGGAGATATAATACTGTAATCATATCTAATCGTTGTGAAGCAGTTATGAAAATCTTATATGCTATTAGGAGGTATAGGAAAGGTAATAAGCTGTTAATTGCCCGTGGGTGATTAGGTGGAGAGAGAGCATACGTGGTCGTTCAAGCATCACCGGATCAGAGGAACGTGAGGTGAGAGGGAGCTGTGTGTTGAAGCAAATGTTTACCCCGGTCTTGCCTGACTTGCACCCACCCATGTTAGTGCGTATCGATTGTTGTCTTCTGTTACGCCACGGTTGGGAGTGTCGCTGCAAGATGGATGGTGCCTGAGTGTAGGAACTGGGGTGGAAACAGGATTTGAGTTTTCGTGTCAATTCTGTAGTTGGTTTGTTTCCATCTGAAAAACTTGGACACTCTGACAGGGCTTGGGGTTGTGGCTGCAAGATGGATGGTGTCAGTGTTTGGGTGAAGGAAATAGGCTGGAAACTTGATTTGAGTTTTCATATCAGTCTAGCGGTTAAAATCCCACTTGGAGTGACGGTCCTGCCAAGTGCATGGGTTCGAATGTGTGTGTGTGTGTGTGTGTGTGTGTGTGTGTGTGTGTGTGTGTGTGTGTGTGTGTGTGTGTATTTTGCGGTCAGGGAATGCCACCAAAGTGAGTGGGATGATGTGTAGGGTGGGGCAGTCTGCGTGATCGAGTTTTCATCTTGCTAGACTTAGATCAGCAACCAGTTTAGATTACGGGTTGAGTGGATCTACCAATGGCATGCGCCTTGCTTGTAGAATAGGCCCACACTGCATAATACACATAAATTAACCACTACTCATCTCTTGCTACACTAAGCCGCACACACACAACATCAACGGTGTATGGAAACTATAGGACGCCACCATAGGAGCATTTGATTTCCTTTGGTCGACGGGTTTGCTCGGCCTGGCAGACTGGAGTTAAGCAGCAGCATCAACAGCAGCCTTTATTTAGTGTACCTGTTGCTAGAATTGTTTTATTCTCATTATCTCCCCGACGATCTTATTCAGCTTAGGGGAGAGACCTGTGACGACGAATTATAAGTAGGCTAAGTGAGTGACGTTTGTCCGCAATGCTTGAACGTTTATTACCTTCTTGTAGTGCAGCTGTTGTCGCACCCTTGCCACCACGACCACAGGGAGATTTCTCTTGGTTTCTCGAGTACCAGGACTGATATTTAAACCACTCTTGCAAAGGGTATTTTCTCCCAATAAAATCGCTTGGATGACCTCAGGCTGCGAAAATCGTTTGTTTACTCCGTCTGGAGCGTACAGTATAGGCAAAGTACGATCGTAGCTGGGAAGAGATTAAAAAAAAGATGAACTGAGCAGCAGATGGCAAAAATTACTATGCTGAGAGTTCTTCATCTGCCTCATTTAGTTTTATATAAGTGTATATTATTAGGTAACCCATTTAATACGATTTTTTTTTTTATCACTCGGAGATAGGAATTACGCGTGGATGAAAAGACATCAACGTCTTGGACCCCGAACCCTTTCATCTTGGTTAGCCTGTCCTGTGCTGAGTCAAATCTTCTAGAGTTAACGAGAGTAGAGATAAATAATAAAGACGTTTCTGCAGTAAAGGTGTTAATTTGATGACAGTGAAAGTTTAAATGAACATTGCTTCCTATCCATTCAGTACAGTTGTTTAAAAATATGAGTAGGATCATGCGGAGGTAGCAAGATAATAATAATAATAGTAATAATAATAATGGCAGCAAAGCATTGTATATTTCGTCTTGCTGTAGGAATTAATGGAGATTTTTTCAGTACTAGTGCCCATTTCTGAGTTGAATTTTTTCATCTAAAAATAAAAAAGGGATCGGAAAGAAAAAAATAAAAAGAAATTCGTTACTGCAGCTAAACAGTATGGAGTTCAAATACCCAAGTTATTTTGTTTCTGGAAATGATGAGAACTTGTGAACAATGAGTGGTATAATTTTCCAGCGTCTTTTACAATGCCGAGGCGTGCACTTAGAAGGGGGAGACAGTGGAGAGTCGCAAGGGGAGAAGTACTATTGTGCACCTGAGTTTGTTGGTTATGTCAAGGTTTCAAGTTTCTCTTCTTTCATTGTTATTTTAATTATACTGTCTAGGTTTACGTATGTGTGTATTGTATGTATGTTTGTATATAGGTATGTATGTTTTATTTATTCTATAAGGACGTCTTGCAGTAAAGGGAGAAAGGGGTCATAGGGAGATTTTTTTAGCCGAGGTAGTACAAGGTTATGTATTTATTTCATTATTATTGTTATTATTACTATTATTATTATTATTATTATTATTATTATTATTTGGTCTTGTTGCCTCCAGGTGATTTTTGTTTAGAAGTAGAAGGTCCTCGTAATGTGGGAGTTTAAAGGAGGCAGTGGAGAGTAAAGGGAGGTGGGGTGGGGGTAGTAGGTGGAAGAAGTACTATTTTAACCTGGCTTTATTTTCTAGCTATGTCAAGTCTTTAAGCTTTTCTCCCTCTTTATTTATCCAGGCAGAATAAAAACAGTGAAATAAAGACATTAGTAAATAAAGAAATAAGCAGCAGTGAAGGGTGTGATGCGTGATGCCTTCAGTAAAACATAAACTGAAAAAACAAGTAAAGCATAATGTCTTTGTTCGTAGTAAAGGTATTGATACTTTGTTTTTCCAGTAAGAACGAAGAACAACGAAATATTAGTAAATCCAGTTGTCTTCGTTCGTAGTAAAGGGAGTTGGCGCATTTTTTTTTTTTTTTCCAGTCAGTACGAAGAACAGTGAAATATAAGTAAAGCAAGATGTCTTCGTTCGTGGTAAAGAAGCAGATGTCTTCGTTCGTGGTAAAGGAGTTGACGCTTTGTTTTTCCAGGTAGAGCGAAGAACAGTGAAATAATTAAGTAAAGCAAGATACCTTCATTCGTAGTACCGTGAAGTCGTAAAGTAAGATGTCTTCTTTCGTAATAAAGTTAAATGTTAGTAAGGTAAGATGTCCTCGTTTGTAGTAAAGCTATTGATGTTGTGCTTTTCCAGCTGGAACGAAGAACTGTGAAATATTTTGTTGTAATGGGCGTACTGTGTGGGTGAGGCGGGGGCACGGGGGTCGGGGGTCAGCCGCAAGTGTGTCATAACTACGCATTGGCAGAACCGTCTAGAGAGAGAGAGAGAGAGAGAGAGATGAGTTGCGGGGTATAGGATTGATTACATAATGACAGTGAATAGGGAGGAAAGTGAGATAGCAGTGTTTTGAAGGAAGTAGGTGGGAAAAGTAGTGTGTAGGTAACCATTTGAGTGTGGTGACGATTTTCTCATTTCATTCTTGGTACGGTAGGCATTGTTATTCTTCTTAGTAGAGATTCGGCAGATGGAAGCAAGACTTGGGTGAAAGGGAAGAAGTAGGTAGGGAGAGCAGTGGATGAGGGAAGGATGAGGAGTACGCGGGAAGAATTATGCTTAGGAAGGAAGGAGTAGGTGGGAGCGGCATTGCTTGGGAGGGGAAGAGATGAGTACAGCAGGTAGAGAAGGGGAGAAGTATAAAAGAGGAGGTGAGAAGTAGGCTAGATGAGGGGAGCTGTGGCAGAGAGCAGGATGAGGAGTACGTGGGAAGAATTATGATTAGGAAAGGAGGAGTAGGTAGGAGAGGCATTGCTTGGGAGAGGAGAAGGTGAGTACAGCAGTTAGGGAAGGGGAGAAGTAGGCTTGCTGGGGAGAGCGGTGACTGAGAGGAGGATGAGGAATACGTGGGAAGAATTGCAATTAGAAGTGTAAGAGTAGGTGGGAGAAAGTGGTTGAGAGGGGGTAGGTGTGAAGAGCAGTACGATACAGTAGTAGAGAGAAAGGGAGACGTTGATGATTTTGTAGCAAGAATTGAATGAAAAGAGATCCTCGTCGTGAAAGGGTGAAACAGGTGAAACAGGAAGTGGGAGAAAAATGACAGAGCGAGATGTGAAGGGGGGGAGGCTAAAAATATTGTGGACACTAACTTTTTCTTTCTTTTCACCATTGAATATCATGTCATCCGTAAATCAAATTGACAAAAGGAAAAGGGGAACGATAGGGAAGTGAAGATAGTGTTGCGAAATGGAGGGAAGGGGAGGCGTAGTTGTGAGATCTCTAGCTGGAAGGAGAGGAGAAGTTGCCTAAAGTGAAGCAGGACTCAGGAGGAAGGAGAAAAGTAAGCGAAAGTGGGCCTTGGTGGGATGACCTGGAACCATTGTGTTTTCTGACTTTCTTTTTTATTTTCCCCTTTCCGTTTCTTCTTTCTTTTTCTTATTTCTTTCTCCCTTTCTTTTTTGTCTTTATTTTGTTTCTTTTTTTCTTTTACCTGCGTACTCTGTTAATAAAATTTATGCTAGGGAATGGAGAGGAGAGAGGGAAGAAGAGGTGTAGTTGGGAAATGTAGTGTTTGGAAGAAGAGAAGTACAAATAGAAAGTGAATTGGCGGGTAGGGAAAAAAATATGAATACTAACTGGGAGGATTTCTGACCTTTTCTGCAGAGGATTAAGTATTGTGGAAGTTGCGTTTATGTAATTAATTCTAGGAGGTATAAAATGACGTCACTGTGGTAAAAGTGTTAAGTATATAATAATTAAGGAGAGAGAGAGAGAGAGAGAGAGATTCCACCTTTCCCCTTTTTTCCCTGTCCGAATATTGGGTAATTTGTAAATAAAGGTGATACGGTGAAATAGAGAAGAGGGAGGAAAGAGTGATGCGGGAAATTTACATACCTATGCATACCAATTAGGCCAGGTGTGTTAGGCTACCTCTGCACCCCTTCAGTGCGATGATGTATTTTTGTTTATTCCTTCTCTCTTCCGTTGATTTTTGGATAGAATTGAGGAACTTTTAATTTTATGCTTCCTGTCTTCTGTCGAATTTGTGTACTGCACGTTAGGTTAGGTTTGGTTTGGTTGGTTGGGTTAGTTAGATTAGGTTAGGTAAGTTAGGTTGGTAGACTGCAGGCTGAAGTTGTCCTCATCCGTTCGGGGGGACAGGGAATAGTTGAGGGACGTTTGTATAACCGGGCATTTCCATCACCCAGTTCTATAAGTGACAACACTCGAAGGAGTCTCTCTCCAGCACCCCTCAGCTGGTGAAACTATACAATAACGGAACGACTCATGGTAACAGTTAAGTAGTAAATTGAAGAAAGTCTGACAGTAACGGTTGTGGCATAGGTCAGGCAGTGATTATGGGGTGACATTGTTAACAGATTGCCGGAGCAATTGTGGGTTTGTGTAGTTTGTGTATATCATTAGCAGTGTGGCCCAGGTATTGCTGTATAATTAAGGCTTCAGCAGGAGTGTGATTTATGGTCTGTGCTTGTGGCTGGACAGATGTACTCGTAGGCCTGTAATCTCGTTGGGTAAGGAAGCTCCCTAGCACTTCTTCCTTGTCGATTTAATTTCCAGACTACCCAATAATATCCTCTCTTTTGCTTCTTATAGCTTTTTAATGTTGGTGTAGATTACATGAATAACACTCGAGAATATAGTAACGATGCACAATCAGAAATAAACTGGTAAGGAAGAGATGTTAGTAAGCTTCCTAACCGCACTAGAATACCGCCCATGGTGACTGCTTGTGGATGGACAGATGTAGCTCTCTCCCTCGACTTCATCCCTGTTTGCCACATGCAGATGGATGTACAGTTAGAGAAACAACTGTCTTCTCAGTTCCGTCTGAAGATAATTTACAACTGGCGAAATACAATAAAAACCCCTATCGCTGCCAGTGCGTGTTTCAGATGGTTCGACTTTCCGCTAGGTATTCGTCAGACTTTTGCGAAGATTTTTATTTCACCTTCTGTACGTAGCATAAGAGAGACGTCTCGTAATGACAGGGTTGAAGTCAGTCAAGGGTCGTAAGTGGTTTTGGATATTTCGTAACACGTATTCCGTTGCGATTTATTCTGCACATTACATCTCGGTGTCCTCGTGTATATTATTGATGCAGGCGACGTCAGTATTAAACTTTCCTTGTACGTAACACTTCTCCATATACCATATCTAGTTCTTTTTCTCACACTCCCATATAGTCTTCAGTATGCTTCTGTCTCTGTTGCATATTTCCCTTTCCTCATACTTCATGCTTTTCCTCCTACTTCCATCCGCTTATTTTTACTAGTATGATTCAATTGTTGTAGAACATTATTTTTTAGCTCTCTTTTCCTAGCATCTACATATACTTCTCTCTTTCAGTATACTTCTATCGCTGCTGCACATTTCCATTCTCCCTTTCAGTGTGTTTCTGTCTCTTGCACATTTCCTTTCTTCCTCACATCTTATTGTTGTCTTCACACTTTACACACTTCTCTGTCACGCTCAGCCATATCTTTTACCAGTTCCCTTAAGTTTTCCTCCTTTAACCCCCATTTACTCTCCTACTCTCGTTTCTCTTCCCTTCAACTCCCGTATACTTTGCTTGCTCTATATATGACCTCTTTCTCGCTTCCGTCTTCTCGCTGTTCTCATTTTTTTATCGATTTATCACGCCTTCATATCTTCATCATATTTCCTTCATTACCCCCTCTCTTCCTCGTTCCTTCACTCCTCTCGCTCACTCTCACTGCCATCTGTTCCTCGCTGCCACCTTTCCCTTACATCTCCCCTTACTTCCACCACTCCTTCACACCTCCCCTCACTCCTGCCATTTCCTCACACATTCCCTCACTCCTACCATTTCCTCACGCCTCCCCTCACTCCCACCACTTCCTTACATCTCCCCTCACTCCTACCACTTCCTCACACCTCCCCTCACTCCCACCACTTCCTCACATCTCCCCTCACTCCCACCACTTCCTCACATCTCCCCTCACTCCCACCACTTCCTCACACCTCCCCTCACTCCCACCACTTCCTCACACCTCCCCTCACTCCCACCACTTCCTCACATCTCCCCTCACTCCTACTACTTCCTCATACCTCCCCTCATTCCTACCACTTCCTCATACTTCCCCTTACTCCTACCACTTCATCACACCTCCCCTCACTCACACCATTTCCTCACACCTCCCCTCATTCCTACCACTTCCTCACACCTCCTCTCACTCCTACCACTCCCTCACACCTCTCTTCATTCCTACCACTCTCTCACACCTCCCCTCACTTCCGTCACTCCCTCACACACCTCGCTTCCACCACTCCCTCACACCTCCCCTCACTCCTACCACTCCCTCATCTCCCCTCACTCATACCACTTCTCATACCTCCCATTATCCCTCACACCCCTCATTCCTACCATTACCTCAAACCTCCCCTCACTTCATTCCCTCACATCTCCCCTCACTTCATTCCCTCACACCTCCCCTCACTTCATTCCCTCACACCTCCCCTCACTTCATTCCCTCACACCTCCCCTCACTTCATTCCCTCACACTTCCCCTCACTTCCATCACTCCCTCACACCTCTCCTCACTTCCACCACTCCCCCACACCTCCCCTCACTCCTACCACTCCCTCACACCTACCCCTGTCTTTCACCTCCTCTCACTCCCACCTATCTCTCATCCCTCACTCCCACCTATCTCTCATCCCTCACTCCCACCTATCTCTCATCTCCCACTCCCACCTCTCCCTCACCTCCCACTACTACCCTTCCCTCACACCTCCCCTCACTTCCTGTCCCTCACACCTCCTTTCACTCCCTCTTCTGCACACTCATCCCTTCCCCATCATCACACTCCTCCTTACTCCCCCATACTCCTTCTCACTCCCCCATACTCCTTCTCACTCCTTCACAGTCCTCACCTTCACACTCCTCATTCCCTCTTCCTCATGTTCCTCCTCATTCCCTCTTCCTCATGCTCCTCCTCACTCCCTCTCCCTTATGTTCCTCTCTCCCCCACATTCCTCACTTCCTCTTCCTCACACACCTCATTTCCTGTTCCTCACAATCCTCACTTTCCATCCCGCACATTCTTCATTTCCTCTCCGTCACACACACCACACTTTTCATTTCTCAAATTTCCTCCTCATTCCCATTCCCTCACTCCGTGTCCCCCACACTACCTCTTTTTCCCATACCCTTTCACTCCATACTTTCTTTTCATCTTCAAAGTTTCATGTCATCATTTAAATTATCAGCCTCTAACTACTTGTTTCACTGGAAAATAATATGAAAGTATCAGATCATTGCTTCAGGTGTCAGTATACTGTAGATATTGCATAGAGACGTACAGAATTGCCTTTGTTATTATTTCAGTGCAGCATATGTACAGATTTTTGTGCAGATGAGGCGCATTATGCATGTTTGTGATGAACTTCATCATCTGGACTGACCTTTATTTTTTATTAAAATGTAGTACAGTATTATGAGAAGCATCCCTGAACCACTATGTGACTGATGTTCCTTTCAGTGATTTAAGCATTTCTCAGGGAAAAAGAGATATATCCAAGAACCAGGGAGAGGAGGACTAGAGTGCTATGTATGAAGGAAAGCTTTTCATATCTGAGGTACTTTGTGTGCACTGAAACAAGACATATGCCTTCCCAATTTAAAAGTGTGCACTGTGTAGAAAATGCCTATGGTAGCAGTGTGAATATATATTGGCACTCATGTTAGCTCCTTTTTCATACTATCCATCAGTACAAATTAGTGAACGAATTATCATGGGGGTAAGTAGTGTATGGCATACAGTAAGTAAGTGTTCTGTCACCTGCATAAATATATTATTATACAGTAATGTAGTTGTAGCCAGTCTACCAAATATTATAATACTGGTATACAGTAGTAAGTGTGTATGTAATTTGATGTAAGTTTTTTAATATGTTTTGTTAATTTTGCATTGTCCTTTTGAGACTTCAGCAGTGTGTGAATTGATGTGTGGCCCATTTCGCAGGGCATCCTGTTCACAGTTCTTGTATTAATGTGCTTTTTTCCCTCATGTTTCTAGATAGTACCTGTATAACTTCTGTTGTGAGGAATACCTGTACAATAATTATAGCAGGGGTTAATGCCATTACTATATATTACATGTCCTAAAATTGTACTAACCTGTAATATTTTGTTGTTGCAGTTGTGTTTGACGGTGTGTGATAGAGTATATACTTACTACACGACACATGAAGAGAACAGCAGCCATGAAGTGGACACTATGGTGCTCAGCCTTGGCACCGCGCTCAAAAATATCTTTCCCTCAGTTCCTCTCACGTTAGTATCATAGTTCCTATTGTACACAAAGTAAAGATAAGTTAAATGTATAGTAATACAAGAACATCATCTGTCTTGTTTAGTTACTGATAATGTAAACAGTATATGTGTTATGCACATATATTGTTAGTGAAAAATAATTTGTAAAGTTTTATATATCAGCACAGTCTTATCAGTATCTCATTATTGTAATACCTATGTTAAAGATATGGTACCAGTAATGAAAGCTGTATCTAACATTTCCGTTCCCAAACTTCTCCTTGAAGCTGAATGCAAAAATCTGTTCGCAACAAGAATAAACTGTAATTGATTTAAAGGGGCTGGAGGGGTTAATTGTTTGGAGCTGCATGCTTTTACAGTATTTCATCAATAAGTAAATATGACCCGTCCTTCCAGACATATTATTCGGAAGGTGGACATTCAGCCTCCCAAGCGGTTGCAGCAGTTGGAGGAACTTGAGCGTGCGACCCTTGGCGGAACCAGAGACATGGGGCCGTGTGGGGGGTTCTCAACACAGTATATGTGCATGTGTGATTACCATGCCCTGCCCTATAGAGAGGAAGTAGCCTGGGACGTCGACACCATCTACCTCTCACATGACACACGCGAGCTGTACCTTCATGACTTCGACTACTTGGAGCAGAAGTGAGTGATAATGTTGTCTATTTGCCAGATGCCTTAATAAATAATGTAATGCAATTTTGGGTCATTCAAAGTATTGTGTATATATGCAGTCTAATATCTGAATAGCCTCTGTTTTTTTATCAGTTCCTGTTGTATTTCTTGTTTAGTTTGGATTTTTTCTGAATTAGAGTAAAAAGCTGTGACCAACTGATATAACTTGGTGCTGCTTACTGACACACAACCCATGCATGCCTGCTGAAGTGTTGGTCACCTTGTTGCTTTTCATTTGTTGTTGCCAGGTCACAACTCCTATGTGTCTAGAGATGTAGCAAACTTTCAGTGCTTTCTTTGTCAATATTCTCAAGCTCATACAGCCTCTCTTTTTAAATGTTTCAGGGGAATGGAAAATAACAGGTAAATAAGACTTTAGCTAGCAGTTCTAGATTGGAGCCTTAGTTTCACACAAACAAGAATTACCCACTGAGGTAAAAAAAAAGCTTCAAAGGAAATGTGCACCATAGCTTTAAGTCTGTATTATGGTTTGTTTTCTTGTTATCTTAAGAGGCTTTCTTGTACCAATTCCTTCCTTGTTTATTTCTGCATATGACATATTAATATCCTCTTGTATGTTGTTTGTGCAGACTGTGTCAGTATCAAAATGACTTGAACAGTATACACGAGAATATTAAGGTGAACAATACAAAATAAGCCCTAAGGAAGGTGTGTTAGAAAGCCTCCTAAATGAGAACAGGACCCTATGTTTATTCCTAATCACATAGCTTGAAATAATTGTTAGTGCTTCTACAAATTATGTTAATACTAACATACATTAGTGAAGCCAGTATGCCAGAACCATTGCAAAGTTACCCTGTCAGACTCACTGCTGTTACTTCTCTGAGTACATTGTAATTTTTTTTTTTTTTTATGTAATATCAGATACTGTATTACCAGAACAAATTTTTATCAACCCTATAAACAAAATATGAAGGGTGATATAATTTTCATAGTTTCACCCCCTATACAGTGCAGGGAGTTTCAGAATGTGTCATCTGTTTGTCTATATATTGATTTGTGTGTCTGTCTGTCACGCATCAGCCTCCTTACATGTGGCAGACTAGAAAGTTGGCTTGCAAATGAATTTGGAAAGTCCAAGACTCGGATTACCCCCATTCCCTGGTTTAAAGTCCCCTACAAAAGAACTTATGGAAGTTTTAATAAATTGTTACACAGATTTTATGTTTTGGTAAAATTTATCGCCACACAAGGAGAAAATTTGGACTAAAAAAACAAAAACATGGAGGTTACAGGTCAAGATCATATTTTTCCAAATACTTAAACATGAATATTAAGGTATGTATTACTTCATTATCACATCTTTACAGTACTGATACACTTCACTACAGCAGTTAAATAGACAGTCATCAATAGCTTTTTAAACCCAGTGATGTGACCTTTGGAACTGAACAGGCTTTCAGAATATTAACTGAGAGTTTCATGATTATTTGAGAAGAAGTTGTAACGATACTAGTTTCTACAGCTGTACATGATATCCTACCCAGAAAGCTTAGGGCCAGAGCCAAGCTTTCATAGTTTACAAACTATTAATTTGCCATTTGCTGTAGGGGAACATTACTAACATAGAGCCATGTGTTTTTGAGGGGAGTTCAGGAATTAAGATTTTGGTACAACAAGGGATTTACTACCAAACCTTTTTGATTTTTTTGTCATTTAGCAGGTCTTTCCTTTGATAGCATGTATATTTTACTCCTGCTGCTCCTTAAGAACTATACTGTATTGACTTTAGGAGAGTACCCAAATAGTGGAGGGATTAATGAAGGTTGTATCTTAGCCATCAGTTTTAAATTTGTTCCTAGTCTGAATAAAGCCATTAGGAAGTAGCAAAAATGACATCATCACGTTAAGAGAGTTAATAGTTTCTGTTATGGTTACGGTTTTGAAGGTCTTCGTTGTGCATGTGTTTGTAAGCCGTTTTTCATCTGTTTATGGCAGTTAGGAGTACTGCTGGGTGCTATGTAGCTCCAGCACCACTTGTATATGCTACTAACAAATGTTGCGGGCAAGTTTTCTAATGGCCATATGTTCCCTACTGTTGCCAACCCTACCTGGAGCCTCTGGTTTGAATTCAGGGTTTTCCTTGGCAAACTGCCATCCAAGACTGACAAGTTCATCCTACCCCTTGGAACAGAGTGTAGTTGTGTAGCAGAGATATGTATGTGTAGTACCATAGTTTCACTTTGTGTAAATGTTGTTGATTCCTCACCTGGAAGTGTTGTGCAAGGCCAGCTGTCGAGCAAATAACCCCACACTACTCCCATGGTAGTGCCTCCCAGGGCTGATGGTAACCATCTACTACCTGCCAAGCTGCACAGTTACTGTTAGGTTTAATAACTTTGTATTCAGAAGAAACTATACATACTGATTGATTTAAGATTAATGTTTTGAGTGAGTACAGTAATGACTTTTTAGAGCAAAGCACAAAGAACCAAAAGCAAGGTGCCTACAAAAAGATTGTTCTTTCCAAGAAAAGAGAACCAAATTCAAGATCCATTCATTTCAGGATGCCCTGATTAAGCATGTATGAAACATTGGAAGATAATCCTGATAAGTACTGATGTCGTGGATGCCTCAGTTATGTGTATGAAACGTTGGAAGATAATCCTGATAAGTACTAGTGTCATGGTTTCATACCCCTTCAGTATAATGATGGGTTTTCTCTTATATTTGTGCTATTTCAAGACATATTTGGTTAGACATTTTGAACTGGAATGATTAAATATTTCATTCATTAGGTTCTCTTCTATGGGGCTTTCATAAGCTGAATGAAATGATGATGTAGCAGCATGATAAAGTAGAAGCTACTTCCTTATGCCAAAGGAGTTAATATGATTATAAAAACTGAGTAATGAAGTGCAAAGGCTTCCTCAGTTGGTGACAGCAGTGAGCTTGAGAAATCCTCCCATTGCATGTTTAGTGTGAGGTGTACCTTGTATTCTTTTGTTCCCAGCACTGTGGTCAGTGTTCTAAGTGGCTTTGGGGAATTTGTATCACCTTTTCCTCAGGGATTTGTTCTGCACTTACACCTCAGTATTATCTTGTATGTTATTGATGCAAACAGTGCCGATCTTAAAACTATATACAGAAGACCTCCTGTATGTGTGAGCTCCATATGTGCAGTTCCCCAGTGTGTGGACAAAACAAGAAAAAAACCGTGCCAGGAATGTAATTTTCGTGAAAAAGCATGACAGCTGTGCGGCATGTTACTCACATCTCATCCTTGATGATTGAAGCTACCTGCATGATTATTTTTTACACATTTGATTCATTTAAGCCTCATTGATATCACTGCATTTGGTCTGCTTTATCTTTATATAGTAGGCTAACCCCCTATGAAGCATAGCTGTTGTCTAGGTGAGGTCAAAGAGGTTTTTCGTTGAAAGATGAGGTCTGTTATAGTGACTCTTAGCCCACTTCTTTTACGGTATTACGTCTTTATTGTCATTGTATTATGTCTGCTTGTCCTCTATACTGTACAGTAGATTGTCTTTTTAAGAAGCATATCTGTTCTTTTCAGGTCATCATTTGGCAAAATTGAGTCAGTCTGGAAGGGTAGTTGACAGATTAGCATTTTATAATGGTTCATGGATCTCTTGAGTGCGTAGATTCCAAGTGTGCTGAATTCTTGGTTAATGCTGTATTTGTGCACAGGGAGGGTCTGCTGTATGTAACATACAATATAATGTTAAGGTTTAATATGCAAAATCATTTGCTGTGAAGACTCCTATGCCACCTAGAATACGAACCTGTAACTTTGCCCCAGGTGTTGAGTGGTCTGACTGAGAACATATCCACCCCTGTCATGGATATGGCATGTACATTGTGTTCTACTGATTTTTTTTTTTTTTTCTTTTTTAGCAAATCCCTTTCATTAATAGCTACTTTACTGTTGAAATTTGTATGTGTTAATATGTTCATGGTTGTGTGAGTGGTGGAGAGTTTATGATGTAAGTTAATTTGATTATTCTCGTGTGTGTTTCATTAGAATTTTGTGCATAGCCTAAGACTGTATACTTACTGAATAAGATCAGTGACAGTAGTATATTGTCACTGATTTGTAGAAGTGAGTAAAAGCACCTAGTGAATAAAGGAGTGTTGTTAAATATATATTGTATTGTAGTACTGCACTGGAAATAACAGATTGATAGTGAGTTATTCATACATATAAGTATTGATTTTTTGCTGCTCAAGAGGACAGTAATTGTAGAAATGTGTTTAGAGGAACTATAGACTATTGTATGCTGTGTAGACTTCTTAGTATATATATATATATATATATATATATATATATATATATATATATATATATATATATATATATATTTTTTTTAATTGATGTAATTGCTGCATGTGTGTTTATTGAGAAAGGTGAGGGTGATATTTACGTAAGCCAGTCTGATTTTAACATTAACCAAACTGTTGCATGTGAATGTTAATGATTGAGTTGCAGCCAGTCCAAACATTATCATCTTGATATGTTTCAGGGACCTGATACCCATCATCAGTGCACTAGAGTACAACACATGGTTTCGGAAACTTCGTGCCAGCCACAGCAAGCTCTCCCATGAGGCTATAGAGCGCATCCTGCATGTCGTCAGCAAGTCACTTAGCATAGAAGAGTTGTACTTAGATAATATTGGTGCCAAAGCGTAAGTATGATTTGAGAAATTGCAGTTAAGATGCATTCACTCTTCGTTTTAATTCTGCTTGTTGTTGATACACTGTTCAGTATTGTTTTTATTATCAGTATCCAGTATAGTTTTCAGAGACTTAAGCGCAAATTAGTAGCTTGACAGTGGATTTGCACCTGATAAACCTTACCAATATATGTCTGGACATTGCTACCCCTCACCCTGCCCTAGGGTGGGAAAGGAGGTCTGGATGATGATGATGATGATGATGATATATGTACATCATAGTTTTAAAGTTTAAATTGTGTTTATTTACTAGGGCACTTTTTTATATTATGTGTATACAGTATTTCCAAAAAATAAGGAATGAAAATGTAGACTAATGAATTTGTGTTTTCAAACTTTACAGAGAATTTGCCAATAAGCTGTCTTTGGCACTTTTGTCCAATAGCAACATTCCACTTCAGAAGCTTGACCTCTCGCACAACCCATTGGAGGACAAAGGTGGGTCTGACCTGGGTGGTACAGAATCTGGGGGTGATATTTAGTTTGCTGTTTTATTTATATATTTTTCAAGATGAGATTTATACTTTCATCTACCTGGCTTCCCACACAACTGTACTAACTTTTGTTTAGCTTTGTTTCCTCCATCATGTCTGTTTGTGATCTTTCCCTATTACCTTAATGGGTGTATGCTTAAAATTTAAATTGCAGAGGGAAAGGTAAGCCCCTGATTTTTTAATGGACATTTGCAGAATATCTGTGAGTATAAGGTGTGATCAGCATTTTTCCTGTATTACAGAGTGAAGTCAGCAATCAAACAGATACCGGTAGGTCAGGCTCATTCTGTCTGCATTGGGTGCTTCAGAAATTTTTGTACAAACTTGAGGCTTACCTTCCTTTCACAGTTTTAAGTTTTAAGCATTCAACCTTGAATACTAGATTTAAGATTAGCACATGCATGTGAAATTTGAACTATAAAAAATAACTGTGGCTACATTACTACTGTATCTGCCATCTCTGAGAAAATACATTTTTACCCTCATTGTATTTAACAAGTCCTCATTGTGTGTTAGGGATGAGTTTGGTACATTACAGAGTTTTTCTGTATAACTGGTACTATAAATTGGGGGATTTGGCTAAATCATGTTATTGGTAGCAGTGGAACAGCTACTTCATGATGCATCTTTTTGTTATTTGCTGTGAAAAAACATAAAAAAGACAATGAATGACAAGGACTTCATTCACCTGAGTGGGAGCCAGAGTGATTTTGAATCATACACTTAAATATGCAGTCTAGGGGTACAAAGTTAACTAATTAATGTATTAATTTTTGTCATGCTTATTACCACAACTAAACTGTACTGACTGACCTTATGCTGTTCCCATCTTACACTGAATCTGAAACTGTTGTTCTCATTAGTAGTATTAGTCTTTTCCTTCTAGTCATTGGTACATTTAATTCTGGTGATATTCTTGACCCTTAAACATTGGGGAACATCATATGATGTACACACTTTTTCCTGTAGGTTTGCAGTTTTTTTTTTTTTTTTTTTTCCACTCTATACTGTGGCCTTTTTGTCTTTTCAGTCATTTGTTGGGCTAGTGAACATTAAAGTTCATTTGCTTTGTCTCTGGTAGGTCTCAAGAGACTAGCTGGTCTGTATTAAATATATATATATATATATATATATATATATATTTCTTCTGTCTGTTTATTTGTCATTTACAAAATGGTTGAAAGTCAGTATACGGTACAGTACTTCATCTCAGTGCAACAGCAGAATGACAAAAACTGCAGAAATCGTTCTTGGTGTCTGTTTGTAGATGAAAGAATATTGTTTGTAATTATATTTTTAGTGTGTTACAGTACCCCTTCCATTAAGGGAAGGAAACGGTTAAAGATGGTCGAAAAATCTCAGTTTAGCCCTCTGTTTAAGGGTTAATTCTGGTGATGTTTTTATATCTGGCAATTTTTTATTTTGGTGGTGTGGCTGCTGTTAGATGGGATATAGTGCCAATAATAACAACTTAATTTATGTAGTGAGTATGATTTCCGTGTGTAACCATTAATAACACGTAGTCCAGTTACATAATCCATAATTAAAAAAAAAACACTTCCAGAGAGGTCAGTTTCTTAAATTATCTTCAAAATGCTTTTGTTGTAATGTATTTAATGGACTAATTAGTGCAATTGATTATGTACTGTATATGTTCTAGATGACAGCTGGAGGCAGGTGTGTCCAGATCAACCAGTCCAGTACAAACATTATGCAAACTTTCCATTTTCACTGGAAGTGTATTGGAATGTCCAGTGCCACAAATTGCATTTTTGTTTGTTTGTTTGCATCAGAAATTGAAAGACAGTAGGGACCAATTCACCTTCAGTTGGCCTTGTCAACTCATGTAGGTGTTTATGAAAGGTAACAAGTTATATTTGCAGTTTTAGGTCATTGTAGCTCAAAATGTGATGATAACCACAAAAATCTTAATGTTTAGGTACAGTTTTGGAGTAAGTATAACTGGATGGGTGCATAAACTGTATTGTGCATGAGGTAAGGAGAGAAACTGAGTTTAAGAATTATAACAAATGATTCTTCAGCTAAATTTAAAGCTGTAAGTCATACCTCAGATGAGGTAGCCTTCTGAATTAATTAGATAGGATATACAGGTTTACTGTATATGAACACCAGAAATATGATGTTAACTGGGATTGTTACTTGTGTGTGATTTTTTAAATTATTTAGAAGATATGTCATTGTTCGTAAAGACGATTATAAAAAGTTTATGATGCTGATTTGGTTGGTAAGAAATATGTCAAGCTACAAGTTGGCCTACTCTTTGGAGGGTCATCATCAGTAATTCTTGTTTTTCATGATATTCCTCTCAACAGGTTTAAACAATCTGTGCGGCCTGGTTGCCAAGCTGTCTCCAGTGGCTGGGGGTTTGTTACCACTTTAAATTGCTGTTATTTCAGTGCAGTAACCAACCACTCTGCCACCCTACTGTCCTCTAGCTGGCTGGGTTGTCATGTTCTTTAAAGGACACTGTTGTACAATGTAAGAAACTGATTAACTTCATCATTTTGGATCTCCCATCCGACCATGTAACTCATGGAGGTTTGTGTACCTAAATATTAGTGTCGTGGCTTGTTCAGATGGAGGAATTATACCCACATCTGGGAAGGTTTTTTCTTGGTGAGGTACAGCATTTTTAGCCCAACTTGGACTCTCCTTAGATTTAAAGTGGGCTAAAACTGTTGTTGGTCCTCAGTAAGCAACTTTTCCAAATGCGAGTATGATTTTTCAACTGAGACTTGTTTTGTATACTGTTTATATGGTGTAAGCTTAATTAGGCCAATGAAGTAGCAAAACTGATATGACCTTATATAACAGGTACTATCTTACATTGTTATATTCTACACAGACCTCAGTGATATACTTGAATTGAGAACCAAAGTGAAGTTGTCCAGTTCCTTGTACTTCAGGGTCAGATTAAATTTTTGGGCCACTCTACTTCGCCTGGGGATGCTGTCACATTTTCCAGCCTCTGTGTTTGCTTTATTTCATTTGCCATTTTATGATGAGAAGTGCTTGATGCATCTGAAGTTATAAGAAATTGAAATGATTTAACAAAGCGCTTAAAGCTACACCAGAAACATTGAGGCTGGTGTTAGTACAGTATTGTTATTCTGTTATGACTTGTTGGCCATCTTTTCAGAGAGTTTAACTTGTATGGGGGTCTGTTGAAATGTCTGTCACCTGCGCATGTTCTCTGAGTACCTAACAGCAATGCCACCGGTGACCGGGTTTAGAATAACCAATAACATCAAACTTGCACAGACACACACACAACTAGAACGTGTAGTGGTGCATATTAGCTTCTATTCTGTGATCTGAAATATTAGTTCAGCATACAGTACTAGTTTTTTCTTAAGTTAAGTTTCCTGTATGTTTGTAAAATAGCTAAATATCCTCCAGAAGGATGTGATTCATAAAATATATACATATATATTTCAGTGTATGTGCAGGTACTGTATTAAATGTTAAAGTAACTTCATTATGGGAGTATTTGCTTTCTGTCCGTGATTTCAAAGTGTGGGTTACTCTTTGCTGTTGCCTATTTAGGCTTAGTGGTAAATTTGTGGCTGATAATATTTTTGGTGAAGTAATAAAGAATGTATGTTTTTTTTTTTTTCTTTTCTCCAGATTATATACTGTGATACAGAGTTTACAGTCTAGCAGCAGCTGTTTTGTAGATTAACACACCATTTGACTGGGCATGCAGCATAATATAAATACTGTACAGTACTGTAACACATGCCATGAGGAAGCACTTGTATCTCATCCCTAAACCCACAGATCTATATTTTAACCACGCCTAACACAACCTTAGCATTTTACCATATACAGTAACAGCACGTCCCAGATTACCCCTTGTTAGACGTAGGAACATGAGGCGAGGCTGCTTTATTCTGGCACATTTAAGTTCTTAATGTGAGGATAAGTTTTTTTTTTTTTTTTTTTTACTGGCATCAGAGATTTTTATTTAGCATATGGGACACTTTTTGAACTGAAGAGGTTAAGTATTTTCTTCAGTAGCCCCTTCATCTGAAAAATCTCTCTCAATCTGAATAATACTGTACTGTCAGTTGAAGGAGCTAAGAGTACATGACTTTGTTTATGCCCCCAGTTGCATTAAATGATTGATAAATATACAGCTGCCTCATGGAAATCCAAACAGTTGTGTTCATTTCACATGACTTGTCATTTGAGGGTTGTTCTAACAGCCATTGCACCTTACCGAACACAGGATATGTGTGGAGTTATAATTTTCCCTTCACTTTTCATGTTGTATTTGATATATAGGTAATTTTTTTTTTCCCCAAATGAGTAAATGCTGCAGTTTCCTTGCCCCCATTAATTTAGCCTTTTCATGCACTGTAAGTTATATTTCAGGCTTTGTGTGGTAGGACACTGGGGAAAAGAAAAAAGTGTGCTCAATGAATGTTGGGAGATTTTCGGTCGCGATTTTTGTGTCTAATAGCTACTAATCTGTATATGGTAAAGTGTTACTTTTTTGCTCACTCATCATAAACCTCACTGCCTCCATCACTGCATTTTATATCAGTGATTGCCACAGTCCCCTCTGTTTTATTAAACCTATCATCCTTTTATGTTGTTTTTATTTTTTTGTTTTGTTTTCCTTGCAACTCCAAGTTTCATCATCATCATCATCATCATCATCCAAGTTCCACCTTTACTTTAATCTTGGAATTAATCATAATCATTCTGTACAATTCCTCATAATTTTTATTCTTTCCACCCCCTCAGTTCCCCTTTTTACATTTATAATGTTTCATTAATATTCCTTTGCTTTCCTTTTCTTCAGTTATATTCAAGCTCATCATACACCACACAAGTAAAACTTGCTGGTCAATTATTGATCTTAAGATGACATTTAATAGAGGATATGGTACTGAAGTTCACACGAGGATCACATAGAGGTTCATCACCCAGATACACAACAGTTAGGTCAGGTAGAAATGTGTATGGGTAATAAGTGTAATAGTTGCTAGAATGTACAGTATTATAGATTGTGAGTTTATTAAAGTAAAAGTGGGCATTTAATGTAGCCTATAAGTTTGACTGGTGTATATAGATCATTAGTCATAGTTGGAGATTAGACAAGGACTAATAGTATACCTGTAGTTTGGTTATGAATATCAGCTTCTCCTGGTGGCCAGCAGTACTTCGTTTGCTGATTGGAGGTCGTTGATTAGAACAAGCAGTGCGTAAGTGGATGCTTCATAACCCCATCAATATGAAGACTTATTTCTGATTTCATGCTTCCATTTTCCTGATGATTTTTCAGCTTAAGAGGGCACTCTGTTAGTGAAGGGGTTCATTAAGGCTGTATCTAACATCCTCAGTTTGAAAAGGCTCTCAAGCAGAATGAAATTGTTTGGAGATAGCAAGAATAAAGTAATAAACTACATATCATCAGATTGAAGGGGTTACCTGCTTTATATGATTGAGATGAAGCATTGTAATTTTGGCTGTGGTTGAATGATTGTAAAATTGATTCATATTAATAATCTCCAAATAATTATGATATATTTGATTTGAATTTTATTGGAAAGTGTTGTCGTAAATAAGAGTTGTTTGTATTTTATCATTGTAATTTAGAAGTACATTAGCTGATTATAGTGAGGGTGCTTGCTTTATGTGGGTTTCAGTTGTATGTATAGAATCAGTATTTATTTATCACCCACATTTTTCTGATACTACATTGTTTAAATTAGGTTAATGTGTCAGGACATACTATAGTATTATATTGTATGTGATTGATGATTGACTGCTGACTAATAATTACATAACTCTGGAAACATAATTATATACTGACCATTTTCTCCCATAATTTTGCCTCATAGTACTTTTAAGTCTGGTCTTTGCCATTTCTTTTATGAGGAGCTTTTTGTATCCTCATCATTTCCAGTATAGTACTCTTCAATTGTAGCAGTACTGTATTTTTTAAAATCATCATAATAATTGTTTCTGCTTGCAGGTGCTATCCATATAAGTAACCCCATTGGTCGTCAAGCTAAGGGTCTAAGTCATCTAAACCTTTCCTATTGTGGCCTCACTGGGAAGGGCGTCAACATGCTCGCACATTCCCTGTCAGTCAATAAGGTTAGTCACCAGTTAGGCCCTTGCTTATTGATGTGGTTGTTTTAATGTCAGATTAGTAGTAGTAGTAGTAATAGTATCACCGTAGTAGAAATAGTTGTAGTTGTAAGTCCAGGCTCGTCTGAATGTGAACCCAGTGGACTACAGGCTAAAGTTTCCCTTGTGCAATCCACTACTCTCCTTCCATGGGATAGGGAGAAAGTTGAGGGACCTATAACTAGGCAGTAGAGTTGCCCATTTATAAACTATTTCATATCATTAACACTGAAATCAAGTAACATCCTTTTGAGTGTATTCTTGATGTTACCAGATTATTATTTTCAGCTTAGAAAAAGTCTTTTTTAGTGAAGGGATCTTTTAAGGCTGTATCAAATCTCAACTGTTTGAAAAATCTGTCCTAAGCTGAATAAAATTGTTGAGTTGGCAGGAATAAAAGTAAAAAGATGATATGATGCAGATTGAGTTGATGGCAGGATAAGTAAGTTGTTAGATTGTAAATGTCATGTATAGTTTGTAACACTGATTAAGTATAGATATTTTTCATCATTGATATAAAAGAGTGTAGTACAATTTGGTGGTAGTAATTATCCCAAGTACTGTACTTGTTTGTAACATTTAGTCCTCAATGAAATGTATTGATATTATTTTTCAGTATATGGGTCAGACCTTAACATTCCTGAACTTGGCTGGCAACTCCCTACGTGATGATGTCAACAACCTTTACAATTTCCTTGCTCAGCCCAACACCCTTAAGACACTTGACCTCTCTGCAACCGATTGTGCCATCGATGCCGTGAGTTTGATCTTTGCTTTTGTATTGTTCGCATGATATACATTGAGATGCATCCCCAAATGAGGTATATGAGTCAAATTCGTATATATTGGACTCATTGCTACACTTTAAATATGAACTTTTCCAACACGATTGTTTTTGCATTACCAGTTTCACGAGATAAAAACATTGTGTATGTACTGTTGATGGTTTTTATGATTCTGAGTCCTACCTTAGCCTATCTTTTGATGAGAAAAGGGTCAGTCAAGATACTGATGATAATTATATTATTAATGATGTATGAGAATATTTTCTTGCATGGCTCTCTGCAGTTGTTTGGAGCGTTGTTACGAGGGTGCACTAGTAGCCTCACACACCTCATCCTCTCACGCAATGGGTTTGGGAGCAAGAAGAGCAGGGAAATGCTGCCGTCCTTCAAGCAGTATTTTACCTCCACCCTTGCACTCAAAACGCTCACTTTGTCTCAGTGTAAACTCCCTGCTGATGCGCTCAAGTAAGTTTTATAGAAGAGTTTTATGCATCATGCATTTAATCTCCTCTTACTTTTTGTATCATGATCATTTACCATACCACTGTTATATGTGCCAAACTTGAAAGTGAATATTATGCTGTTATTATGCATTCCACAGTTACTTTAGCTCATAATCAAGTTCTGTCATGTATGCTGGAGTTTAACAGATTAATTTGAATGGCAGTTTTTGTATGTGTTTCATGTCTTTTTACATGTATGATAGCACTTCGATATTCTGTTGAATATTTGCACTTCCATGACGGTATCTTCAGATTTTCTCATTGTTTCAAATACTTTACCCAATCAAATGTTTATCAAATATCATATATCATTTGTATATGGTCAGCTGATTATTTTAGTTAGATTTAATAGTGCTGTAATATACTTGCAGTTGCTTATGAAGTGGCAAAGGATTCTACATACTTCAGTGGTATGTGTGCCCATTTCAACAGGCATGCCATTTGAAAGGTCTCCCACTTCAATACTTTGTTGTTTTTGCTTTGAATCCTGTCTCACAGGTACCGGAGAGGGGCACCTTCTTGTGGTGACACTGATGTAACTGAGTGGACAAACCGCCTGGTTATACAAACACCCTTTAACTACTTACCTCTCCCTCAAAAGGAGGATGGTGAATTGCATGGGATGGGCATCTTCAGCCTGTAGTCCAAGAGTTCACGTTTCAGATGAATCAGGGTACAACTACTGCCATCACTGCCTTTTTCCATCTGTTATGTGGGAGTAAGGGTTGGTGTAATGGTGATGGTGATGAATTAGGTTAAAGTGATTGATTTTTTTTTTTTTTTTTTCTTCTCCTTCCAGGAATGTTCTACTAGGGTTAGCATGTAATGAAAACATCTCAGATGTTGACCTTGATCTGAGCAGTAACCAGCTTGGGTCAACAGGAGCGCAAATATTGGAATCCTGCATTCATGGTGTCAGATGTTTGTCTGCGTTAGACATTTCAGATAATGGTAAGTTGATGAGGTTTTCTTTTCATATGAACTGATTTTCACATCCACAAGTAAAGAGAGCTGTGTACACCTCATTAATATCGAGTGACGTTTGATTTAGTGCACTTTATTGTACAGGTGGCTGTAAGATTCTACACAGTATCCTATTTGATAGTAAGACAGCATTGAATCATCCTTAGAATGCTTTTATTATGTGTTATGCAGATTTGCTTGTATTTTGTATGAGATGGATTTATTATATACAGTACACTACATCATATGAAATTTTGCTCCACATACTGTACTAGCAGCTGAAATATGTTGGCACAGATCATAAGTTTCTTAGAAGCTGCAGCTATTTTAATGAATTTCACATTACATGCATAAATTGTAAACACAGGTGAACCAGTACATGTACCTGCATGAGTAGAAAACCAAGAGCTAGTTAAAAAAAGAATATGAGACTCATAGGCTTGTTGTAACGTGTTTTTTTCTGTACCAGGGTTGGAGACACAGCTGGGTCCTGTAGTAGCAGCTATTAGTAAAAATAAAAGTATTAAGAAACTAGTAATAGGCCGAAATCTTAACAACATCAAGAGCAAGCATGTGTATCATGTTATGGAGTCAGTGGTACAAATGATCCAAGTGAGTTGAAGGACTTTTTGTGTGTATTCTCAAATTATGTATATTGTAACATTATGCAGGTTAACATTGAATCTGTAATCACATAAGTCTGCATGATGATACTATGATGATTATCAGTTGATAGACTAATCTGTTCTGCTTCATGATGAATATGAATGTGTTATACAAAATGCACATTAGAGGAATCACAGGTGTAATTCAGTACAAGGTATTGTGAATGTAAAGTTTATACTGTACACAGGATTTTTTTTTTTTTTTTTTTTTTTTTTTTTTTTTCCCAGTGCTCATTATTCAGTTGAAGATTTTGATTCATTTTACTCTTTGTGTTCCATCAGTGCAGGTTATTGAAGTGTTATCATTACCTTGTGATTTTACTGTTACCTTAAAAAATAGTTTTCAGGCTGTAGTTATATAAGAATTTCATGCTTGTAGGAAGAAGACTGTGTGTTGGAGTCCCTGTCTATTAATGACTCCCGCCTTAAGACAGACCTACACAACCTTCTCAATGCTCTGGGCAGTAACCATTGCCTCCAGAACTTGGATATTAGGTGAGCTGACTGAGTGTAATAGTGATTATTGAATACAGTACATTTTATTCTTTTTCTGGGGAGATTATGATTTTCAAGCTTGATTTGTTATTAGAAGTAGAATTGACATATGTACAATAGTGATTATTTTTTATTAATCATGGGATGGCAGTGATAATTCTGAATTCATGGTGATTACATAGGTATTTTTTACAATTAAATGACATGTTGATAATGTAAAGCTCTGCAGTTGTAGGATTGCTGTTACTGTACAATGATAAGAAATTACAGATTTAATTATGGATATTTAATGTATTGTGTGGAAAGTAAAATTGCATTGTATCTCTCTTTCAGTGGTAATTACATGGGGGACAGTGGTGCAAGACTTCTAGCCAAAGCTCTTCAGATCAATTCCAAATTACAGTATATAAGTTATGATAGAAATAATGTCACTTTGCAAGGCTACAGTGATATTGCCTATGCATTACAAAGGTAAGAAAATATGTGGGCATCGATATTTTCCTGATTTAAATTTGGTTTTGCCGTACATTAAGCCATTGATAATACTGTCTGATAGTTATGATGTTTAATTATTTTCTTACATGGAATATTTTTTTGATTATCAAAACAAAGAAGGTATACTAACAGTGTGATCATTTCTTTTTATGTGCAGCAACTACAGTGTAAAATTCATGCCATTTCCTGTGCATGATGCGCTACTATGTATGAAGACAGCACCAGAACGCACAGAGAATGTGATGAGGCGGATCCAGGACACACTGTATAGAAATGTTTCCCCTATGAAGTACTCTAATGGGCAAGCCTTCAGATTGCAGCAGGTAAGGCATTTTATTTATATGTCATAGTAAAAAAAAAAAAGTCATGATGTTGATGATGAGAATGATGAGGATGGTTCTGGTGATAGTGGTGTTGGATAATAATGACTCTGTCAAAGGCGATGGTGATGATGATATTTCCTCTCCACTTGGCAGGGCTTCTTGCTGAGTTCAACGCAGCAGCAGGTTGACCGGTTGGTGTTGCAGACAGGAGAGGTGGTGCGGACACTGCGTCGCTCAGGCTCAGATATCCCAGTGTCAAACTCCATCCAGTGGGCGGAGGGACTCATCACAGATGCTGACAGCTCAAAACAGGTCAGTTGTGTTTACATGCTTACATTAACCCTTTCAGTCTGATCATGTGTATTCTGTTTTATTCTTGGTACCTCCAGACAATTTCATTCAGATCAAGAGAAACTTCCAAGCTGAAGGGGTTAGATGTAGCTTTCATTAACCTTTTCACTGTGTGGATATTCTAATGTGTGGTATAAATTTGTCTGGCAGCAGCAAGACTTAGATATAGGCCACTTATCAGGCCTGAAGAGGATATAAATGCACTTGAAAATTGTATATTATTTGCTTGTTTTGTTCTTACAAATATCATCAAAGGATGGAACTCAGGCCTTACAGGTAAGGACATTGTTAACTATACTTGTACAATTAGGCCCCAGGATTATATTGAAAGCTAAACTTGAAAGCTAAACTACATCTGTAAGTAGTCATTATGGTGACACATTTCCTCTTGTTACTCCAGTGCTTTCTGTGGATTGTAGTTGAACCAACTTTAAAACCAGCAGATTACATCCACATAGCTTGTGGTCACTGTTGAGAAAACTGTATTAGCTGTTTACATACTGTATATATTTTTATTTATGGTAATGATATACAGTACTGTTTATGGTGACACATGACCACCTGCGTCATACCACCACCATTCTTATTAACATCCCAGACTGAAAGTAAGTATGTCGTGCCCTCTTATAATGCTTGTGTATGCCACTTCCCAACTTCCCAACTTAGTGCTTAAGCTTTTCCACTGTGTGTGTGTTTCCTGCATTTGTTACAGCACTTGGTTTCTTCTACAAAATATCGATTCTTAATCTTCTGTCTTTGATCAAAGATATATCAATAAATTGATTGTGTATAGTGGTGAGAATACTGCCATTTGAACCTAGAAAATAATTAGCCGAGTATCACATAGAAAGAAAGCATCAGATAACTTATGGTATGAACCAGTGGAACAAAGATAACACCAGATAATACCATGACATGTAGAAGTGTATGGTATGTAGGAGGACTGCTGGGCCTTGATAGCAGGCTGTGAAGCCTATGCCCAGAGTCGGACACAAAAAATATATATATATATATATATATATATATATTTTTTTTTTTCAGGTTATTAATCATGCCATTGTGATCCTCGTCAAAGCTTACCTTCAGATCTGAAGTTGTGTAAAGAGGGAAAGAGGGAGGGTGGGGGTCGAGAAGAGAAGATATTGAGTGAGGGAGGGCCTAGCGGGGAGAGGGGTTGAGGAGTGGTGCGTGCGAGCGTGTTTGAGAGAAAGAGAGAGAATATGAGGATAGCGAGAAAGCGGGAAGTGATTAAATAGACATGGTGTGAGGATAAAATGAAAAGGGATGGAGGGACTGAAAACGGATCACGAGAGAGAGAGAGAGGGGGGGGTTGTCGGAGATGAGAGTGAGGGAGGGTAGAGGGGAGAGGATAGGTAGGAGGATCACTAGAGAGGGAGGGGAGAGTGGAGGGAAGAGATGCGGAGGAAGAGTCATAAGAATGGGAAGGGAGAGTGGGTGGATAGGCTGTGGGGAGGATCGTGAAAGAGGGAGAGTTGAGCGAATCACCAAGGAGTAGGGGTTGAGGTTGGGAATTAGTGGGAGAGTCATGAATATAGGGGGAAGAGTGAGTGGTTGGATAGGTGGGAAAGGTGGACGAATCAATAGAGTGGGAGGGGAGAGTGGGAAAGGATCATGTTGAGAGTAGGGTGAGGGGTGAGGGCAGATCACGAAAGAGAGGAAAGGTGAGATAGGGATGTGGTGAGAGAGTCCTAAGAGTAGGGGGTTGAGTAGGTGGATAGGTGGGATGGGAGGAGTTGGTGGATAGGTGGGGAGGAGAGAGTGGGTCGATAGGTGGGGAGGGGAGTATGGTCGTCGGGAGTGAGGGGTCATAAGAGAGGGAGGGGAGGGGAGAATGGATGGATAGGTGGGGAGGGGAGAGTGGATGGATAGGTGGGGAAGGAGGGAGGGAGGGAGGGGCCATGGGAGAGGGAGGAAAGAGGAGGAGAGAGAGGTTGCGTGACACGGGGGCGAGGAGGGAGCAGTATGTTTGGTGCTACAACCGTCTACGGACGTGGTGATTCAACCATTAACGTTATTGCTTTCATGACACCACCACCATCATTTCTGTATTCCTGTCTTGCCATCCTGACCATACTCCCTCTATCAGCCTTCGAGTAGCTAGCACTGTTGATCACCCCAAACCCTCCCAAACTCTAGCCATTGATCTAAACGATACTGGGTAAGATGACTGGCTAATACTTCAAAACTAGATAATTCCACAGAAGGACACGCAACCCTGAATCCAAGTACACGTTTGTTATTAAAATATCACTTAGCGGGAACCGAACTCGCTGACTGGCTTTTTCTGCTTAAAGGTCGTTGGTATTTCAAGGACGTGTGTAAGATGTAGTCTGTGTACATTCTGCAGCCGTCATGAACACTCGATGGTGACGTTTTCAGGAGCCGACATTGTGGTTCGTCAGTTCCTTGATATTGATTCAGCAGTGTAGCGACCAGGGTAACTGAGGAAGGTGACGGGGCAGTGGTAGTGGGAATGAGTATGGTAGTGGTGGTGTTCGTGGCAGTGCTGTGGTAGTTTGTGTTTGATTAATCGACATTTCAGGCGTTTGTCGGACTTTTCGACACACACCTCCACATTCGGCGCAAATTGCGTTTAACGCATATCTGCGCATTGTACGCACATATTCCCGCATTCGACGCATATCTTCCCGCATTCGACGTACATCTGCGCATTCGACGCACATCTCTGCATTTAACGCACGTCTTGACATTCGACACACATTTCTGCATCTCCACACAATAGCGAAAAGTACCGTTGCAGCAGAAACTTCACGAACTGCATAAACTTCTGCAAATATCACGTCACTCATCAGGTAAAGTATACTCCATTCTGCATTTCCCGTGTTTATTGGTACTCTTGGATTATTTTATTTTTTAAGATTATTACCGCAACATAGACATTTTGACTCTTGTTCATTGACCTTTAATAACTACAATACTGTGCTGTATAGAATTGTAATTTTTATTGTCACGTGTTTCATCCTTCCCGACTATATTAAGGAAAAGTTGTTAATTATGCGACAGCGTATATATTTCAAATAGTTTCAGATATTTCTTACATGGGTAGGTGAACGAAAAATTTTGAATTGAAAGTGTTACTAGTAGTTTCGAAGAGAAAGATGTTTAGAATTTTTGTTATTTTTCAGTGTGACGAGCCAAGTATTATTATTATTATTATTATTATTATTATTATTATTATTATTAATATTATTATTATTATTATTATTGTTCTCGCTAATATGAGTGGAAGGTGGAGAGCAGTGGTTTGTTTCCTTATTTATGTTTATATTTATTGTTTCTTGAATTATTTTAGTGACAGGGTAAGCAAGGGAGTTTTAGGGCGGGTGGGTGAGTAGGTAAATAGGTGAAGTGGGCGGGAGGGGAAGAGATGGAGGGGCGTGCACCCACTTGGAGGAAGTACTTACGGGAAGAGGAACCTCCACCCACCTCCTCTACCTCCACCTGTACCATCACAACTTCACACTACCTGTCTCCGTTTTTTTTTTTTTCTTGTTCCATTGTTTTCCACTCGAATTCTTGTTTC
This sequence comes from Coenobita brevimanus, assembly GCF_032717465.1. Lineage (NCBI taxonomy): Eukaryota > Metazoa > Arthropoda > Malacostraca > Decapoda > Coenobitidae > Coenobita > Coenobita brevimanus. The sequence continues at coordinate 27,881,845 of NC_137022.1, read as the reverse complement.
CTCTCTCTCTCTCTCTCTCTCTCTCTCTCTCTCTCTCTCTCTCTCTAACACCATGTTTCTTTTTTTTTTCATTTTCACTGTCAGATTGTTTCGCCTCCTTATTTTTATCATCACCATCATCATCATTACTATCATCATCATTACTATCATCATCATCATTCATCATCATCATCATCATCTTCAGCCGTTGAGGTCCACTGCAGGACCGACCTATCCCTACCGAAGCAGGGACGATACAGCCAATGTATCTCTACCAGGTGGCTTAGGCTGTCTGGTAGAGATTGTATGTAGGGTGAGAAGTTCTTGTAAGTGTATTGTAGTGTTGTAGTGGCTTTGGATGTGTGTGTAGTCTGTGAACCAAGTGTAATCGGCCCGCGCAAGCCGACTGAGTGCAAACATACTTTACAGTATGCGACACTGGTTCAACCACAGCACGCCTTGTGTCCGCCAAAGCAGTACATGGCTGGGAGAACGCTTCCAAAGTTTATTACCCTGGTGGGGCGCGAACCCTCGCTCTCCAGCGTAGGAAAACGCACACTTTACCAATGCACCACAGAGGCTCTCATCATCATCATCACTGTCATCATTATCATCATCATCATCATCATCATCCTTACTACCATCATCATCATTACTTTCATCATCATCATCATCATTACTTTCATCATCATCATCATCATTACCGTTATCATCATCATCATCATCATCATCATCATCACACCTGTTTCACGCCACCTTCTCTCGTTTCTTTTTCCATTGACTTTCTCCATTGTTTTCCGCTCATTCCCCCCCCCCCTCCCTCCGTTTTCCTCTCCCACACTGTCACTTTCTTATCTCATTGTCACTCATCTTCACAAATTTCACTCATCCCCACAGTTTTCACAGTCTCATAATTTAGCGCCATTTTTTACTCAGTTTTTCATTTACCTTCATCATTTCAACTAATCTCTAAATTTAATTCCTATTTTTCTAACCTGAGTTGTTACAGACCTTCAGAAATTTCACCTGTCATAATTTTTACTTGCTGTCACGATTTTTCCTTTCATCTGATTTCACTCCGTTGTATCCTATCTACACGTCCAACTTCACCTTCCCTCTTCACCTCTACTTTACCTTTCCCTCTCCTCCACTTCTTCTTTCCCTGTTCCCCTTCACTTCTATCTTTCATCTCCTCCTCAGCATTCCCTCTTCCCCTCCAGCTCCCCCTTCCTGCACATCTTCCTCCCTTTTCCACCTCTACTTACTCTCTTCCCCCTCTCCTTCCCTCTGTCATTCTGCTTCTGCTTTCCCCGTCCCCCTTCTTCACTCTCCCCCCCCTACACTCTTCGTCTCGTGCCCCATCTTTCTCTCCCTCTCCATCTCCCTGTCTCTCTTCCTCTCCCTCTTCCTCCCCCTCTCCCTCCCCCTCTCCCTCCCCTCTCCTTTCCCTGTCTTTCTACCTTTTATTTCCTCCTCCCTCTCTCCCCCCTCCCCCCACTAGCCCATCTCCACGTAGTTCAGGTGATGTGCTCTGGTTAATGAGGGCGTGGTTGTTTTTACCCTAATTAGCCTCCTCCACTCGAATTACCTTTACTCACCTCTGTCACTCTAATTACTTTTTTTCACCTCTGTCATTGTACTATAATTTTCCCCCTCTTTTTGACGATTTTCCTCTCTTTAGCTTCATTTTCCTTTTCCTCCTCTCGATGTTAATTTATCCTCTTTCACTTTATACTATTTTCTGTTCTAGTTCTCCTACTACTCTTGTCTTTATTTTACTCTTTACTGTTTTCTCCCCAATGCAGAGATTACGACTTGTGCATCCGTTTTCGTGCGTTAGGAAAATCGTGTGGCGGTAGAGAGAGAGAGAGGGAGAGAGTAATGAACGATTAATTAAAATCTTCTATCCTCTTTACCGTAAAATGTCTTTCTTTCGCCAAATAATCTTTCAGATGTACCCCCCCCCAAAAAAAAAAAAAAAGAAGAAGAGGGGACTCAGGATATACAGAACCATCCTATTTATCATTGCATTAAATTTACTATCCATTTGTCTGTCTACCTGAGTGTCGGTGTCCCTCTTTCATCTGTATCATCACCCATCAATCCGTCCATCCATTTATACCGTTCATGGTTTGTCAGTGTTCGTCTACAATACATCCGTCAGTCTTTGTCATCTTCCCTCCCTCCGTCTCTCTGTCTTCCATCCACCCATCCATCCATCCCCTAATCCGTCCCTTGCCAGTGCTCCGTTATGGTCGGTGTTCCGTCTCTTCCCCCTCTCATTGTTATCGTGTTTATTAGCGGTATGGTGTGCTATTAGACGTGATTGGTGCCGCAGTCGTGTGAATAAAGATGTGTACCGTTGTCATGCAAACTACGGCTTTATGGTAACGGGAAGGTTGGTTAGTTAGTTTTGTGAGTGGGTGGGTGTGGATGGGTGGGTGGGTATGGATGGGTGGGAGGGTGGGTGTAGGTGTGGGTGTGTGACTGACGAGTATGGTTTACCCTTTGACAGATGAGACTTCTTCCGCGTGAATAAATCTTTTGATGCTAGCCTAGAGATAATTCCCAGAAACACCAGTGGCAGAGAAAGGGTAATCTGTCGATTTATCTATCTGTCAGTCAGTCAGTCTGTCTGTCTGTCTGTCTGTCTATGTATACATCTATCTATCTGTCTTTGTCTATCTATATATCTATCTGTGTGAAACCTGCTACTGTTCGGATTTCTCTCGAACAAAATCGGGTGGTAGCAAGAATACGATACGTCAGAATATCCAGTATATAACCGTATCGAAAGGATAAAAAAAAAGAAAGAAAGAGAAAAGAGGAGGGGGGAGGGGAATAAAAGAAAGAAAATAATATACAATTATATTCCACGTGCGGGAGTCAGTTCAATTCGTAGCCTGAACAATGACAGTGAAGATGATACAGGTAACGGAGGTGCGGTGTGGCCACTGATGATGAACCAGATAGCGGGTGTGAAGGAACATTAACCACAGCCACCACCGCCACCCGTGCAGCTAATAACAGAACACAGTGGAAGGGCTAAGTAGGTCAGCTATTACCCATCTCTTACCCTCATCAACCCTCTTTTACGAGTACTTTCTCCTAAATCTCATTCTTCTCCTTACACTGCTAAAAGTCCCCCTCATTTTCACCCCAACCTTGCTTACTCTCACCCCCAACCCTCACATTCACTCTCACCCTCGCCCCATCCCCCCTCTTCCTTGCACCGTCACACACCAAACCATACACCATTTAATACTCTTTTCTCCAGTCTGGCTCTCACCCTTACCACCCCACACACCCTCCTCCCTGCCCCATTTCGCACCTCACTGCATACTGTAAATTGTCACACCCCATCTCCTTCCCCACCCTTGTGTCATCTCACACCACATTGCACACGATATCACATCACACTGCACATCATATCATGCCCTCTCACTCCTCCCTCACCCTTGCTTCTACCCATACCCCTCACCTGCTTTCATCACCTCATAATACACTGCACGCCGTATCACATTTTTTTTTTTTCCACCCTCACCCTCACCTCCTCGCTCACACTCACTCTTCTACACACCATCACTCCCACTCACTCATCCCCAAACTCCCCCTCTCATCCACACCCCCCTCCCACCTCCCCCCACACACTCACACCACACTGCACACCAGATCACAGCCTCTCTACGTCCTCCTTCGCCTTATTACACTTGACTGTACACACCACACGCCACATTGACGCAACTTTGATATCACCCACAGCACACCTTCATCACCTGCCTGTACCACATTTACACCTTCCTTTTATAGAACATTTAAAGCATCAGCGTACAGTATAACACACACACACACACACACACACACACACACACACACACACACACACAAATATATATATATATATCTTTTCACCTTAACTTGACTAAGATTTTTTTCGTCATTTTGCGGCTTATTTCACGTAGCTCAGTGGTCGAATGAGACAATACTACGGCTCTTCATCTCCGTAGCACTTCATCGTGACTAGCACCATATTGTAGTGTTGGTCTGTTCTTACCACTTGGCATTCAGGATGAAGGGATGGCAATTTTAGGCCAAGTTAAAGTGGAAAGAATATAAACCTACTGCCCTTGCATTACCCACTTATATCACCCCCAGCATACGCACATACCATCCTCTCACCGCTCACTTACCACCCCCACACCACTCCCACGAATCCTGATACCCACTCACCCCCTTCACATCACCCATATCCTACGGCTTCATCTCCACTCGCTAACCTCATGCCACCACATTTCCCACAATACCCTGTCATCATCTCCCGTATGCCGTATTGCACCCACTAAATATAGATTCACCATGCTTACCATCTCTCTACCACACGCATACTATCTATGCTGCACAGTAACGCCGTCTGACCACCACACTCACACCACCCATACACCACGCTCAGACCACCCATACACCCCACTTATACCACCTATGTACCACACTCACACCACCCATACACCACACTCACACCACCAATATACCACGCTCACTATCTGCCCACTACACTCACATTCTCCCTATCCACCACCAAACTAATGCTAACCCTGTCCACCCCACATTCACACCCTCCCTATCCACTAGTCTTGCACAATTCCATCCACACATCATTTTCCATCCCTGCGCCATTACGTTCAATAACACCATTCATCGACCCTTCCCCTGTTGCCTGTCCTTGTACTCTTAACCATCGTGCAACACCCACCCCCAATCTTACCCCACACCTAATCACCAGCATTGCATAAGTATATATTGCATCCCTCCACTTTCCCCTGTTGCTCCCTATGTTTACAATGCTCGGTACATTAACTCTTAACAATTGCTACATTAACACTGCCACACACTCACAGTTAGGTCACGGGTATTTAAGAACACTTAGTCAATGTCTCAAGCAACACAAAAGGAGGAGTAATAAGACGTTTGATTCATAATATTAATTCACCTCAGTAACAGGCTTAACAGTAGTAATAATAGCTTAATAACGAACCTGTTAATTTTATATTCAGGTTGGTCTCGTGTCATTGCGATATGTACAGATTATAGGAAGAGACATAGCTAATTATAGGCCTAATCACTATAATTTCAAGCATCACAGCTATAGGAGGCCAGAGTAATAAGCATTATAGGAAATATATAACACGTATAACAAGCACGAAAGCTATAATATTAAGTCACAGTAACAGATGTCATAGAAGTAGTATAATCTCAATAATTAGGCTATAGCAGCAGGCCACTGTCACAGGCATCTCAGAAATTAAACAAACTCATTAACAAATCACACTGCTAATTACTACATAAAGAAATAAATTGCCTCAGAACAAAAACGACCATTTGAACACCCATTGCCACACAGATTTGGGACCTTGAAGACTGTAACTCACCCAGAGAGAGAGAGAGAGAGAGAGAGAGAATAATACTTACGTGGATGGCTGCGGTAGGCAAGAATAATGTATATCCAAATATTGGTTGATGTAGATCTGTAAAAGTTCTATGGGGTTGGTGTATGGTGAGTAAGGGAGAATTTAATCACTCAGCATGCGACACACACACACACACACACACACACACGAGAGAGAGAGAGAGAGGGAGAGAGAATTTTAGTAACTCCACTCCCAATAACCATCTGATCTGGGGATAAAGACCTCACATGAACCAGCATCGTGTTATCGTCTTGGTCTTGTTATCGTATTGGTGTCAACATCCTAATTCCTTCACCTGTCCACCTTAATTGACTGATAAGGTAGAAGGTAGCTCCGTAGTTACAAAGTGGTATTTTCTAGTGTCTCTTTGGGCAGTGTGTGGTGTGGGTGGTTGTCGGTGAGTAGGGATGCGTGTCTGTAATTATACTCCATTCACCTTAGCTTGGCCTAGATTTTCTTCCCTTTGCAGTTTATTTCATGCAGCCCAGTGGCAGAAAAAGACAGTACTACCTCTGTGCTTCCTTATCATATACTCCTTTCCTTCTAACTTGGCACGGATTTTCGTCCATTTGTTGTTTATTTCACGTAGTACAATGGCAGCTAAAGGTAACACTACCACTCCGCATCCTTGTCAATAATACTCCATTCACATTAACTTGGCCCAGGTTTTCGTCCTGAAGTAGCTTATTTCACGTAGCTTAATAAAAAATGCTGCCACTCTACATCCTTTTTATAATACTTCTTCGTGACTAGCATTATTTTCTAGACTAGCTTAATTTTCTAGTGTTAATCTGTTGTTACGGTTCAGCATTCAAGGGACATGTTAAAGCACAGCATTCATACACCTGCATAGCGTAACATTGAAACACACACACACACACACACACACACACACACACACACACACACACACACACACACACACACACACACACACACACACACACACACACACACACACAGTTTTGCGTGTGTTATGCCTCTGCACACACACACACACACACACACACACACACACACACACACACACACACACACACACACACACACACACACACACACACACACACACACACACACACACACACACACACACACACACACATTCATTTTTGATATAGGTGATTAATTATTCTTTTGTATGTCATTTATGCAGAGTATGGCTGTATTGGAAGGATTTATGTAACACACACACACACACACACACACACACACACACACACACACACACACACACACACACACACACACACACACACACACACACACACACACACACACACACACACACACACACACACACACACACACACACACACACACACACACACACACACACACACACACACACACACACACACACACACACACACACACACACACACACACACACACACACACACACACACACACACACACACACACACACACACACACACACACACACACACACACACACACACACACACACACACACACACACACACACACACACACACACACACACACACAGTTTTGCGTGTGTTATGCCTCTGCACACCTATAACACCTTCATCATCACTCAAGCACGGTAGGTAAACACAGTCGTATTCAGAAGTGTGAAGGACGAACTTGTTTTCTATCCAGTCACTGCCTACGCTAGCTCCCTAACACCTCTTCCTTAGCGATTTATATTTGATATAGGTGATTAATTATTCTTTTGTATGTCATTTATGCAGAGTATGGCTGTATTGGAAGGATTTATGTAACGCAAGAGGACAGTAAGGTGTAATAAACAAAATAAGTCGATTAGGGAAAGGTGTTAGGGAGCTTCCTTAACTGACGAGCATACTGGCCCTAGGTCTTTATACTTCTGTCTCCATATTTCCCTAAAACCTTCACTTCGTTGATTTTACGTCTTACATTTACTTTTCATTTCTTTATTCCCTGCACCGGTGAAGTTGCTATTGAGTTGATGTTTACATACTGTATGTGTGCGCGTGTATGTATGTATGTATGCATGTGCTTGTATGTATATATCTCTCCCAATCGAAAAGTCTCTCCTGAGCTGACTAAAATCTCCCTCTTGTCTCTCCTCCCCTCCTCTCCCCTCACCTTCCCTCCCTCCTCTCCCCTCACCTTCCCTCGCCTTGTGTTTCCTCTCAGTGTTTATTTACCCTATTATTTGCTCCATTCACCTTGTTTCTGGTAACACACTCACCTACACTCATTCTCAGCTTTCTTAACCCTTCTTCTCTCCTGTCTCCTCCCCTCCGCTTGTGTTTTGTCTATATATTTTCCATACCTTGTGCACCACTCACCTTGTTCCTGCTGACACACTCACCTGCTCCCCTTCTAAGACCCCATAAGTTTTACCGTGTTCCCCTCTCCCATCCGCTGTCATATCACTCAGCTTCACTTTTTATTCTCGTTCCATTTTATTCACTTCTCTCCTGTCCTTTTTAATCACCCTCTTCTCGCTGCTCCGTATCATGTTTATCATCATCGTCGTCGTCATCATATTCCATTCTCATATGCCCTTTGACCTTTCTCTCCTTACCTTCATATTTACCTCACCAAGTCGTCCTCTTGTGCCCCCCTCCCTTTTTTTTTTTTTCCTTCGTGTCCCCCCCCCCCGTTTTTTTTTTCTTGGCTTCTTTCACCACTCATTCCCTCTCTCCTCTTTCTTCTTATGCCCTCTTTCTCCCTCCTCTTCTCTTACCCATTTCCCTCATTTTCCTCTCATCTTGTTTTCCCTCATTCCCTGGTGGTTCTTAATTTCAAGTTTTCCTCATTGTATTTCCCCTTCATCCCCGTTTCCATCATCAGCCATCTTCCTCCTTTCATTTCCATTTTCGTTGCCCTTCTCTCCCTTTTCTCTAATCGTTCTCTCATCTCCGTTCTTCCTCTCTATTCCTTCCCTCATTCTCTCATCTCCGTTCTCCCTCTCTATTCCTTCCCTCATTCTCTTATTCCCCCTTTCCTCTTATCCTCATTTTCCTTCGCTCCCTGTCACCCCATCCTTTGCTTTCATCTTCATTTTCCTTCATTCTCTCCCACTCCTTCCCTTCACCCCGTCTTCCTTTCACTCCACTTCCCTTCGTCCCAACAGCAGTGCATGTCTTTCATTGTTGTTGCTGTCTTCTTTCTCATCTCTTCTCTTTTCTTCCTTTCTCTTCTCATATCGTCTCTTACCTTCCCACGTCCATAAGCATCCCTTCCATTCTCTTCCGTTCCGTTCCCTTCTCTTCCCTTCCCTTCCGTCCCCTTCCCTTCCCTTCCCTTCTCTTCCCTTCCCTTCCCTTCTGAGTATTAATATTTTCTCTGCCATGTTGACATCGCCACAATACAACACGCTGAAACTTTTGAAAATCCAGGTCTCACTAAGGAGCCTCTTCTAAATATAGCCAGAGTCAGGCGGGTATTTATTGACCGCGCACGGAGACTATTTATAACGGAGACCTGGTTGGCTGGACGGTGTGTGTGTGTATGTGTGTGTGTGTGTGTGTGTGTGTGTGTGTGTGTGTGTGTGTGTGTGTGTGTGAATCCAAAAACACCGTATTTACAAAAGGGATCGTGATTACCGTATTTACACGAGAATTAGGTGGCTGGTCAGATGTGTGTGTGTGTGTGTGTGTGTGTGTGTGTGTGTGTGTGTGTGTGTGTGTTTTGAGGGATTTATGAACGTCACAGTCATATACTATTTACAGTTTTGTAATATCGACTTACTTTGCATTAGAACGATACTAAAAGATGTTAGAGTGTATTATACAGAATAAATCGCAGAGGAACAAGTGTTACGAACTCTCCCAAGGCATTGCAAGACGTCACATAAACAAGGGGGAAATGGACCGTATCAGACCTCCCGCCCTCCATATTTTGGCATTAGTTAGGCTTGGGGAAACAAACAAACCTACATGCATGCATACATACATACATACATCTGTTGCTGGAATGAATAATGAGAGAGTATAATCATTCACCATTACGAATTCACTGTTTTTCTCAATTTTTCTAGGGTATGCGTGGGTATATTTCTCAGCTGTGACAAGCATCGGCCGCACAAAAGAGTTTAATTATTCACCGTTTCTAGTTTATTTTTTGTCCTGTGTTTCTCGTGGGGTTGCGTGGGTGTATTCTCAGCTTTGATATATTCGTTACCAGTTGATCTAGTTATTTTATCTAACGTTTGTAGGGTATGCTGCATATTCCGTGTATATTTCTTAGCTCTCGTGTATTTTAGTCAGCAGTTTTGGCAAGAATATGTGTGTCATCGTCCTCAGCGTCGCGAAGCTTGATGCCCCACTGGCGGGATTAGTGCTGAGACCTGAGTACCTAGAGTCGGTGTGTGGTGGAGGGCTGTGTGTGTGTGTTGTGCTTTATAGAGCCGCGAGAGCCAAGAGTCAGGGTGGTAAGGGGCTGTGTGTGTTGTGAGTTGTAGAGCTGTTGAGTCCAGAGTGCCCAGAGTCGTCTTGGTGGAGCGTGTGTGTTGTGCGTTGTAGAGCTGGGAGGGACACTTGGATATTTGGTAGCGGACAAAGCAGCAGCCGCAACAAAGGCTAATTTAGTGTGTGTGGTGCAGTATTTTACCTTGCTTCCTGCCGCTGTTGTTCCTGGTGTTGTGTTCTGCTGTATACGCGGCATTTTCTTTGGCTGATATTTTACCTGTTGAAGGTACGTGCATAGCACATCTTTGTTTAGAAGAGTATCCAACGTGGTTTACTATACTTTTTTTGTTTTTTGTTTCCGAGGAATCACCATGGTTGATTATCAGTTGAGAGATTAATGATTTTATACAAAGTCTTATTTTTCTGTGCTCTAGAAGTACGGAACTAATGAGTGTATTTAAAACTTGTTACGAAAGCTTATAAATAGGTAAGTGGTGAATTATCGGTACCTTATTCACTTAAAAATTAATCAATAAGTGTTGTATCCCTTAACATGATGGGAAAAAGTCTATGGGGTTCTCATTCCTTGTTTCATACTTAAGTCCACAAGACAGTACAGTAATACAAAAGGTCGAGTTCAGGGTGGGGGATGGGGCCCTTTAAAGTATCGTCAAATGGTACGACACACCCACTTTTTTTAAATATAGTTTAGCTTATCGGTGGCTTTTTGCCCTTAAAAGTTTTACTCATGAAAACTCGTGGCTTCAACAATAGGGATGATGTGGATAGTCTTACTTTAGGTGATAAAGTTGTTTGTTCAAAATATTGCTTGAGGCAGAGCACCGTCTCTAGTAATGTATCTCACATTCTGTACATAAAGGAAACCCTTGTTCATTAGTAAACCGCCAAACATCCACGTTCACCACATCATCGGTATTTGTTCATCAGAGAAAAGATAACACCTAGTTGATAATCAGGTGTAGTCAGATTGGAAGGTAAATTTGACTAGTAACCAAGGAGATTCCGTCTTACCAGATAACGAAGGTACAACCACGACTTACTATTCAGCTTGTTCCCAGTTCCCTCAGATGAAAACGGGGTATAGGGATCTTGGTAATGTTGGGTGGGAGAGTTTCAGTTCTTTAATTTCTCTAACGTTTCAGTCTACACAGAACCCATCTTTGGAGCGAGAAGTGTGTGTGTGTGTGTGTGTGTGTGTGTGTGTGTGTGTGTGTGTGTGTGTGTGTGTGTGTGTGTGTGTGTGCGTGTGTGTGTGGGTGTGTGTGTGTGCAGCTGGACACAGGAACATTAAACACCTCTATGCACAACCCATTACCTCGCCCTCCACTGCATAGACTTAGTAATACCAGTCATGATCACTTTCTCTTTTGTTAATACCTCCCATTATTTTACACTGCAGTGGTAAATCCTGGGCTTCATGACTGTCTGGCTTTGTGGGCTTTATTATTGTCAGGCTTTATTGGATGTATTTATTTTTACATTCGTGATTGTTACTGAATGGGTGTAGAGTGTACTTCTTTGATGTTAGATTATGTTTATTATGTGTTAGGATCAAAGTGCACTGGGAATTGGTTTTGTTGAAATTAATTCTTGGCTGATTTTGATGTAGATGAACAGTACTTCATTGTATATCTGTGTATATATATATCAGTCTGTCTGTCTGTTTCTGTGATAGGGATAGAATTACATTAAGGTATTATACACACACACACACACACACACACACACACACAATGTTCTTTTGGGAGACTGCTGTGTGAGTGCAAATGGATCCATATGGGTGTGGTCTGTGTATTCCTAGTAGTGACAGTGTGTAATGTACATGTGTGTATGTGAGTGTGTACATGTGTGTGTTTAACTGGGTATGCATTTGTTTGTAATTGTGTATGTATGTATGTGTGACCACGTGTGTGTGTGTGTGTGTGTGTGTGTGTGTGTGTGTGTGTGTGTGTGTACTTGGCGTGACTCTTCAGTGGGTGGTAATGACGTCAGCGCGGCACCTTTCAATTCCCTCCCTAACCCTCCTCCCACTTCCTCCCACCGTCCCCACTCCTCCACCTCCTCCCTGCCACACCTCATTGCTCCCCACCCCCCCTCCTTTATGTATGACCCCTTACTTAACCCCTTTGCCTTCAACCTCCTTGCTCCCCAACCCTTAGCTTCCTATCTCCCCACCACCCACCCATTCTTCCCACATGCCTGCTCTACCTTTCTGTGCCCCACTCTTTCCTCCTCTCTGTATCGTATAAATGGCCGTTCTACATATCAGACTTCTTTTGAGGTTTTTGTCAGTTAGGCCGGTTATATCTCGATCATTTCTTGCTGTGTGAAGGGCAAGGAAACTCACGCTGGGATATCTTTGTGGGGACGGCTGAGTCTGCTGGAGTGGGCGAGGATGTGGCAGTGGGAGTAGGGTATGAATAAATGATGCACGGTAGACACTGATAACCCTGACTGAGTTACCCCCGCAAAACAAGAGATGTCACCCAGTTTCCTTTCTTTCATATTGTTCATTATTGTGGTTACCTTTCCCCCCTCCCCTCTCCCCATCCCGTCCCTCATAAATTATCATCTCTCTCCTGTGTCCTTTCCCTTTTATACTAATGTTTGTTTTCCATTTCTCCAACTCCTTCGTCCAGTTCTCAGTCTCCATCTGTTTACTACCTTTTCCTCACCTTGTATGTAACTCTTCACTTCTTCATCCCATCATTCAGCCACTTGTGTAGTATCATTTTTCCTCCCTCGTCCTCCCCTCCCCATCCTACTGTCGTCCCCGTGTCTCACTTTCTTCCTTTCACTATTATTAATTTTTCCATCGTCAACCCCTTCTTACAGTTATCATTTACCTTCTTTCCGGATCTTCTCCCTTCCTTTCTTCTTTACTTTTTCTGCTAACTCTCATTCACCTTCTCTCTTCTCTTTACCACCTTTCCTTACCATAGAACTCTTCACCAACTCCTCCCTTCTATCTCCCACTTCTGCGTCACCGCTCCCCCCTCCCATCCTTTCTCCCTCCCCTCATCCGCCATCCCCTCACCGCCCCCCTCGTCCTTCCCCCATCCAGTCTCATTGACTTAACATTTTCCCTCCCCCTTTCTGTGTAATGTATGTGGTGAGTGACGTAAAGAGGCTAGGTGTGTGTGTGTGTGTGTGTGTGTGTGTGTGTGTGTGTGTGTGTGTGTGTGTGTGTGTGTAGTTCTGTTAACCATAGGGGACTAGCTCCTCGTTATTGTTGATTTATGGTGATTTATCTTCTGTTTATCTTTAATTTTTCTTTCATGCATCTAATATCTTGAGCAACTTGTAACATCGATGTAGTTGGCGTAAATAACATAGATAATTATTACTTCCCCTTCCCATATATCCTCCATGAACCCCTCTCCTATACACCTCCACGTCCCTCTCCGATATTTCTCCTCCCCACCCCCTCCCCCATACACCACCACCTGTTTCCCTCCCCCATACACCACCACCCATTCCCCTCCCCCATACACCTCTACCTCCCATCCCCTCCTGAGTGCCATGGCAATGATGGGACCATATGCCCCATTGATCAAAGCTATGTCAGAGCGAGATGGACTTATGACCTAAATAAAAGGAGGAGTTGGTAGGTGGGGCAGGATATAGCACCTAATGATGATGGGTCTCTCTCTCTCTCTCGCTCTCTCTCTCTCTCTCTCTCTCTCTCTCTCTCTCGTTTTGTACCTTTAGACGGTTTCACTCAACTTTGAAAGATTCCCATACTGAAAGGATTAATCAGTTTTATATACATCACCTCCAGTTCGGAAAGCCTCACTCACATCGAATAAAATCACCATAGACTAGCAACAGTAAAGCACAAACTACACCATCGTATTGAAAGGGTTAATTAAAATCGTAAAGCGGTAGCCGGAACAAAATAGGCGGTAACCGGACATAACACATAATTCAGTGTGTTGACAATAACCGGGATTTCCTGTGTCGTCTTCCTTGTCTGAGTTGGCAGGAGGGTGAGGAGAGTAAGGGGGAAGGGAAATCAAGGGGAGAAAGGGGCGATGGCAGGGGGAAATCAAGGGGGGGAAGGGGGGATGGCAGGGGGAAATCAAGGGGAGGAAGAGGTGATTTCAGGGAGGATAAGGGGAGATGGCAGGGAGGAAAGTAAGGGGGGTAGAGGGATGGCAGAGGGGAAATCAAGAGGGGAAGGGCACGTACCACACCAGGAATACGTATCAGACTTACACCATACCACTGTCCACTCTACCACAGTCTTATTTTTCACCATCTGTCCACACCAACCTATACCATATCATGGTTATCTATCCGTCCATCTATTTATGTATTTATCTGTCTGTCTGTCTGTCTGTCATAATTTTCGGTTATCGCAATGATACTTGAGGCTGACGTGAATGTGAAGTTACCTGATTCGTTAGTTATTAAGCTGTTATAACTCCTTATATGCCTGTGACTGAAGTGAACTATTATTGTGAATGAAACGCCTTATTACTGCCTTTGTGTTCTTTATGGCATTGACTAACACACACACACACACACACACACACACACACACACACACACACACACACACACACACACACACACACACACACACACATTGGCCAGTGTCGCTCCTCGCCTTTGTTGCCCATTGCCCGCCAGTTAAAAATAAATCCCCCGATATCGTCAGGATTTAGAAACGCAGATCGTGGTGTACTTACAGACGCTCCTACTTACCTCATGAGTGTTCTGGAAGTGGCGGAGTTACAGGTAGACTTAATAAACAGGCAGAGTTAGTTATTGTCTCGTTATTACCCTTATTTACCTGGTCAGTTAAAGGTGTCCCCTAACCTGAGTAGGATCGACTTAAGGTAACAGTTAGAGTGGGACGAAATTGGACTGAAAGGTTTGAGATATGTTTTGCTTGTGTGTGTGTGTGTGTGTGTGTGTGTGTGTGTGTGTGTGTGTGTGTGTGTGTGTGTGTGTGTGTGTGTGTGCCTAAGCCAGCGTGATTTCCTTTGTAGCTAGAGCAGAGAATAGCCCATGTGTGTCGGCGCGTCACTGTCCCCAGGTCACTCTTGTCTCTCTTACCTCCCTTGTCCAAATACACCCTAGCGTCATGTCGTAGTAGCAGAAGTAGAAGAAAGGAAGAAATCAGTGACAAATAATAAAGAGAGGCAGGTAACACATCAGGGATATGTAGTAAAGCCGTAAAGGAATGTAGAATATGAGAAAGGGGTCAGTAGCCAGCAATAAAGACAAAGGGGAAATAAATGGATTAATGGTAGATATCAGTAAAGACAAATTAGATGCAGATAGGGGCATGGAATAGGTCAGGGGTTAGTAGTAAAGACAGAAGATGGAAATAGGGGCCGAGAACAGGTCAGTGGCAAATAAAAGTAAGGACGAGGAAGATGGGAATAGGGACACGTAATATATCAGTTAGCAAATAAAAGTAAAGACACAAGGAAAATAGGGATAGGGAACAGATCAGTGGCAGACAATAATAAAGACAGAGGATAGGAATAGGGGCAGGGGAACATGTCGGTGGGACACACTAATAAAGACAACGAAGATGGGAACAGGGACAGGGAAAGTTGGTGGCAAAAAATAGTAAAGGCAAAGATGGGAGTAGGTAAGTAGGGAACGGATCTGTAGCACGTAAAAATGATAGGAAAAAGGAAGGGGAACAGGTCTGTGGCAAATAATAGCAAAGACAAACAAAAGGTGGACCAGACAAAGAAATACTGCATTCCTAAGCAAGGGGAGGATCCAGCTGGCACAGAAAATACGATTGGTGGTAGAGATAGGGACTGTGTGACCATAAAATTTAATATATTCACAGGCAAAGGATAAAAGCGAGTGCAAGTTTAGGCACCTGAGGGGGCAGGTGGTTCAATAATATGAGTATTTATTTATATATTTATTCATTTATTTTTGTAGTGCCCACATAATTGCTTTGTCTTTATATACTCAAATGCAGATGGTAATGATTGAGTGCAAGATCAGACCTTTTATCAGGCACATTGTCATATACTTGGTGTCTGTGTGTTTTTTAAAGTACCCAAATAATGCTTTGATTTCATAGCTTTCCCACCTGTCTTTTATAATTATGTCTGTAATGTGTGTTGTGCGTCGTGGCCCATATTTCTGTCGCTGGAGTGTAGGTAAATCATTTCAATCCGACGACATCTTGTAACACT
This sequence comes from Coenobita brevimanus, assembly GCF_032717465.1. Lineage (NCBI taxonomy): Eukaryota > Metazoa > Arthropoda > Malacostraca > Decapoda > Coenobitidae > Coenobita > Coenobita brevimanus. The sequence continues at coordinate 27,865,837 of NC_137022.1, read as the reverse complement.
TATTCAGGCCAAGAACAGACGAACTTATTCTGTTAAGGAGAAGCATCATGGGACTGAAGACGTTATTGGAGACTTCTAAATATAGCCATCTGAAGGCAGGAAAAAGAAAGTTCATTATTTCTCGCAACACACCTGGTAATGAGTTTTTTTTTTTTTTTTTTTTTTTTTTTTTTACGTAGTAACAGGTACAGCACTTTTTTTTTTTTTTTTTTTTTTGGGGGGGGGGGGCGGGGTGAGAAAGCCTGTGGTTCTTTTTCAATGTACTGTACAGTGAAGTAAAATCAGCCTTCCAGTCTAACTACACTTGGCCATCAACTAAGCTGGAAGATGTTAGAAATCATTGTCAAGGTAAACAACACTTGGCCATCAATTAAGCTGGAAAAGATTTGGGATTTTTATCAGGTAAACTAAGCTTGGCCATCAACAAGGCTGGAAAAGGTTAGGGATCTGTGTCAGGTAAGAACAAACGCAGTATAGTGTATTGTGTCGCTTTTCCCGTTTTTGTCGCTTTTTCCGCGGCGATTGAGTTACGCCGCCGTGTCAGTCACCCCCTCGCCTCGCAATCCCATTAGCTACTCTCTCGCGCCATTCCCACTCTGGAAGGATTAGCTTTCACGCAGACTCCTCTTTTTCTTTTTGCTTCACTGCACTTTAGTTAGCCATCTGAACTGTTGCGTGGGAGAGATTTATTGATTCTTATCTGTATGTAGGTATGTAGTTAGGTAGGTGATAGGTATAGGTAGGTAGGTAGAGAGAGAGAAAGGTTGGATGATACTTTTTTATTTTTATTTTTTGTCATTTTAGTATCGACAGTTTGCATAAATGAAATACCGGAGAAATATAATACAAAAGTGAATATTACCTGCACATGTGCGGGAATAAATCACAAAGGAGAAGGTTCTAAGGACAGTACGGGCCTAAGAAGTGTAGGTACAGGTAGAGTAATGTGAAGAGGAGGGGCAGGGGGTAAGCACAGGCAGGGACAAAAGTTAACCGACTATTTCACCTCTTCTGTTTTAACCTTTGCTGGTTAATATTCCTAAGCTGAGAGAGGCTCGGTATCTCAGGATATTATTCTGTTGATACGATGCGTCAGGGATGGAAGGTGTGAACATGCCTCAAGCGTGAATCAGGCGCAGTGGAACCATAGGCAAACTTTTGTACGTGACTGTATCAGCTGGCAAGAGGTGGGAGTGGGCGAGGGGCAGATGACGTGTGTAGGTGGTGAGGTGCGAGCCAGGGGTCAGGGGTAGAGGGAGAGGGGAAGGCCAGAGAGAGTGGGGGAGATGAAGAGGATGAAGTAAGGGAGTGGGGGAGGTTGAGAGGGTGATGTATGGGAGGTTGAGTTGGCAGGTGGGATGAGGTGCGTGGTGAAAGTGGGAGTAGATGGTGTGGGGGAGATCTTGAGGATGTGGGGGGAGGTGGGGGAGCTTGAGAATGGGAGTAGGTGGTGTGGGGTACGTTGAGAGGGTGAATGCAGGTGGTGAGGTGGTTGAGAGGGTGGGAGTGGGTGATGTGGGGAAGATTGAGAGGGTGGGGGCATGTGGGGTGGGGGAGAGTGAAAGGGCAGGGGCATGGGTGGTGGTGGAGAGTGAGAGCGTGGGGGGGGGAGGTGAGGGGGGGGGAGTTTGAGAGGTTATAGGCATGTGGGATGATGGAGATTTAGATAGTAGAGGCATGTGGGGTGGGGAAGACAGAGCTTGAGTGGGGAGGTGAGGTGGGGGAGATTGAGAGGGTAGGGGCATGTGGGGTGGAGGAGACTGAGAGCTTTGGGGGGAGGTGAGGTGGGGGAGATTGAGAGGGTTTGGGTGAGTGAGAGGTGGGGGAGATTGAGAGGGTGGGGTGGGTGAGGGGGCCAGCGTGAAGATGCTACGCCACAGACCACGACATTACTCAAGGCTTCCCTAGCACCACACAGCAGGACAGTGCCGCTAGTGGGGTAGTGGTGGCTCAGGGCTAAGTGTGCCAGCCTGTCTTACACTGCCCACCGGTTATTTCCCAAACAGGTGGTGGTGGCGGGGCAGTGAAACCAAACATACACGCTGAATTATACCCCCCTCCCCCTGGACATTGGTGAAAGTGGCGATAGAAAGCAGTTGTGGCGGGTGGTAGTGAAGGCTGGGTGGGTGGGTAAGGCAGAGGAGTTTTGGTGGTGGTCACCTGCCCTGCGTGCATAGTGCTGTGATGCGTTGCCCTTAATATATGTGTGTTTTGTGATATTGGCAGACAGGATGTTGTATACTAAAGTTGCTGTGATATAAAGCTGAGTAACTTCATTGATGCGAGGGGTCTCTTTAGCTGAAAAAATGTTTATGGCGGTAACAAAAGCAAAGTACTGAAAGAGTTAATAAAAGTGTGATGTTGATCGACAGGTGTGAGTGATCTCGTGGAATTACTGAGGTGGCGCAACTGTTCTACTTTTCTGTCATAATTTTGCCGATATTTCAACATCAGATTAATGTAGTTTTTAGGTATAGAAGTGCTCTTGTACAGTACGTAAAATCGCATAGCCTAGCACGGCAGCCCATCTCAAAAATAGGTATACTGATGAAAGCAAGGGAACAAGTGTATAAGTGAGAGAAAGGGAAAACACTAGTAATTTCTTTTTCTTTTTCCCATTTTTAATACCGACATCATTTTGCTAATTTTTAGTATACTTTGAAAGAAAAAAATGTACAGCAATTATGTAGAAATAAATTTACAAATGAAAGAAAAGGAAAGAGTTCATAACAGTTCATTAGTTCCATCATTTTGCAGATTTTCAGTATCATCATAACGAAAGAGTAGTGCAGGAGTGTCGCAAAAACAAAGCCAAGGGAAGGGGGACAGACATACAGGTGAAAGAAAGGAAAAAATAAATAAATACACGAGTGAAAGGAAGGGACAAACATAAACAAAATAAAAGGAACAGAACGAATGAAGGAAGAACACAGACATACGAGTTAAAGAAAAGGAAGAAAAAGCATATACGAGTGAAAGGAAAGGAACGGAAATACAAGGGAAAGAGAGGGGACAAACGGGAGAACGAGGGTGAAAGTAGCGGTGAGTCAGGGATCCCAATAAACACACAAATAAACATTACAACATCGTCCTTCCCCGTATTGTTCCGTGTTGCTCCCCGCCCTTCAGTATGTGGCCGGAGTCTTGGTGGTCCCTCCTCGTCATCACTGGCCTTCTTGCCGTCGGAATCTGGAAGGTAAATCACTCATAGGGTAGGGAAAGGTAGAGATAGATGTTGCACCGTTGCCTTGACTTGAGGTGTTTTAATGTCAGATTTTCGCTTACATGGAAATTTCTGCTAGGGTCTAGAGTTATGTCATTCGAAGAACGCTTTACCCCCCCCCCCACAATTACTACGCGCGTGCTTAATATATTCGTTGGCTTGGTTGTGTGTGTGTGTGTGTGTGTGTGTGTGTGTGTGTGTGTGTGTGTGTGTGTGTGTGTGTGTGTGTGTAATCTAAATCCCCTAAATCATCACCTAAATCCCATAATCTAAATCCCATGCCTCTCACCATGGCACCTAGATTCTCACTTCCTAGATAACAGTTAAGCTCTTTGGAATATGAGAGAGAGAGAGAGAGAGAGAGAGAGAACGCCTGCAGATCCTCATTGGGTGGCACTAGTAATGGTATTGGATATTTGGTAACGTCTTTTCCTGAGAGATGTATTGTGGACAGTGCCTTTCAATATCCTAATGTATGTTATTGATGCAGTCTGCCGCGATAAGCAATATAATTAAACATACAGGACAGTTTTAAGATGTAGAAGTAAATTTGATTGCATGGTACAAATACAGAAAGCGAAAATGTCTATACTTGCTGTAAGGGAATTGATTGTAAGAAGATGCGTAAGATCGTGCTTAATCTTCGTGCAAGTAAAAAGAAAAAAAGACTTGCACGAGAAAATCCTCACTTAAGACGCTTTTATTTATTTTATTTATTTATTTTTTTACATATTTAGTTTTAAGTCGTCTGTTTAACTCTTTTGGCATCGTGGTGATTCAGTCTAGCACCATATATTGATGCCCATTATAGATTGCACCCCTATTTTGCTGTCTCTGCAGATCATTATTGCAGTTTATTTATAGTAATTTAAGGAGTCCTGTACACTGTCGACATACTAGCGCTTTCTGATTTGGCAACTCAGGGAAGACAGGTTCCTTATGTGATTGCAGTAAAAAAAAAAAAAATAATAAAAAATAAAATGATGCTCGGTTTCCCTGACTTTCAAGCGCTTAGTGGCATATAGAAAGTTTTGAGGCTGTTTGTTTGTCCAGTTTAGTATCTTTTTTACTTTATCGATTCATCTTCTTCTTTTTTTTATCAATATGTCTTTTTAACTTTCACTGTGATGATGTACAATATTGCGTTATTTTTGCTTCAGTTTATTTTTGCCTTTATTGCAGCCTGTATTCACTTCTTCAGTGCTGTGGCGGTCTCCTTAAGCTGAACAGAATCGTTAGGAAGGAGCAAGAAAAAATAAAAATACGTTAGCAAGAACATAAAAAAAAAAAAACTTAGCAAGAATAAGAGAGGAGACATTTACAAGAACAAAAACTTAAACTGGGTCATCGATTTGAAAGGGTTAATGCAGAACAGAAAAATTACGTCACCTAGAACAAAACTGAAATTGCGTCACCGAATTGAAGGAAATATAAACAGAGAGAACATTAATTTTGCTACAGCCTATCGTGCCTCGCTAAGAGAGAGAAAGAGAGAGAGAGAGAGAGGAAGGGGGGTTGACATCTGCGGGCCATTCTCGACATAACAGGTGATGGCTTCCGCATATCTACTTCCTTTTGTCTGGTTATATGGGGTAGTCCGTATATTGTGCCGCCTTTGGTAATGTTCGTGTGTTGCGGTGGTTCGTGAAGCGTCACCAAATTATGCATCATTTTTTTCTCATTAGATTAACAGGAAGTAAAAACCAATTAAATATCTGTTTCTGTGTATCCATCTGTCTGTCTCTCTGTCTGTCTATATCTGTCTATTTGTGTTTCTGTCTAACTGTTATTTGGTACATTCATAAGTACAGTATAGGTAACCGGTCAATATGAGTCAACACAGATAACTCACACGCCCATATCAGCAGACTGAGCCGTTCCCACACACGAGAATTGGCAAAGGGGTGCAAAATCTGGACCGCCCTGTATATAGAGTGGCAGATCGAGAAGAAGCAGTTTAAGGTAGATTAGTTTTAAGGAGACAATGGAAAGTGAAACATGGACGATATGGATTTCTCGTTGGGCAAGGAGGCTCCCCAACACCTCTTCCTTTCTATACTCCTTTCACCTTAACTTTGGCCCAGATTATCGTCCTTTTGCAGCTCATTTCACCTACTTCAGTGGCAGAGAAAGACTACCGGTATGCTATATCTCATCATTTCCGTTGCTCATCTTCGTGGCCAGCATCCTGTTATAATGTTACTCTGTTGATCTCAGTATTCAGGATGGAGGGATGGCAGTTTTAGGCCAAGTTAGAGTGAAATGAGTATAGAGTCTAGGGTGATTTTAAGATAGGGTGTGGTGTCCCCCTTTTCCGTATAGTGAAGCCTGAGAAATGGGCGGTTTACAATCTCTCTCTCTCTCTCTCTCTCTCTCTCTCTCACACACACACACACACACACACACACACACACACACACACACACACACACACACACACACACACACACACACACACACACACACACATCCATGCCCCATATAACCTGGCTGAGATGGCATTCATTCATTCATCTATTTATTTAAATTATTTTTTACTCTGCTATCAACCTTGAGAAGATTTACAGCACATTATCATACGTTGCCTGTGCGTTTTGTTGTTGTTGTTGTTGTTGTTGTTTGTGGACTATTGATGCCTTGTACATATATCTATACTAATTTGTATTAATTGACATTTTCTGTACGTTATTTTAAAATGTTGAATGACATTTATGTTTATGTATGATTATGTATTGTAGTAGCCGACATACACACACCAAACGTGGCGGGTAGTAGTACCATACACGTTCAGGTTGTATTTTATGAGTGTGAATGCTTGTGATTAGGCTTGTTTAGTGTATGGTTAGGATTAGGCAGCCTGTGGTGGTGGTGGCGGCAGCATGCTTTTCCGTGTAAGTGCATTAGGTAATTGTGTGTGTGGGCGTGTGTGAGGGTGAGTGCTGGAAGACAGGCAGACTGGGTGAGGGCCGGGTCTGGGAGTGCCTGGGAGAGTGCCAGGTGAAGAGGCATGTCGGGCATGAGACGTGGATACGGTGCCAGCCTACCTCACTCTCCGCTAGTGCCCCGCCAACGCTGATACTACATACTGGTCCTAAAGCGACGTTGTTATAGCCCGACCAACATCCCTAACACCCCTCGGCTCAGTGTATGGCCAAGTATTGTCAGATTGGAGGGTTGGTTTGACTAGTGACCAAGGATACGTATTCCAACTTCATAAAAGGCATATCGAGTTTCAGCAACTACGACTTCAAGTATTTACAGTGGCATAGTTTAGTCAGATGAAAGCAGACCTGTTGTGGCACTCTTCTGGCCTGTCCACTGATCTGTCTGCTACAATTTCCGCGGTTATTTTCTGCCTGCCAGGGGTCACGGCCTCACTAGCATACTTGGTGTGGCTTTAATTGCCGCTTGACTGCAATTCTTGTGAAGTAAAAAAAAATCTGAACTACACTTCCGACTTTTCGGTACTAGAAATGTGTTGTTTATTCAAGGCATCGTGGAAAGTTGTTGATGTATAGACTGAGAGAAGTGTACGATAGTGTGTTTTTTTCAAGTTGACACAAGATCCCTAACCCCTTTCAGCTCAGTTGATGGCCAAGTGTAGTCATATTGAAGGATCGATTTGATTATTAACCAAGGAGACCTACTCCCCCGTCATAGCTAGGACTAATCGAATTTCATGCAACCAGGATTTAGTATTCAAGTTGTGAGAGTTATCACGTGTCTGACAAAAACGGACCAAGTGCAGAGTGTCAGACAGAAACAAACCAAGTGTAGAGTGACCCAGACCTTGTAAGGCCGGGCTGCCTACAAACACCTGTGTGGAGGGCAGTGGTGGGTCTTGTTACGCCAGGGTTAAGCCAGGTTAGGTGATCCTTGCCTCTGCTGCTCTGCCAGATTACACCCGTACTAAGCTTCGCCCGCCTAGTAAATTACCGCCTTATCTGTATACCAAGTGACCTTTGTGCTGTATGAGTATGGATAGTTTCAGATTGTCGTACTTTATTTCTTGTTCCCATGGTTTTTCCTGGTCTGGTAAATGGGATTGTAAATTTTGAAATGGTCTTCGTTCGTCTGTATTTGTGACGTTGTCAGTGTTTGGCAGTTTTAGCATTTTGTACTCGTGTTTTATTTGTCGTTTTATAATCTGTATTCGCTTTGTGTGTGTGTGTGTGTGTGTGTGTGTGTGTGTGTGTGTGTGTGTGTGTGTGTGTGTGTGTGTGTGTTTGACGTGTTTTGAAGACCGTATATTCTTTGGTATGATGTTACTTTGTTTTCGTAAATATTAGCGGCAGTCTGACTGATGCCATATGTTAAACTTGCATTCCCACATTTTCCCAACGTATTCAGTCGTCAATATTACTAATTTTTACACCATTCATCCACATGCATGCTAAGAGGGAAGGAAGGGGGGGGGTTATTTTAGTCGTAGCAAGATCATCATTTCTCCTCGTTGTCATTACCAAGGATACAGGAAATCGGTACTTACACCCTCAAACTTCCCCATCGTGACCTTGACAGCTCAGGAAGGAACAGTTTGCATCCTCTCCCGCCACAATCCTCCGTCAAAAAGAAGAATGAAACAAAGGACTCATCATGACAGGGCTAATGGCTAGTGTTTACATCCACCTCCTCAGCCCCAAATCAACCCCAGAAATCCCCGAGCGTCCTCCTAAACCCCCAGAATAAAAGAACCTCATTTTGTATTATTTTGCTGCCTTTAGACGATTTTATCCTGCCTCGAGGAAACTACAAGACGAAGGGTTTGTTTTAGAGTTCAGTAATAATAATCGATGTTTCTCACCCACATCCATAACTCCATCAGTTCCCCTTTTCTTTCTTGATGTGTCTTTCTGTCTCTCTTTCATTGCTTTCTTACTTTTCTTCATTGCTTTCTTTTTCTTTGCTTTCTTTCGTTTCTTTCCTCTCGTCGCGAAGGCCCACATTCTCGTAGGGTGAGGAAGCTTACTAACACCTCTTTCGTAGCGATTTATTTTGCATGTTACACCTTATTAGTCTTGTGTATCATATTTATTTCTTTATATTATCGACATAGATTGCGTAAATAAGATAAAACCAGTTATTAAAATGGTACATACAGAAATAAACTGGTAAGGAGACGGTGTTATGGAGCTTCCTTATCGTGTTAGGGAGCTTCCTTATCCGACGGGAATGTGACCTTTTTTTTAAATATATATAAGAAATAAAAACATATAACCCTTCTCACATAACAAACTCTTATTTATTTATTTATTTATTGTGAATATTACTCTCTTTATCACAGCGGTAATATTTATGTTTGCAGGAAGAATGGGCGTTGGTATTGATTATGCAGTTTCCCTGACCTTGCAAAAATAAATATGTACATAAATAAATAAATACATGAAATGATAGATAAGTGGATGGAAAAATGGATGGATGTAGATTGATTGATTTAGATATATGGATGGAAATAGGCGGATAGACCAATAGATAGACACAGACAGACAGACAGATAGATAGATAGGTAAATAAAAAGTTAGTTACGTCATGGCATGTATTGTAAGACAGGACACGATACTCTCCCGCACACTCTTATTTTCGGACAAGAGAGTTGAAACAATTTCCGTGTGTGTGTGTGTGTGTGTGTGTGTGTGTGTGTGTGTGTGTGTGTGTGTGTGTGTGTGTGAGAGAGAGAGAGAGAGAGAGAGAGAGACTATTGTTATTTAAAGGCATTACTTAACAATCTGGTCGAATTCAGTTTCTCGTTGTTTCGTACAGAGAGAGAGAGAGAGAGAGAATTTGTAATGATGATAATAATGGTAATGATGATGATAATGATAGTAGTAGTAGTAGTAGTAACAGCAACAACAACAATAATAATAATAATAATAATAATAATAATGGTAATGATGATGATAATGATAGTAGTAGTAGTAGTAGTAACAGCAACAACAACAACAATAATAATAATAATAATAATAATAAATTGTTTGGTGATTTCTGTTGATAGTTCTTCTTCTGCCATGTTTTCTTTTTCTCTGCATCTGGACAGTGATGATGATGATGATGAGTTTTGTAATGACAATTGTGTTTTCTCTCTTTGCAGTTAAAAAGATGATGGTGATGATAGTGACAATTATGATGATGAAAATGATAATGATAATGATTGTGGATTTTGCAGTGGCAATCGTATTTCCTCTCTTGCGGTGATGATGATGGTCATGGTCATGATGATGATGATGATGATGATGATGATGTTAGTGGGTTTTGCAGTGATGGTCGTATTTCCTTTTCATGCAGTAGTGTTGATGATGATGATGATGATGATGATGGGTTTTTCAATGATGGTTGTATTTCCTCTCATTGCAGTTATGGTGATGATGGTGATAATGATGATTGTGAATTTAGCAATGACGATGGTATTTCCTCTCCTTGCAGTTAATCTCGCACCTGCACGATGTTGTGCTGAGGCGGGATGAGGCTGGTAACCCTATAGAGACCAAGTTGCACCAGATTTCCACCGATTTGCACACCGTTATCACCAACTACCTCCAGGTTTGTCACCATTTTTCACCAGCCCCTCTTGTGTAGGTGTTAGGAATTTATAGTTTGTTACACTCATCTGTCTATCCATCTGTCTGTATCTATTTCTCTTTTCCATCTCTGTCTATTTATCTATCTTATCTATCCATCTAGCCAGCCAGATGCCCTAATCCCAAAAGGGGTGGCTAAAGGCAAAACACTTCCATGTTACTCTGTTGCGTTTGAAAGCATTTCCTCCTCCTCCTCCTCTTCCATATCATCTGTATTCTTCCTTTTCTATTTCCTCCATCAGCCAACATACTTCATGATAATTGATTTTTACACACAGTTCAGTTAACTTCACTTTTGTACACAAGGGCCATCACAGCATTCTTCCACTCCACTCGTACAGCTCCACTCATACATGCTTTTATCCATATTACCAATAAGCAGTTCATTCCCTCCCTGTCTTCTGTATAGTATAGTCTCATCTTATAATACCGCATCAGCTCATGTTGCTATTTTATTCCTCATCCTCGTCACAAGCATTCTTCATTTATCATCACCTTCCTTCTTGTCCACAACCAAATCCAGTCCAGTTTGGTATCATCATGTCCAATCATCAATTTTCAAAATAGTCTTTCGATCTACTTTGTCTTTGTCACTCTGAGCCTTCCCTACATTTGAAATCCCCTGTGTATAAGATGAAGTCATTTATTTGTCATGTTTTTACTCCCACAGGATACAGTTGAGAGCATGGTGCGTTCAGCCCAAGACAAGTGTCCCAATGTGCTCAGCGACGAGAAGGTGGTCAACGACGTGAGAGCTGCATGCATGGCCAAGTCCCAGGTATGGTCATTCCTTACTTACTCTAGATGTTTTCACAGGATCTACTTTGAATCTGGTGACATCTTTTTCTAAACTTATTCCTGCTCCTTTCCGATACTATATATTGTTCAGCATTGGAAAGTTCTGAAGTACTGAAGAGGTTAATGAAGTCAGTATCTTGTCTCACTATTATAAATAGTCTCACCTAAGCAAAACAGAATCGTTGGTTGATAACAAGAATTAAAAAGAAAAATACAAACTGAAATCAAGGGGTCTTTCCATAGTATCTTTTTGTGACTAGCATCATATTCTAGTGGCAGTCTTTTCTTGCAACTCAGAATTAAAGATGGAGAGATGGGAATATAGGTGAAGTTATGAGACACTTGATTTTCTGTGGGATGAAAGCAGACCAGTGCACTCCAAAGATATACCTTATATTCTGTTATTGATAACCACTGGACATCTTTATTCATCTTTGGGGAAACTTTTCATTGTTTTCAGAATGAAGTTGTTAAATATAGGCTTCAGTAATCCCTTGGTTCCAAGAGGGCTGTCCCAAGTTTAATAATAATGCCTGGTGGTAGTAAGAAACAGAAAGTACATAATAGGATTGGAAGGGTTAACTAAGTGCCAAAACCGGCTCTTTACTTTGCCACAATATTTATATTTGGGTATACATTATTGAGCTCTAAGAATCTGTAAGCAGATTATGGCTTTAAGGCCAATTGATTGAGGTAAATGTGCTTGGGAATTTTTTAAACATGGACTCGTACTTTTATTCAGTTGTTGAGCTTTGTACGGTGCATTTATGTGAATCTGTAATCAAGGGTTTACAGTATGTAATGTATCAAACACTGGATTGATTCTCTCTCTCTCTCTCTTTTTCTGCATGTATGCTTAACTAAAATGTGTAACTTTCTGTTGATTTATACAACGTAGTATCATGAACTTCATCATTTTCTGTTTACATCAGTCTCCTCATATAAAAATATATCATACTGTCTAAAATATGTAGGTTGTTATTGCAGTACAGTTTTTAAACATAAATTATCATATTCAGCACAATATGTAATATTTGTTTTTCTTTACAGTTATCATACCAGTTGGTGGAGTCTGCCATTGTAGAGCAGGCAGGGTCAGTGTTACTGAACAAAGTCAATGAGGTCAACCTGGCTGTTGCCTCCACTGTCTCAGATCGGGTCATTGACGAGGTTGTTGAGTCACTGTCCAAGACCTGTAAAAACCTGGTAAGACACTGTCCTTTTCAGTCCTGTCAGGACCAGCATTCTCTAAGTATGTGAGCAAGAGTTGCCCAGTGTTTAAAGTTTCAGGTAGCTGCTGTATTTACTGTAAGTTTTGTGGTGATGATTTTTTTTTTTTTTTTTTTTTTTTTTTTTTACAGTACTGTATAAATCTTTTGAGACATACCAGCATCTGATACGATGTATTCATTTGAGACATATTATAAATAAGGTAAGATTATGCACTGCAGATTATAGGTATGTATACCAGTATGTAGTTTACTAAATTTGCTATAGACCTGTAAGAATTCCTCCCACAGAACATGGCCCCCACAGAACATGGTAGGTTTTGTCATGTCATGTAGAGGTATATTACTTTACTGTATTTATGATTGTCATAGTTCATTGCTGTAAATGTAAATGCAGTAAATATTTTAAATTCTTTTATGAACTCAAACCAATCATATTATGTGCAATGTACAGCTGTTTTGTTCACCCTCTTTCGTGTTAACAGTCAGGTGAAGGTCCTCGCAAGAGGGCATCAACTGGTACTGAGATGGGTGGGCGTGAGCGAGGCAGCAGTGAATCATCTTCCCGTAGTGAGCGTTCAGACACTGTTAGCCAGGGTGATGACACCACCAGTCAGAAGTCAGACCCATCACCTCTGGTCAGTGTCATATTTACTTGTTTAGTAATCAGATTTGACAGACATACTATTTTAATTAGGTTCATGTCATCTTTGCTTGGTAGAAATACATTGTGTGTAGTATTGCAACCATTGTTTATTTAGTTCATATGAGAATGATGTCGTACTATATTTTTTTCTACTTTTTTATTGAAGTTACACTACAGTGCAGACATACACCCAGAAAAATATTAATACCTTTTGGCAAGTTGCTCTCTTATGCAGTATAATACACCATTCATACAAGACACATTTGATGCAGCAAAAATGTTGGATATAAGTACAGGTATAGGGTTTTGTGTACAGGACAACATTCTGTAAAGTTTTAGGAACATAATGTTTTACAAGTATCCACAAGCATGTAAACAGGGAAGCTTACTTTGAGTGTAATTGACTACATATATGGAGTATGGCTGAAAACTCATTATATACTTTAATATTTAGCCCGCCATTGCCTTGTCCTTGAACAAGAAGTAAACAAGCATAAAATGCTGTATGATCAGTATACTGGTTTTTACCTTTAGATGTGAGACTCAGATATACTGTAAGTTTGGATTTGAAGTTGATTTTGTTTTTTTTCTGTCACTACTGACATCTGTTTCACATGCGGTACATGACATTCTCTTTGCAAAAAGAAGTGTAAAGTGCAAGCTTAGAATGCTTGATAATTTTAGTTTATCACATACATACCTTTATGCATGATTTTTTAATTTATCATTTTTGTGAAAGTTGTCATTGGTACTTGGTATTATTATTATAACAGATGTTTGTATTGTACTGTAATGTGTTATGATACATGATGATTATAACTGATAATTTGTAAATTTGCAGAACCTCATTACATTAAAGCAGCATAATACTTAAAGGGTATACAGTGTAAGCTATATTTATCAGCACATTCAAAGCATGATGAGATGGTATTCCTCCTGTCCATAATAAGTACTAGTATATATTTAGATGTCTTGTTATGTTTGATTGTATTTAGAATCCATAAGTTATATGACTTATTATGGTATAATTATATTGCATTATGAACTCAGGGATAGACTGCTTGGCCTTTAAACTGAGATTTCATATTCAGTATTATAGATACAGTATTCCTTTGTTTCTTAATAACTGAAATTATAGATGAGCAGTACTATCATATGCTGGGTATAAATCATTGTTGAGATTGGTGTTGAAATTTATAATACATCATTAAATTATATGTGCAGTGTTGAAGTTCATAAACTTTATTTATGTTGAAATTTTAACTCCTCAGCCTGATCTAGAAAATGTTGTAGATAGTTTATATTGTCTGTCTTGTCTGGTGTTGGGAACTTACCTTACCTCCCTGTCATTTTCTCTTTCTGCTGACACAGAAATTGGAATATTTGAACCTCGTAAGTATGTGTTGTCTTGTGTTTGCCTTGTGTATTGTGCCCTCACACACAGAATATCTGTAGCAGTTGCACACATATGTAGCATCTTAATTTGCCACTAACATTCTTTATATTTGGCTTTCATGCAGGAAACGCTGGCTTTTCATCTCTGTGCTGCTGCAACTACCTAGTTTCTCAGTTCTGTTATTGTAGTTGCAGTTGTTAGTTTACTTATGAACTCTTCATAGCCCTCTATAAACTTATTTTCTTTAAAGAAAACACTAACTAATGCTGGTTAATCGTTATTACTAGTAGAATGAGGAAAACGTTTTGTAGTAATTCAAGTTCAGTGAAAGTAATAGTGCTGTTTCTGTGATTATTTGTTCAGAGAAGTAATACATTTTTTGTAGGGAGAAATTATTAATTAGAGTGATATTAAGCTTAATTTCATCATCCTTATCATCCTAGGTCTCTTTCCCAATGTTACATGAATGTTGAGTTACAGAGTGAAGCTTTATTCTTCAATCTTTTTTAATGCATTCATCTAAGGAGAAGTGTGTCCCTGTTTTGTTCTTTCCATCATACAGTAGTAATGAATCTGTTTGCACTATGACTAGTGGATTTTGTGGTCACCATTTCCCTATTCCAGTACAGGAAGGGGAGGGAATTTCAGAAACTAATGGTCATCAGCCAAACTTGTCGCGCAGTGATTCGTAACACCCACAGATTAAGACCTAGCAGTCGTAACACTGAATATATCTTTTTATTATATGTGTCTGTTGTCAAATACTTTTAATCGTAGAGGGCCTGGCAGTATAAGTTGCCTTATATCCCTCTTCTCTGCCATTTGACTGCCCTCACTCCATCTTACACCATTCATTCACATTCCTCTCCACCCTGTCCCTCCACTTCATCCTCAGTTTTCATTTCCCCCATGTTTCCTTCCACCTCACTCACATGCATTCCCTTAGTTAGTCTCCCTTTGCACATTCCGATCAGTTAGCCACAGTATAGCAAAGGAGTTGTTTATTATATGTTCAAACCCAGTTCATTTCAGAGTCACAGAAATAGGTTAAGAGTTTTAGAAGAAACTTGAGCTTTAATATCATAAGCACCTCATTTGTTAATTATTCCCAGAAAGTTCTATGGCTAGTTTCAGAAGGTGAGGGGTGTTGGCACCCTGTGTTAATTTGACATTTGACGTGATGATTAAGTGGAAGATGTTTGTGACAAACATCTGTAAGGATATCTGAAGAAAAACAATACAGTATGTGCGGATGGTTAGGCCTGTGAGATGGAGTCAGGCTTCTGGCGGCTTGATGTGCTGTTGATAGTTTTCCACTTTGAATTTGATTCTTTCTTATTCTGTGTTTCTCTATTCTACCTCACACCATCAGTAGATGGGAAAGAGTTCATGATGATGATGATGATGGCCACAGTATTCTCTGTGGACAGTTTAGCATTTTTGTATTATTTTTTAGACTTTTTCGAATTACTAATCCATGCCAGATGAGATATAACTGTACTGTGTTTACCTTACAAAGAGTACCTTTACAGTTTCAGCATTTACAGCTGTATGCATAGCATCAGTAATTGTGTTTTTTCTTGAACTTACTGCAGAATATTTCATCTGGTGTTTTGTTTATTGCTTTATATATATATATATATATATATATATATATATATATATATATATATATATATATATATATACATATACATATATAAGTAATGTCAAGGACATTTGCACTCAAGTGAGCCAGGAGCCACAGCAACAATATCTTGTACTATATTTTCAAAAGCACTATTATAACTTTCTCCTCACAATTTTTTCTCATTTCATGAGAGAATCTGGTAATGCATCTAGATCATATATTGTTATTTTAATATATTAGTGCACACTGTATATTTCTTTGCTCATCTTGCTGTTTCAAAGTAGATTTTCATGATTACTTCTTTTTTGGTCATTAAAGCACCTTGTAAGAAGAAGGCCAAACCTGTGCACTCACTCGCTGGACAAAAGCATTGTGAGGGTGAAAGCGTCATATTATCATATATTGCTTACTGTACACTTCATTGTTTGTAAAACTAGTCTGACACTTTCCCATTTAAGTTTCACATCAGTGCAGGATTGTAGTGTTGAGGGTTGGAGTGAACTGATGCTGAATTTTCTTGTTTCCAGCCTTGCTGTGTGGTCTTTCTTTTTATGTTGGCATTTGTCATCATCATCATCATCATCATCTGGACCTCCTTTCCCACCCAAGGGCAGGGTGAGGAGTAGCAGTGTCCAGACAGCCCAAGTTTATTAAACCCAGTTCAATGAGCCACACTTCCGTTCATCCATCCATCCATCCATCATCCAATCCTATGTTGCCCCATGAGGAGCGTAGGAGCCCGGGGCTAGGCAGTTGGTCCTGACATTTAAGATGAGAGTGACCAGCCTCACTCATCCCTGAGTGGCAATACATGAGCAATAAGCCCCAACCATCACTTGGATATAAACCTTCACCGGCTCAATCCGATTGGAGCACATAATTGCCCACTAAACCACCAGGCGTCAGAATTTGGTTATATGGTTACCATCCAGCATAGTAAATGGTTTCCTGGTGTACAGGAAACCATTTGGCTTGTCACTCAGTGTAGAGTCACCCACGGGCAGAAGGAAGAGGAAAGAATGAAGGAATGAAAGACAGAAGAGGAAGTGTAAAGTCACCCACAGCCAGAAAGACGAGGAAAGAATGAAGGAAAGAAAGACAGAAGAAGATGGAAGGAAAGAAGGATGGAGGAGAGGACAGGGCAGACACCCGAGAGTAGCACTACACACTTCCGTTCACTCATCATTAAAGTCCATGGAATCCTAGCTCCATCAGAAAAAAAATTTCACCACCTTCTGTAAATAAACTTTCACAGTCTGAATTTTCAGTAAGTCATCTGGCATTGATTCCTTTTTATGTACAGATAATTGTTTTGAATTAATCATTTACCATCAGTCTACATAAGAAGATCACCAGAAGTTTTCAGTAGTTCAGTGAACAGCCTCAGAGCTACCAGTTGCCTTACCACTCTTTGGTTTGTGTATCACTTGCATCACATTGTTGCTGTCAGTTACAAATGCATAATTTTTGAGGAATTTCAAATAAATTTCTCAGAATGATATAATCTTTCTCTTTGATTTATTGCCATGCTGAAATAGTTCTTCACCATCATTGTGCCTGTGTGCAACAGGTGGGTGAAGGGGGTTACTCTCTTTCTCATAATATGCTTTCATGACCATGTAGCAGCATTATTTTTTTTGTATTTTCCTCTGCAGAAATCCATTTCTTCATCACCAGGTGTTACAGTTTTGAGCCATCTCATTTTTCATTGCTTAAATTTTGCTTCATATTAGGAGCATCCCACTAGGAGGTTGCATGAACTCCAGTGAGCTATAATTTGCTAATTACTATTTTGCATGTCATTGTTATAAAATGTTGAAGTGTATTTTGCAGTTTATATTGACTGCTCTTTAAAATTTATAATAAACAGCATCATTAAAATTTATGCATCATATTTAATTTTCAATTTCGGAGATAACATTAACAGAATGTAAAGATGATAATTGCTCCTCCCATAGGCTACACCCCAACTGGCATCCAAGAGAAAGAGTCTACATGGGAGGAAGCTGCGACCACAGAGTGTTGTTGGTGAGTGGTGCAGTGTTTTATCTTCCCTTGTAGCCCAGCCATAGTGGTCAGTGGTATCTAATGTTGTAGACTATCAGTAGTGCCGAAAAGCTTCTTAACCATACCAGTAGTGTATTTAATCTGAATTTACACCTTTCAGCTTCAGAATTATTTTGCATTTCTGGTGCTTTATTAGGTAGTGAAGAGAGCATGTTTCAATAAGCTTGGCATTTCTATTTTGGTATATACGGTTTTAGTTTTAAGCAGTTAGATGCATGTAATGACATCATAATTTTGATTAAAAAGTAATGCATTCTTCTTGGCTTAGTTATTGCTTTTGATAATTTTTGCATGAACCTGAGCATGCACCAAAGGGTAATCAGTTCTTAATTAACTAAATTGCATGTCTCAGTTAGTCTCGCTCGCACTCTTACAGATTTTGCTGAAGTTCATGATGCCATACACCAGTCGTGGGTGAATCGTCAGAGTGTAGACTATCTGAGTGAAGGTGAAGGTAGTGTAGGTGTGGAGGGGGAGGTGAAGGTGGAGGTGGATGAGGGTGAAGGCTTGGAGGTGATCCTGACACTGCCTGCTGTGTCTCAGGACCCACCCAGTGACTTGCTACCCGACCCTCACACCACCCACGGTACGTAGACAGTGCTGAAGATATATTGACCCCTTCAGTCCCATGACGTATTTTAAACTTTATTCTGTCTAGATCCAGACAATTCAGTACTGTAGAGGGAAACCATATTGAAATGAGCAGATAAATGGAAGCTGTAATTTAGTAATCCTATTAAAAAAAAAAAAATCTCAGACTGAGTAGGGCAAGAATAATACAGAACATTCTTCAGATGTCTGCTAGTGAAGAGGGTAATTCCTTCACTGTGATGATGTACAGTAAGTCCTTGTTGTATGATAAGGAACAAGGATATGTTCTGATATATCATAACATTTTTCATACAGCTGCGATTGAAACCTGGGAGAAATTTATAAATCAACTTTATTAGATAGCAGTGGACTTTGTAGGTGATCATTTGCCAATTACACTGAACTTAGTTGCAATAAAGTACTTAAAACAAAAAAAGGAACATAACAAGGACTTACTGTATTTTATTAGTTCATGCTTGCTGCTTCCTGGGGATTTGTTTAAGTTAAAAATGATTTCTGTGAGTGGAAGGGTCAATATCATACTCTTCCAGTTCAAAAAGTCACATGTAGGCTAAATAAAATTTTGTGGTTGGAACAAGAATAAGGTAGAAGCTTGGTCATCAGATTGAAGGGGTTAAGAGAGTGTGAATACGAGCAGCAATATAAAGTTCGCTGATTGGAAGATAAATGAAAAGAAAGCTGCTGCCATCTTTTTATATCAGCATTGTATAATATTCAAGCACTGTATGTAGGCAGTGTTACCAGTCTTAAGTGTCTCATTCCAAAATCCAAGTAGCTATCTGTTCTAAAGCCTACATCTTTTCATCATCCCTTGTATATTGGGTCGTAGGCATCTCTTCTGTTGAGTCCAATGTACTTTTTAAAATATGTTTGAAACTGATGGACATAGTTTCATTAATTCTTTGAGCACAGTAAATTTTTATATCTTCTTGATCTCTACCAAAAATAAAGATAGTTTGTATATTCTTTTGCCTCATAGGGACTTCATATCCCATAAGGGGTGGCCATTTGATATTGAGTTATTTGTTTTATGGGGAGGCGCACTAACCCTCCATCAACCCACTTGGTGATATGTAGGGAACACGTATGGTTTGGTGCTTTGTATTAATGGTATTGTTTAGGGAGACAGTTATTGACAGTTTTGCTTTTATTGAACCAAACTCAAACTCAAGAAATGCTTCCTGATATAGAATAAGTTCTGCACCAGTTGCTTAGTGCATGGCACTTTTTGTACGGGGAGATCATTCATGGTATATTTGTCTGTAGATCAGGTGTGCTTTTTTTTCTGCTAAATACTTTTCTGTTTTTAAAGTTAGATTCAAAACTGTTTGTCTTAACCTCAACACATACTGCTTGGTGCATGAGCACTTGATATTATTATTATTATTATTATTATTGTGATCCCTACCCTGACGTATGGAAGTGAGGCGTGGACCTTGCAAGAGGGGAACAAGTCAAGAGTGAGAGCAGTGGAAATGAGTTACTTGAGAGGAGCGTGTGGAGTGACATGGAGGGACAGGTTGACGAATGAAGAAGTGAAGGAACGCTGTGGGGTGGATGTGGATGTGGTTGAGAAGATTAGGAGAAATACACTGAGGTGGTTTGGACATGTGGAGAGAATGGAGAATGAAAAACTGACTAAGAGGGTGTATGTAGGTGAGGTGGAGGGAGGGAGAGGAAGGGTTAGACCGAGGATGAGGTGGAGGGATGGAGTTGAGAGGTATATGAGGGAGGGGGGAGTGAGTTGGGGGGAGGGTAGTCAGATGGTGGATGACAGAGTGACTTGGAGGCGTTTTGTCTGCGGCCACCCTTTTGCGGGATTAGGGCATTGGGCTATAGATAGATAGATAGATCATTATTATTATCCATCCATCCATCATCCAATCCTACGTTGCCCCATGAGGAACGTAGGAGCCTGGGGCTAGGCAGTTATTATTATTTTTATTTTTATTATTATTATTGTTTTTATTTTTATTATTATTATTATTATTAATGTTGTTGTTGTTGTTGTTAATTCGTTGTATTTTATTTATTTTATGGACGTTAGTTATATCAGAGTTTCTTCTGTTGGGACATTGCTCCAACCTTTTGTTGTGGTTGCAGAACAGGGGTGTGAGCTTTATAGCACTTTGTTTACCAGTCTGTCTTAACCTGGCCTTAAACAGTACGTCCATCAAAAAATAGCTGTGCTCACAAGTGGCTTAGCACTGGAGTCCATTTGGCTTTTTGTTTTATCTTTTATCATCAGTGTGTAGCTGTGCCTGTGTGTTTAAAACATAGTACCAGGATCCAGTAATAAGAATTGTAAGCAGTTTTTAATGGTGATAACATTTTTTACATCATAATGTATTGCATAATCAGTACCTAGTATAAAGTCAAAGATAAGTAAAAGATAATCACTGTTTGGTATGGTTAGGGTCTAAAGAGGGATGCCTTCATGTTGTGGCACTGATATGACCAGGCTGCATCACTTCCTGGTTGCACAAGTGTCATCTCCCTCCCTATACCCTGAAGGGGGGGAATGTGGACTACTGGAGGAGGACAGCTTCATCCTGCAGTCCATCAGGTTCAGGTCCAGATGAGCCTGGGGCCTTAGCAACAACAACAGTACATATAATGCATGTTAGTAAGTTAATAAAGCATTTACAGGTATAACGTCCATCTCAGCAGTTACTTCAACAAACAAGGGATGAGGCTATGGCACACCTAATGTCTGACTTGGCTCGTATCTCTGACTGGGGTAAAAATAATCTTGTTGTTTTTAATGCATCAAAGACTCGGTTCTTACACCTATCAACCCGACAAAATCTTCCACAGGTGTACCCACTAATGTTTAATAATATTCAGCTTAATCCTGCATCATCCTTGAACATGCTTGGGGTTTCATTTACTTGGGACTTGTCTTGGGAAAATCATAGTACATCTCTTGTAAAATCTGTTTCTAAGAGATTAGGTGTGCTAAGCTGACTCCGTTCTTTCTTTACCCCTGCACAATTGTTGACTCTGTACAGGGGTTTTATCCGCCCCTTTGTGGAGTACAACTCTCATGTGTGGGGAGGTTCCCCACATACAGCTCTTCTCAGTAGGGTGGAGTCAAAGGCTTTTTTGTCTCATTAACTCTCCTCCTCTTACTGACTCCCTTCAACCTCTGTCTCTTCGCCGCACTGTTGCATCTTTATTTCTTTTCTATCGCTACTTCAGTGGTCACTGCTCCTCTGAACTGTCTGCATGTATTCCTCCACCTCTGCGACAGGTGCGTGGCACCCATTTAGCAGCAAACTCTCATCCCTTTTCTGTCCAGCTCTCTAATGCAAGAGTTAACTGTTACTCCCAGTCCTTCATTTATGCAACAGGTCAACTCTGGGACTGTCTCCCTCTGTCTGTATTTCCTGCTTCCTGTGATCCAGTCTTTCAAACGCAGTGTGTCCAGGCATCTCGAAATGATCAGATCTTGAATTTGGCTCTCTCTTGTATTTTGTTTTCCTCTTGGAAGGAACAGTTATTGTGGGCTTGTGGCCTTTGGTTCCTTCTTCCTCACATAAAAAAAAAAAAATGTTAGTTGAATTGTTACTGAGTACAGTAGTAAATCTTTCTATCTATCTATCTATTGCCAGACACCTCAATCCCGTTAGGGGTGGCCACAAACAAATCGCCTCCACGTCGTCCTGTCCCCCGCCATTTCACTGCCTTGCTCCCAACTCACACCCCCCTCTCTCATATGCCTCTCCACCCCATCCCTCCATCTCATCCTCGGCCTCCCCCTCCCTCTTCCCCTCTCCACCTCACTCACATACACTCTCATCGTCAGTCTTTCACCCTCCATCCTCTCCACATGGCCAAACCACCTCAGTGTGTTCCTCATAACACTTCCTATCACATCCACATCCACACCACAACACTCCTTTATATCCTCATTCGTCAGCCTGTCTCTCCATGTGACTCCACAGGCTCCTCTTAAATAACTCATTTCCACTGCTCTCACTCTTGACTTGTGTCCTTCCAACAACGTCAAAGCTTCACTTCCATACGTTAGAGTTGGTATCACAATACTGTCATGTAGTAACTTTTTCACTTCCATGCTCACTTCCCTGTTTCTTATCACTGCTTTCAAAGAACCAGCAACCTTTCTTCCCTGCTGTACCCTTTCAAGCACTTCACCCTCCAAACCTCCATCCTTACTCATCACACTACCCAGGTACTTAAACGTACTCACATTTTCCAATTCCTCACCATCCAACCTTGCTGTACATTCACTGACTTCACCTCTCTCAAAGACCATCACTTTACTCTTCCCTACATTCACCTTTAGATTCCGTTTCTTACACACTCTCCCAAACTTATCCACCAAGCCTTGCAGCTCCCCTTTGTCTTCACTCAACAACACAGTATCATCTGCAAACAACAGTACAGGGAGTTTCCAAACACTATCCTCTCTCACCAGGGCCACTCCAACATCCACTACCCTACCTTGTACCTCTTTTATTACCCCATCCATGAACAGATTGAACAACCATGGAGACATGACACATCCCTGTTTCAACCCAACTTTCAAAGAGAAAAATTCACTTAGTTCACCATCCACACGCACTGCAGCCTTCGCACCATCATACATACTCTTCACAGCATTCAACAACTTTCCATCTACTCCATATATTCTTAATACTTTCCACAATCCTTGTCTATCCACCCTGTCATATGCTTTCTCCAAATCCATGAAAGCCTCATACAACTTCTTTCCCTTCTCTAGAAACTTTTCCACTAAAGATCTAAGAATGAATATCTGATCTACACAACCTCTTCCCTTCCTAAAGCCTCCCTCTGCTTCTCCAACTAATTCCTCTGTTCTTTCTCTAACTCTGTCAATAAGTATCCTACCATACACTTTTCCTATTATACTAAGAAGACAAATGCCCCTATGATTACTACACACTTCTTTTTCCCCTTTTCCTTTGTACAAAGGAATAATTATACCTGACTTCCAATCCTCCAGGACTCTACCTTCCTCCCAGGCCAATCTGCACATCTTCCACATCCATTCTACTACTATCTCTTCCCCCATGCTTCAGCATTTCACCACACACTCCATCAATTCCTGGGGCTTTCCCCAATTCAACTTTCTTCATTGCTTCCACAACTTCTATCCTACTGATTTCTTCCTGTCTTCACTCAACAGGAGGTTAAATCTTACATTGTACTCAGCCACCAGGTCTTAAGGGTTGCCAATATTCTTACAGCTTACCACAGTCTAAGCACAATAAATGAAAGGTGCAAAGTTGAAGGGAGATGTGAACCAAGCACAAGGTATTCGGTAACTGAGTTAGATGCAGTGGCCAGATTTATGCACCAAAATAGTTGTGAATGTGTACTGTGATAGGGAGTGAAATCTGTATTTGAGTTGCAGACTAACCTGCAGTTAGGTCAGAGATATTTTACAATTTTGACATAAGCAGCAAGCTATGAATTGGTCAAAATTGTGTTGCTTATGTGTTATAGAACATTCTTTGTCCTGGCAAGATACCATGATTGATGCTAAGGGAGTATTAAAACAATATCCATTTATAATGTTGCTGCTGTTGTTGCTCTCATCGTAATTGGTGTTGATTGTCTGCTCTGATAGCTTTATTCTTCAATTGTAATGATGTAGAATCACTGTTAGTTTGCTGTTGAAGAAAGATGTGAATGTTTTAGGCATACAGCCAATCCATAAAGGCACTGCAGTTTGTTTTAGCTTACATGACATTACTAGTGCAGCTACATGGTAGTCAGTGAGCTCATGTACAGTGTATTGCTGGTAGAAGATTACATAAGGACTTAGAGCTTAGAGCTGAGGCCTTTGAACAGTTAGGGAAATCTCCGACAGCTCAGGCTGCTGGCAGTTGAAGTAACCATAACAGACTTTAAAGACCTTACTTATGATTGGAAATAATGGCAGTAGTATCTTCATTACTTAAGTAATATCTGTTTTACCATATGAATCCAGAGTATACAGTACTGTTGTATATGTGTTGCAGCGGAGTCCTTAGACAGTGTGTCAGAGCTACCAAGCAGCTGTGGTCAACTGCAGCACCTAGGTAAGGCTCGGCCACGGAGAGTAAAGACACGGGCACCAACTCGACCCATGGGGCGGGCTGACTTGGTGGAGGAGGATCATGACATCTCTGAGGGTGTTGATACATTCTTCAGACCAGAATCTTCCACACCAACCACACCACTGATCTCACCAGACTCAGAGAACAGGTACAGTCTCGTCAAAATATAGTTTCTTCATCCCCCGAACAGCTGAAGTCAGAATCTAAATTGTAAGATTGAGAATGATGGTATTGAGTCAGACATTCAGTTCATTTTTTCTTGATATTATAACCTGTATCTGCATTCCATATAGAAATTCTGTGTTATGATAGAAGCTGTTTCATGTGATATTTTATTTACTTGGCAGCTTAGTTTGTATTTGTATTATTTTAGTCCGCGAATGCTGAAATACGGGTCAACATCATCTGTGGAGAGCTCCCCACACACCGGAGGAGGACGCACTGGTAGTGAACGTGGAAGCATGGAGTCACTCACACGCTCAGACTCGTTGGCACGCTCTGAGTCTGACGTGACCCGTGATTCACCCAGGCCACGCACTAAGTCCCGTGACACAGAGGAAGAAGATGAAGAGGAGGAGGAGGAACAGAGCATTGAAGACCGAAGGTGAGAAACTGGCATAAAGGAGAGAAGGTGACGGCAACATCTTTACTGTAGACGGAAGTATTGAGTTTTAGATTTGTAAGCATCATAATAGCTGTTATCAAAAAGGTTTTCTGTATGATATATGTTTTTCATAACACTGAATACATCAAAGGAGGCTTTGCATGGGAAGTTCCTAGCTGTTCTGTTCCCATTCAATATTGACCTTTCCCATGATACTTCACCTTCTTTCTTGCATAATACTTGCTAACCATGTTTTTCCACCTAGGTCTTACTTTTCCTCCTTTTCTATCCCACAAGTTATTGTATGCTGTCCTAGGCAGTTACTCTATTCACTCCATATGGCTGACCTACAGTTCTGTTTACTGTCTCCATCTCAGAATTTGCTTCGGTTTATTCCATGCACAGCTGCACCCATCCATCCTTGAATGGGAAAATGACATTGGGATGTTGATGATGATGATGGAGAATAGGAAAAAGACTGGGATGATGACGACGGTGATTTTATTCATCACTGTCATATCTCCAGTTTTGATACTTTCACTTTCCCATTCCATTATCTTTGTGTTGTCACTTTCATTTCACTTATAGCTATTATAATACTACATACCATATTGATGTGCCAGCTCGTTTCCATTTCCTCAAACTTTCTTCCTATCTGAAGCTCATTGTCTTCTGTAAGCCATACTCATTCTGTACTTGCCTTTTGATCTACTGCATTTCCCTACATTCATCAGTGCTTAAAAGATTTCTCACTAGAAATATGCTGTTGTAGGCATTTCTTTTAAAATGCAGTTTTCATTAATGCCATAAGTGTAATTGAGCTTAAGATTATAATTTGGAGATAATGAAATATGTGATAAAAGAGTAGTACAGTAATTCATTGTAAGTCATTGTTTTGATACTCTTTTTCTTAGTCAATTCAACAGTAAGCTGAAGTTGTGATATTTTGGAAAGACATCTCTAATTTATAAGAAAGACTGCCTTTATCGTACTTTTTCTTATTGTATCCTATTGATGTATGGTAAGCAGTAGCCGGAGTGTGACAAGCTTGATAGGGAAGTTGTCGAATGAGGCTGTGATGAAGAGATCTCCAGACATGAGCACAAGGAAGCCATCAACATCGTCAAATATAAGCTCATCAATAGAGGGTTAGTATTCTACCTCCTTGTTTAGAGGTAATCTCTCAAACCCAACACTGTCAGAGTTGAGCTGTTAAGGCCAGTTCACACAAGCAAAATCGCGGCCGTTTTTTGCCGGAATTTGCTTCCCGGTAGAAATTCCGGCCGCTTTTTTCGCCGGTATGGAGAGACCGACATGTTGGTCTTTTTTTGCCGGAATCAGGAGAAAGAAGCCGGGCCGATTTAAATAGAAGCACCGAACAAGGCAAAGCTCTGGGAACGAAGACGAATACGACATCTTGTTTACACTACTACCACAACTAAGCTCACTTTAGTGTTCATTCCAGTGTGGGTGTATCTGATATGAGCATGAGTATAAAAGTATGATTATTTAAATATGAGTTAAAGGTAAAGGAATCTTGTACATGATTTATGCTTAAAAAAATTTATGCATACGGCCCCTGAAGCCCCCGGAAAGCTGAGTGGCAGTAAAGGCCTATTCACAGGAGCTAAATCGCGGCCGTGAGGGCTCATTTTGAAGTTGGAAAAGTGCAAGAGCTGCACACCTACTACGAGTACGGCGGTCCGTCTTTGTAAACACTGTTGTCGCATTCCTGCCTCTGCAGTCCCCATACGTGTGAACACCTTTCCAGGAGAAATGTCGAAAATCGTCATTTTTTCCCCGCAAATTGGCGAAATAAAAGGCCGCGATTCAGCTCGTGTGAACCGGCCTTTACTCTTGAATCAGGATTGTAATCTGTGCAGTTTAATCAGCATGAAATTAGTCATATTATTAACACTTTGAATCTGGGTAATGCCCTTGTTGCCCAATCCTTTCCTGCTACCAAATGATTTTTATCAACGTTGGGAGGGCCTTTCGTGATGAAGAGAGTTTGTTAATGATATATCTTAACCCCCAGTTCGAGAAGTCTGTCCTAAGCTGAATAAAATCATCAAAAAGTTGCAAGAATAAAATGAAAAAGGCATCCCTGGACTCAAAGGGTTAAAACTTAAGGTGTACGGAAGCTTCTAAATTTTTATGGTACATTTTTGGAGCACCTGTAATTGTTAGATGTAATTAGCCTGCATCCCAAATTACAGTGTGTAGTCAGAAATTATACCAAAAAGTCTGACTTGTCTTATCGTCTTCATGTGCTTCAGAAATTATTGTCAAAATGTAAGAGTTTGTCAGTATTTTTGTGCTCTTAGTTTTGATAATGCAGGTCTTAGGCTTAGGTTTCATTTTCTGTGGATCAGAAATCTGTTCCATTATCTCACTGTGCCAGCCAGATGGACAATGCTAGTTATGTGTATGGTTGTACTGTATGTGCTGTACCTCTCTTTAATTTTAATATTTTAGAATATAGAGTAGAAAATATATAGTTGAATAGTTTTCCCCCATTTGTACCTCCTTTTCCTTTGTTTCTGAATTTTACCTTACTCTGTCCTTAGGTGGAAAAGGTCAAGTTGTTGATGATGATATAAAACATTCATCTACCTAATTACTTTAGTTCATAACTGATCAACACGTACAGACAAGAGCCGGAGTGAAGAGGATGGGAAGGAGGATTCACCCCCAAGGAGGATGGCGGGTATATCAAAGATTGGTATGGGTATTGGTGGCAACATACTGGCAGAGATGAAGATGATGCAGGAAAAGAGGACTTCATTCTTGCCAAAAGTAAGGAAAATTCATATCAACTCATTCAACCCCAGTATGTCGTATGCATTTTATTTCTTGCTTCCTCTAGACATCTTTATTCAACCTTGAGTGTTTTGAACTTACGGGGGTAGATATTCCCTTCACTAACCCCTTCACTATCAGATTTCTCCTGAGCTGAATAAAATCATCTGTAGGCAGCCATAGTATTGTAGAAGAGATCATTTTATTGGATGGGCTAAGTTATTCAGTGTAGACTTGGTTAATGTCGGTTGACCCATTTAGCACATTAATTTTATTCACTGGGAAAGAACTGGATGATGGTGATGATGATAACGATAATGGTGACTTTGTATGTTAACTCATTCAGTTGGATTGGGAGAGACCCCTTATAGTAAGTGGATCAAAATTTAGTTAGAGTTAGGCTGCCCTTAGCACTAGATATGGTAGTAATGAATGCGAATAAATTAATCTCTATATAATGAGGATGCAGCTATGTAGTTAAACATTTTTGACAGCTATAACTGCACCCGTGCATTGTTGGAATTATGAAATCTAGCAACTGGTACATCACTGCAACTTACTGTTGCCTTTTCGTGTCACAGTACTGGTAGTGTTTTATTAAAATCAGGCCATAGGAAAACTGGGTATTTTCTCAGGATGACGAAAAGGACAAAGATGAACGTAAGGAGAGTGGAGCTAGCCACTTGCTGGCAGGAGTGCGGCTGCGATCCACAGGGTTGGCAGACTCACTAAAGTCTCCCACCAATGGTTTCCCTCGAGGCTCTGGTGGTAATAAGTCCCCTAATTGCAACAGAGACTCCTGCATTGATACCTCAGGTAAGTCTTAGTGCATTCTTCACCCCACTTTCTTCTCAACTCGTATGTTTTCCACCTTGATTCTATGTTCCTCCCTCTCCTCACCTTTGCTTCACCTAACTGTACTATTCACTTTCATCCTGAATCATGTATGCCCTGCAATGCTTTGAACTCCCTCCCTCACCCTTCCTCTTTCTGCATTACTTAATGTTATCCCTTTTTATAATTATCCTCTCCTTATAATCCTTCATTATTCTCCCTATATGTGCTTTCAAAGTGGGACTGATGAAAGAATTCCTGCCCATATTTAGAACTGCTGCATTTGTTATGATGAATTAGTTGCTTTGTTGGCTGACTTGCTTGACACATTGCTTTTGAGATGCGCCCTTAGACTCTCAGTGACAGTTTTGGGAATGTCATTAGTTTCATTATATTTATATACAGAAGTATAATGCAAGAAAGCACTCGTTAATTGTTAATTATTGTTTTGTATTTAAAATATTTTTAAAACTTGCATTACATTAATTAAATCAGTAACTCTGTAGTAGTTTGTATATAATGAAGATAGTTCCTTAGAGTATTAAGCAGATTTTAAATAATTTTAAGGGTGAGCATTTTTAACAAGAATTTTGGGGTTATAGTTGTGCTAATGAATAATGACTTACTGAGTTAAGTGAAACTAGAGTATGCTGATATGTGTAAATGTGACACATCAGATGCCATTATTCCAAGGGTATGTTTGCTAAAATGTGTGTTTGGTAGAGGGTCTTTAGTATTATAATTTTTTTTTTTCTTCAAGTTACAGTAAAGATATCCACGTTAAATGTCAGTAACTAAATTTATCATAGTGTTTTATGTAGGTTTTTGATTAATGCAAGTATCTTTGCTGTCCCCTCATTTATATCATAGTTGAAATGAAGTCAGTGCATGAGCATAAAATTGCTAAATTTGTTTTTAAGGTTACTTTATAATTAATCAGTATCTGTGAGGATTGAATATGCGGTGTGGCTAACGTGTCATTGAATTTTTCCATGAAATAGATAAAATTTGGTTTTGTGTGGAATGTGATTTTTGGTGCAATTCATATATTGGGAATTTACCATATATTTTTTCCCATTTATTAATCCCTGCAGTCCAGTGATGTATATTTTATTTTATTCATGCTATCTCCAGACAATTTAATTCACCTTCTACTTTTGGAAGTGGTGTTAGTTCCAGCCATCTTTAACCTCTTCATGGTTATAAATCCTCCCTGAATATCATCATCTGTTGGTAGTAAAAATAAAATTAACAATGCTGTGCATCATTGTAGTGAGGGTGTTAATAATTAGTGGTCTGTAAATTTAACAGTATTGCTGTATGTAGAGACCTGGTTGAAAAAAATGATAAAATTGGTGTATTGTAGTTGTGTGTGTGTGTGTGTGTGTGTGTGTGTGTGTGTGTGTGTGTGTTGTGACAATTGGCCATATTCCGGGTGGCACAGGAGTATTTGCAGCACCTCTTCATAGCAGTTTATGTTGTTTAATATGTCTTGATATTTGTTTTTTTGTATCATTTTATTGTTTTTATATCGACATAGTTTGTATCAGTGATGCACAAGAGGACATCATACCCATGGAGACTGGGGAGATATTTTTAATTTTATTCTTGCCATCTCCTGATGAATGTATTCAGCTTGGGAAAGACATTTAGAACTGGAGGGGTTAGCTACAGCCTTAGTAAACCCCTTCATTATGATAGGCCTTTCCAAAGCTGATTAAAACCATCTGGTAGCAGCAAGAATACAATTTTTAAAAAATCATGTCAGCCAGATTCAAGGGGTTAAGGTTCAGTATACAAGGTGCCTTGTAAATAGTTCCCCACTAGAAACTTATGCGGCAGTATCTTTTGTGTTGTGGGGATGGCTCAGTTGGCTAATGTGGGTGTGGGTGTGGTTGTGGCAGTGGGAGTAGAAGGGAAATAAATGAATGATGCTGGGTAGATAGTGATAACACTGACTGAGCTGTCTCCACAACACACGAGATATTACCCGGTGGAATGGAAGTGGAGAGCTATTTATGGGCCACCCTGTATAAGCTAGATCGCTGAGGAAGGGGTGGTACAAAAATCTCCAAAGCCACTTACAATATGACCCTGTGTGTATGTGCCGGGGTGTTCCCAGGACCCAGCCCCAACACCAAGCCTGTCATCACTGCCCTCAAACCTAAGCCCCCTCCCCCCCTCGCACCTAAACCACGGCCCAAGTCTGTCAGTGGAGGAGACCACGGATCAGGTAACAGTCACAGTGTTTTGGCCATACCATGTTGAAATGAAACACCAGGCCATATTTTCAGCACATTTGGTCATTTTTGTACTTCTTCAGTCTGGTGATGTCTTTGTCCATCAAGTTTTTGCCACTTACAGGTAATTTAATTAGGCATAGGAGAGACTTTTTGAATTGTAGGAGTTGGATATAGCTTTCACTGACTCATACAATACTTGGGTATTCTTTTTAAGCCACATATAAATATCTGACAGTAGCAAAAATAAACCATTTAAAGCATGTCACCAGATCGAAGGGGTTTCATCATACCCTCATAGTCTTCCCACCCTGATCATCAGCAGATTCAGAGAGTGTGCTTTGTACAGTAAAAAGTACACATTCTACAGTTTGTTTTGAAAAGAAGATAGAAAGATGGAGTGTAATGTCCATGTGATTCTTAATTTTTTAAAATTGATCTTTCCACACTGGCAGCTTGATTAAATCATAGTTCATTTTTCACAGTATATTCAGAGCACTGAATGTAAATTTCCTTTCTTGTTTGATGTAAAGGGTGGGGTCAGACTAGAGGAGAGTAGGTTGAAGACTAATCATGGACCCTACTACGGATTTTTTTTTTTTTTTTTTTTTTTTTTAATTCTCCCTTCAGTAAAGGATAAAATTTGAACCTAATATTTTTATATAGATTTTAAAATAGATTGTAGACAATAGTCATATTTGCACACCCTCCTAGATGTTTATGAAATTCATTCCTGTGTCTTACAATAACCCGATCAACACTACATATAGATTTGAGAGCAGACAGTAGGTTAATTAATAAAAAGTGCTCACTTCAGTTGATGTACTTACAACAGTCTCAATACACATTTATGGTTGAAAGTACAAGATCACAGTTTGCCATAGAATGCTGGAATACCATATTTGACCACAGAAAAGGTACACTGTACTATCAGAATAAGATAGAAAGCAAAGTAATGCAGGGTGTTATGTTTGAGAATTGTGCTATAATACTGCTTTTTGTGGAATGTGCTGACCTGCATGTGTACTTGCTGGGTGCTTGCCTCCCTTTAGCATGGTTTTTTATTGGTACCTGATAATGTTGGTCTTGATTGTATTTGTAAATGGTGGTCTTGATTGGGTGCAGTAAATCTTGAATCTGAAATTTAGATGGGAAAGTTCTCTATATTGCATACCATATATAACTCAGTAGATTTTTTTTTTTTTTTTTTTTTTTTTTTTTAATATATATATATAATGGTATGATATCAGTATTTCATGTATTATTTATTGATACTCAGGAAATGCAGACATCAGTTTTATTTGGCAGTAATTAATTAGCATCCATAATTTAAATGTAACAAAGTTGTAAGGAATTCAGAATTAAGATTTGCTGTGGCTTTTTGGGTAAACTAACTTGTACATAGTATTTTTTCTTGTTACTCTACCCCTACCTCATGAAAATTTAAAAATGTAATCATATGAAGCTGCAAAATTGTAATACTTGTTCTGTACTGTATTCAACACCGTCTTAACCTCTTTAGTCTGATGATATATTTTTCAGTTTATTCAGACTGCCTTCCAACAATGTTATTCAATTTAAGATCTTTAGTAATAGGGGTGTAAACGGAGGCACTATTTAACTTTGCTAGTTCAGAAAGTCTACCTTCAGCTGAATTAAATTGTCTACATTATCTCATCTCTCTTGTTTGAAAAGTCTCCCTTTAGGTAGATAAAATTGTCTGGAGGTAGAATGAATAACATTAAAAACATATCGTCACAGTGAAGGGGTTGATAATTTTGTTGAGAGATTTTAAAGTACCAAAAAGTTTTGGTGGGGCCTTGCTTCGTGTTAGATTGAATTGTTTATTGTATACCTGCCGTGTGGAAAGTACTACTGTCTCAAGTGTATTTATAAGTATTTTTAAGATAATGGATAAAAAACAAGGATTAAGAGAAATTTCAGTTTAAGAAATATATGTAGTAGTAGTAGATGTATCCCTAGGTTCATCTGAAACATGAACCTAGCAGACTGCAGGCTGAATTTGCCCCTCTCCTGCAGTCCATCATCCCCCTTTCATGGTAAAGGGAGGGAGCTGAGGGACATCTGTGTAACCTGGCAGCAAATCCATCCATCCATATTGGTGCTACCGTACAAAGGTACCACTCCCCAGCACCAAAGAAATTTGTTTACTAAATTAGTGATAGCAGAACCAAGCAGTTTAATGTATCTGTATTTGCGTGGAAAAGCAGATCCATGAGTGTTATATTGTTGTTTTTTATATTAAGTTTTGTCTTACATATTTACAGTAATGTCATTTACTGGTGATACTCAAGCGAGCTGAGATGTCTTGGTAATCAGCTTATTGTGTGATTACCTGTAGGAGAGTTTAACATAATAAGAGCCAAACAAAATTTTATTTGAGTATTATTAATATAAAGCACTGAAAATTTTACATGGTCATTTACATATTTAATTATAATTATTAGTCCTAGAAAGAAAATCTTAAATGTGAGTGTGATTTATAAGGAAATGCATGATAATGTAAATCAGTGTTTTCCATCAAGTAATATTATCCCCTACCAGTGTGCTGTATAGTGGTAAAATAGAAGACTTGGCTAAATTTTGAGTTATCTGTAGTCATTATTACTTCATAGTGCATGAGTTTTGTTTAGGCTGTGAAAGTTGTGATCAAATTTACTTATCCAGGGCTAGTGACGGGTGATATTAACATGCCTGACCTTGTTTTACTTGGTCCTGGTATATTTCAGATGAAAAATTGATAGCCCAGTTTTCTTCGCAGCTTAGTCATGATACTTTAATCATCTGTAAATTTATTGTGAAATTGAACATCAAAATGTGAAAGATATCGAGATCCTTACTGGGGGAAAAAGAGGTCAGGATGGTGATGATGATGATGATGATGATGATGGGAAAGAGAAACACCATACACTGAAATGATCTTGATATAGTCAAAGAAAGCACATAGACAGGATCCCAAAAGAGTCTTCCAAATTGTGACTAGGTGGGATTGGCAGACAGAGGTTTTACGTGGTATGGAAGGGTATATTGATGTGGGAAATGGAAAAAGTGGAAGTGGAAGAGAGAGAGAGAGAGAGAGAGAGATTGGTAATAGTATTTATTCATTAAGGAGGTATGCAAGATGTTTTGTGAATCTGGAAGTATGTGTTTAAGGGGTCATCCTTTAGTAAATTTTGTAGTCTGAAGGTTAACTGGTATTAGAAACAATTTGTATTGTAAAGCTGGAGTTGCATCAGCATTTCAGTTACTTGTTCATTGGCAGCATAATTTTGCCGAATTACTTAGTCACTTCTGTCAGATTGTAGTATAGCCACCTCTAAATAATGAAGTGGCCTAAGGTTTTAAGAGGCTGAACAGAGTTCGTACGTGAGATCAAGTAACAAGGAAAGCCACCATCAGGTGAACATGGCTGACATGTGTATATACAGTACAAAACCTTGCAATGTGAAATAAAATGAAAATACAGTACATGAAAATTAAGTTTGAAATATTGCTGCATCTTAAGGGTCGCTGTGAGGGTAGTGGAGGTAGCCTGTTTGTCGCATCATTTGAAGCATTCTGTAGGATGTCTTTTAGTTAATTGGCATCATGCAGAAAGAGCCACCATCCTTAGTTAATTATACGGACTGGTATAA
Source organism: Coenobita brevimanus (assembly GCF_032717465.1). Lineage (NCBI taxonomy): Eukaryota > Metazoa > Arthropoda > Malacostraca > Decapoda > Coenobitidae > Coenobita > Coenobita brevimanus. The sequence continues at coordinate 27,831,436 of NC_137022.1, read as the reverse complement.
CCACCCCAGGAGCACAGATATATTAGTAAGTATGGATCATCAGTCCATCCATCATCCAACCCATTATTGCCCTTTCAGGGACATAGGGGCATGGGGTTAGACTACTCAGTCCAGACAAGAAAGGTGAGAGTGACTAGTCACTCACCCCTGAATGACATTACCCAAGCTGCAATTTCTAACCACTTTTAGGAGGTAGGCTTATGTGGGCCACATCCGTTTTCATTGCCATAATTCACAGATGCCATACATATGAAAAGTACTGAGGGCAATGGGTTTGATGCACTACATCAGCACTCAGTACTAAGACCCGCCTTGGGTGTTCCTAAGGTCATCAGTGACCTGTCCCTTAAAGGAAAAAGCATGCAGATGTGATGAGGGTATCAAGGATAATTGTTTACAAATACTGACTTATTAATGGCAGTTACTGTTTACTGTACTGTAATTACCCAAGGAATACAGAGGTGCCAATAAGTAAGGAATATTATATTATGACTACTGATTTACTAATAGCAAGTCCAGTATAAGTATCTTAGGAAACATGTGGCTCAGTGGGTTATAGTGCTCCACTCTGACCGAAGGGTTGGAGGATCGAATCCACCCAAGGGTCATTGGTAGACATCAGGAAGGGCATCCGGTCATAAAATGCTACATGCTCCAATCCAAAAGTCCTCTACCCAGAGGCAACGCCTTAGCCCTTCGGGGATACCAGGCGTAAAACCAAATTATTATTTTTATTTTATATACATGTGTACTAATCAGCAATGATAATTGTTGTGAATACAGATTTACTGCTAAGAAAGAGTAATTACCCTAGGAACACAGGTGTGCTAATAATCAAGAGTAATTTCGTGCTACAAGTACAATTTACTAATCCATTCATCTATCCATCCATCATCCAATCCTATGCCTTCCCATGAGGAGTTTAGGAGCCCGGGGCTAGGCAGGTTGGTCCTGACATTTAAGATGAGAGTGATCAGCCTCACTTATCCCAGTGTGGCATCACATGAGCAATAAACCCCAGTCACCCTTTGGATATAAACCTACACAGGCTCAGTCCAATTGGAGCACCTCAGTAACCTGCTAAACCACCAGGTGCCACAATATGGTTATATGGTTACCACCCAGTGTAGTAAATGGTTTCCTGGTGTATAGGAAACCATTTGGCTTGTCACTTAGTGTAGAGTCATTCATAGGCAGGAGGAAGAGTTAATATGGATAATTACCCTAGGAATATAGTGATTTTCCCATATATGGGGATGAGTTTTCAATACACATTAGTCACTGATAATGTTGATTTAGCTAAGTCAGAAAAAGTATCATATGTTACAAGAGACTGCACATATTGTTTATATGGTTAGTTACTGAAAGCAATACATTTCTTCCTTGCAAGAAAACCCCAGATGAGCTGTGGTGCAGCTGATGCTTTTCGGAGGTTGGAAGCTGAACCAAGCATTAGAATCAACTACTGTAATTGGTTTCCCAGTAGTAGTTGGAACTGTTAGGAAAAAGAAAGTAATGAGGGGAAAAAAAAATCTTGTAAAAGTATGAGTCTTAGCTTTGACTTTGAACTTCTGGCTAGGTTCCAGGTTACAAAGCATGTAGACACTTAACTCATTTGGTGGTACCTGATGCTTTGTGATATATTTTCTGTGAACTGTCTTGCACCTAACCAGCTGTGGCTCACAGCATATTTAACCATAGATTACAAAACTGCTTGGTATGCAAGAAGCCTTACTTCTGTATCAACTCATCTGTGAATTAATTCAGCCAATAATGATGAAGCTTTATAATAAAGTATGCTATGCAATCTCAGCTTAACAGATACTGATAAGAATTTTACCAATTGAATTGCAGAACAGTAATAAAGTCCATGAACATACATTATATTACAAAATTCATCTGGATGGTCCTAAGCTACCTATATAACTTAATAAATTGAACTAAGAAAATTTGGTGTCTCAGTCTTATATATGAAGAGATGGTATAAAGTTGGTAATTCATCAATGAAATGTTAGTACTTGTAAATTATTGTGTGTTTGTACATTGGTTATGTTCATATTGGAATGCTTTTTGTGGGAATTGAGCATTTGTATGATTACGATGTTGATTGTAATGCAGAATGAATAGAATGACTCAGTAACACTTGCCATAATAACTGGTGGTGTGCAGTAGCTCTGATTTGGCTGTTTAGTGTTTTGATGAACCTTTTGCTTTTCTCTCATTTAACCATCACAGGCCACCCTCTGCACAGCTGACCTGCTTTTTTTTTTTTTTTTTTTTTTTTTTTTTTTTTTATATAACAGGTATCCCTCAGTATACAGTTGATCAGCAGTTAAAGACTTGATTCCAGTTTTTAACATATTCACTGTGAGGTATAACATGAGATATCAGGTGGAGGACTGTAAGGTACATCATCTGAGTCAGGTCAATATTTGTGCATTATTTTGGTCAACATCCTATCATTAGATTACAAGATCATTTGATGATATACATACCCCTCTAATCCCCTTATGCATTTATTTTAATGCAGTGCCCCCTAAAATCCAGTTGTTGAAACACTCGCCATAGATACTGACCTAGAAATTGGCATACCAATACTTTAAACTGTGCTCATTTTTCCCTCACCATGGAATGAGCAGAAAAACCCAATTTAATATCCTGGTTAATGCCACTTGCCTGATACTATATATGATGGCAGTTGTTCCAAGTTACTGTCACTAAGGCCTTATGCTCATCTCACGTTTCCTGCAGTTAGTCGTTCACATTTTTTTTTTTTTTTTTTACCGGTGGCCAGCACTTCATACCAGTCCTGATATGCTCGTTCCTTAGTAATGTAAATATGCACTCATCGCATGTGCTCCACATGTGACTTTATGCTCATTTACATAACATAAATAGATAATGAGTGCTTCACTGTTTTCTGTTTTACTTAATGTTACTTAAAGTCACCAGTAATACATATAGCAGATCTATTGTATTTTATTGCATTGTTGTGCTGTAATTTTATGTGAAATCATCTCTATTCATGTGATTTTTTTTTTTTTTATCATAAACACTTACAGCCCAGAAATCTGTCCCCATTAAACAGATTTTAATAGATGTACTGTACAGTACTGAACAGTAGTTTATGAATTCCAGCTGCACAGTGAGGGATACCTGCATTTCGTTCTTTCAGATTTTTGAAAAATTATTACAGTACTATCAAAGAGTGCATTGCTGTATGAAGAAATTTAATAGGATCCAACATGCCATTCTGGTATACCACATGTAATTGTGTGAGATTTGAGATATGAAGTGGGAGGGCCACATCAGAACAGGCTTATGTATGTATTGGAGGGGATTCAGTTCTCATTTAAAAGAACTTTGTTTTTCTTATTTGTCATTTTTAAGCTTCAGGTAGACATAACATAGATGGTGGTTTGCATGTGAGTTTAAGGCTGGGTGGTAGCATGAGAGTCCCAGGAAGATGACAAATAAGGTAAAGGAATGTATGATATGTCAGGGTATGGAATTTTAAGTAAAAGAATGGGCGCATTCACAAACTCAAGAGTTGCCGGTGGTCGCTGAGCAATTTAATTAGGATCTCTGTCAACTACCCCCGGCTCACACAGCCATATATTTTCTACAATCCCGTCCATGATATTTAGCTATGAAGAGTACATAAATTCTTCAATACTGTAATCATTGGTCATTATACCAATTTTCTGTGTATGATTTACTGAGCAAAATACTGCAGAACAGTTACTAGAATGCATAAAACGACAAGTGGTTCATTAGCACTCATAACATATTATTAGAAGTCTCACTGCATGTTTGATTTGAAGCCCATATCATTTAGTTATCAAAGAGATTAATGTTTCAACTGGCAGATGCTGAAGAGAATGTACCATCAATACCTTGTATAAGAGGTGCAGTTTATGAAGCTGAAATCATGTGAAGACAAAGCCACTGACCGAAATCCCAGGTACCAATGTTTCCAGGAAGATAACAGCAAAATTTGGCGTGGGCATATGCACACAATCTTCATTGATTCCTATAAATGTTTTGCAGCCAAATGACTTCATGTTAGTATTGTAAATAGACGTGTATGTCTGCAAGTTTTGTTTGATTAAAACTATAACAAAAGACATGTCTGGGAATGTGAGCACAGTAATCAGTTTTAAGCTACAAAGAATATTTGTCCTGACGTTTAGACAGTTGGTTTTGTTAGTTTAGTGATTCCCTTCAACTTTATTATAATGAAGCTTCTTTTCCTCATTTTATTGAGTAGATATGTTAATAAAATTATACTTGTGAACAAAATGATAAAGGAACCACTTACAAAGCAGTAGTTTAGTTGACCACATTTTTATTTTTCAAATTAAGTCATCAGGTGAAGATTGGCAACTTTTAGGAGTTTGTGAATGCTCCTGTTGACAAGGAATTAATATGGATGGATGAAATATGTATGGAAATGATTAAGGCAAATTGTCCCCATGTCATGTGTTTGTGAGTCGTCGTTTAGGTGAAGTAGTGCTTGGTAATCTAGCGGATAGAATGCCACAGTTGGAGTGATGTCTTTGTATAGGTTCAGTCCCTAGGTAGTGACCTGAGATTTTCTGATCATGCTGTGCCACCAGAAGGAGTTGGTTGTTCATCTACCCTTAATCACCCTGGACAGTGGTAGCCTAGCATAAACCTTTACACCTCAGTAGGGGTAAAATGGGATTGGATATTACCATAAGTATGCAAAGGTATGAAAGTGCAGGGTAGTGAGGGGTCCAGTGCTACAGGTGACTATGATTCTGGTGAAGGAGGTGAGGAGGAGGATCCACCAACTAGATCTGTGAAGGAGATGGCGGCCTCCCTGGCACGGGCATCAGTTGGAGCAAGGAGGCCGCTAAGTGCTCTCCCTTCCCTTGCACCCACACCCATCTTGGCACCAGCACCTGCCATGGCACCAACACCCATCATAGCACCCTCTTCACTCACCAGTACTTCATCTCAACACCATGGTACCTGATCGTGTGCCGCTACTGACACAAGGGACAATGTGGTAGCACTAATTTTATGACAGTGTACTCACACTTATATAATTTTTAATAATATTATGTATGCTAATAATATTGTGTATGCTAGCTATAGATGCATTTTTGCAGTTGTTAATTATTATTATTATTTGTGTGTGTGTGTGTGTGTGTGTGTGTGTGTGTGTGTGTGTGTGTGTGTGTGTGTGTGTGTGTGTGTGTGTGTATTGTGTGTATGGATCAGTTTCCCCTCAGTACCTCAGAAAGACTTGAAAGTATATAGCAGAACTGTCCATCCATGTTAGGCATGTGCAAGCTGGCAGCTGTAATATGTGGCAGCAGTAGATGTTATTTATTATTATTATATTTTTTTTTATTTTTTATTTTTTTTAGTGAAACTACTGTAGTATGATAACAAATAGTACATTGCTTAAATTTTGGTTCCATTTTTTTGGGAACCTCATGTGCTTGTCTTAACCTATGAAAAAATCTAGATTTAACCCCATCATTAGATCAACTTGCCTAGCCCCAGGATCCTACGCGCCTCATAGGTTAACACAGGATTAGGTGATGAACGAATGAAAAATTGTCTAGACACTCTTATAAGCTAAATGAAATTGTCAGAAAAAATCCAGGAAAAACAAAGACTCTGACAGTAATGGATTTGATGGAAATAGTATCAAATCCTGTCCATGTGAAGGAGCTCCCTTGACTTAGTTTATTTCATTTGATGATAGCCCCCCACCCCCTCCCAGAAAAAAAAAGTCATAGTGAAAGGGTTGTTGTGTATGACTCGGTACTAACATTTGGAATGTAGTGTACGGTAAATTATTTTATTAACAGTTGATTATGTGTTTGAGATTAATAGTACATGCTATATATATGATGATAGTGTATTTATAATATTGTATGTTATGGTGATGAATTCTAGTGTGTTGTGATTTAGAAGTTTATTAACATTTAGCAAGTTTTTTCAATATGGAATTGTTATTTGTTATATGCTTTTGTATTCCAAAACAGACTCTAGTCACATTTTTACTAAACCATTGACCAAATAGTTTAAACATTCACTAGTTATTGAATCACTGAGTATTAGTTTTGAAGAATGATGTATAGAAAAATGTCAGTCTTAGGTAGTAATGTAGGTGAATTTTCTATCCATCAAGCACTTTTCTTTAACAGCTGCCTTTCCCTGCAGACAAAAAGTCAAAGGGAAAAGCTGAGTCTCGGAAAACTGTCAGCATCATTAATGGAATCAGGAAGCTAGAGAGGAAAAGGAAGCAAAAGATGAAGGTTACTTGAATGCATTGTGTGGTTTTTACTAATATATGTGTGTGGAGATTTGTCTCAGATTTTTGTATGTTAATTATCAAGTGTTCTTAGAATCAGGCAGTCATTGAACAGACCACCAGATTCTATAACTAAAATTTGGCGAATGTGGTGTTTGAAGTTTTATTTGGAGTGTGTATTGTCTGTTGAAGCAGTATCCCAGAAATAATAGACTGGCAGCACTGATGACTTAACCAGGTACATATTAGAGCCTGTACAGACTTTCTGTTCCAAATAGTATTATATAAATAAATTTTTTACTGGTGGTGGTTGCTGGCTCTTGTTAACACACAACCTTAGATGACTGTAACTTACCCTTTTGCCCTCAAGGTGCGTGTTGTGTTAGTGTTGTGTTACTAACTTCCTCTTAATTAAGGTATCTTTCCCCTTAATTAAGGTATTATGTAAAATGCTGCTATTTTCTGCTGTCCAGTAAAGTCTACAAAGCTTGAGTAAGTAATTTAAAATATTGTATTACCAGTTAATGAGAAGACACTGCAGGAGTTACCCTCCACTGAAGCCGTTTGTTGCTCCCTCTCCTCCCAGCAGCTGATGTCACTTTAATTAACAGATTCACTAAGATTTTTAAACATTTTAGTTTGTCAGAAAATTAGAATGTGTAACAGTCTGTCCTGATTTACACATTGTTTTTCTGCATCTTTGTGTATGTATACTGTAGTATGGTACATTGCTTTGTAAATCAACTTCCACTTTGAAGTTGAAGACCAAGCTTTGCTGACAGTATTGTACTTAGCACAGCAACCTGCTAGATATTTACCTGCTTAAGTTAACTGATTGATAGTATGGGTTTAACTGTATATGTAGAAATTAACAGTGTTATGGGTGATGATTAATAAATGGTTAAGGTGATTGTTATCGATATTTGAAAAGTTGCGTCAAGTTATTCATACTTGGCGTCTGTAGTTATTCTGAGCAGCTAGTGTAGTATATTGTACTTACTGTAGTAAGTGCTTAGTGTAGTGCTACAGTAGTAGTGCAAGATATTGTTGTTGGCTGTGTATGTATATTTGATATATAAATGACTACTTTTTAATTTCTTGCTCATAATTGTACAATTTATTTAGATGTGCCTGACATGAAGGCAGTATATGTACATATCATATAAATGACAGCTGTTATGAAGCTGCTTATTGCTTCTTGACTTTCTGGTGTAGTTGCATGGTGCTACTGCATGAAGTGATACATGGCTGTGATCTCATTGAGCAGAATGTAGCATGTTCAACCTAACAGGTAGATACAATTGTTCAGCACCTAGTGAGCAGTTGCATTAAGTGCTGTATACATATAGTATATACTGCCCGTCACACTCACGTACAGTACACATGCATACATTAACACTTGCTGTATACTCATGAAACTACATTATCCTTTTTTTTTTTTTTTTTAAGTTGCTTTCTTTTTTTATTCATAGTCTTTTCATTGGTTACAGTACTACACACAAGTGACATTATTATTATTACTTTACATCAGTGCAAGAGAAATATCAGATACAGTCATTGATTCCTCCAGACTCTTGTCTGTTAATAATTTGTCTTTATACAGTATTGTGCAGTAAAATATTTTAATTTTTTCAACTCAAAATATTAAGTATATACCCTATGTACTGTTCATATCATAATGTAGAAATTTGTGACTCACTGTTCTTGATGCCATAACTGATAATTCATGTGGCGATCATTCACTAGGGATGTAAAATTGGTTTTGGTAATGGGTGTAGATTGAATATGCTGTAAGATTCCAGATAGATTTGCTCATATACAGTTGTCCCTCCTATCATTTGGATTTCCATAACCTCAATCTTTAAGATGTTGTGTGAGAAAATTTCCTTTCTCCTTGGTGCAGGTCATTCCTCCTTAACACAGTTACTGTTTAGCAAAATGGTCAGTAAAATTGCTGAATGCTGTTACCACAGTGCACTGCAGGGACAAGCTGATAGGAATCTTTCTAGTTCAAGTGTTTTGTGAATGTCTTCTTTAATATATGTGTCAGATTGCAGTTTTAATGTGAGCACAGAGATTTTTTTTTTTTTCCAAGAAGAATTTGTGCATTATTCTCAGTGAAAAAATATATATATATATATATATATATATATATATATATATATTCCTGAGGATATTTTTGCACTTGTGTTGGTTTCTGCACAGTATGGGTTGGCTGGTAAGGTGCGGTGGTGGTATTATTGTGTCTTGCTCTTGATCTGGTTAAAATGCTCGCCATCAGTTTTAATTGAAATTCATTGTGCAAGCCTCACTAAATTGACCTGTCGTGGAACTTAATGATATACAAGGAAGGTTATTTGGGTAATTAAGAACTAAAACAATTAAAGATCTTGACCATCTTTACAGTGTGATTAATGATTGATTAGTACTGTAATTGAAAATATTTACCAGTAACCTTTTGTTAATGTCATGGCATTTTTAAAGAAATCAAATTGATAATGAACATCTTAGAGGGTAAATGTAGTGAAGATAACAGCCTCCCTTTTAACAGTGGTTACAGATGTTATCAGATAAAATTTTATAAACAATACTGTATATTGTATAAATCAGTTGCAGATCAAAATATATCAAATTTAGCCCCTATACAGAATCACTTAAAATGATTTTGGAACTTAGGAAACTATGTACAGTATGCTACTGATTTTTATTTTGCATTCTGCTTTCCTTAAAAAAAATTTTTGATTCATGTTTGTTTACTTAATCATATTTTAATTTATTTTCAGAGTTTTAATGCTACCTGTCCAAAAAATATTTGCTTCATCATTACACAGTCTTTTATGCTGTACACTTGTAATCCAGCATCCCACAGCATACAACCTTGTGATTCAACCTTAAGCAGCTTCATAGTGCCCCTCCTTTCTTCATCCTCTCCCTCCTTGCTGCTTTGCCTGTCTCGAGTCTGTATTCTCGTCATCTGAGGAGTCTTTGTAGCACCTCTTCCATTGGGGTTTATTTTGCATACTACACCCAGATGTTCAATTGCAGGTTATTTATATCTTTATAGTATTGACATAGATTGCATAAATAACCTACAGGAGAACATAAACATGATACACACCCAATTATTCTCTTGTAAATTGTTTATGTTGCCTGAGTATTTATATAGATTGCATAATTAACTTACAAGAGAATGTAAGTGTGATATATACCCAGCAAATTCTCTCGTTAATTGTTTATGTCCTTCCAGTATTGACATAGATTGCATAATTAACACACAGGAGAATGTAAATGTGTTGTATGCAGATATGACATGGCCTACATAAATTACTTACAAGATAATGTACGTGTTGTATGGAGAAATAATCAGTAAGGAAGAGATGTTAGCGAGTCTCCTTAAGTGACGAAACTAGAGGCCCTAGTGTGACGGCAAGAAGCTTGGGAGTGTTGTTGGACTGATGTGCATGTGTGTGTTGTCGTTATTGTGGCGTAGGTGCGGCCGGGGAGCTCCTGGTGGCCCTGGATAAACGCCGCTCCACCCTCACCACCACACAGCTTGAGGTAGATCATTGCACTTACCTCTCCTACTCAACACATCCCTTCCCTACCCACCATTGTCTCTGTCACTGTCCCACCCCATTCTTACTCACCATCATCCCTTTCTTTCTTATTGTTGACATTCTTGTCATCCGACCCGATTCATACTAATGATTGTTTGTTTGTTTGTTTCAAATTGTCATCGTTGTCCCCACCTCACTTCCTTCCTTCCCACCTTTGTCCTTGCCTTTATTATACAGTAAATTGTTGTTATATGTTCCCCCCCCCTTTTTTTTTTTTTAAGTCCACAGCACCAGTTTATTATAAAAATCATGCATGTCTATAATAGTTCCATTGCTATTTATGAAGCTGATATACCAGTACAGGTATTCCCTAATTTACAGTGAGTTGAATGAGAAAGTGTCATTTTGGAATTCATGTCTGACAGCAAGTACTCATTGTGTCAGGGGTGTTCCAAAGTAGAAGTTTTCTCTGCTATTATAAATTGGAGGAAATAGGTATATCATCTGTTTAGATATACTTGGTTTACTCTTAACTTAGTCTAGAATCTCCATCTCTCCATCTTGAATACTGAGTTGCAACAAGATTAACATTAGAATTGATGCCAGTAACAAAGAAGTGCTATGGAAAGAATGTAGAGTCGTAGTAGTGTATTTTTCCAACAGTGACTTATGTGAAATAGGTTACAAAAGAACAAAAATCTGGGCCAAGTTAATGTGAAAGACCTATAGCATTGGAATTTTAATGGGCAATTTTTTTGTAAAGTATTGGTGACTCATGATGACAGGCTGTGTCCACACCAAATGCATGCTGACACGGGCAGCTGCAGGTGGAAGTCTTGGATCATTGTAACCCATATAAGTGGCCCCACTGGATGTAGGTGGGAACTTTTACAGGTTACAGTGATACTGAAAGTTGCCTCATGGAATTTGGGTGGGTGCAGATGAGAACTATGGATTACGGTGATACAGAATGCCCATCTGCACCATCACGCATTTGTTGTGGACATGGTCTTACTGTAGTCATCACTGTTGCCACTCCACTCCTCTCCCACCAAGGATTGTATCTACCTTTCCCATACCCATGACTGCCACTTTTTTATTTGTATCTTTAAATGCAAACAACTTGTATCTCTGATTACTTACCATAGTTTCCATCTTTTCTACCTTCCAGTATTTATTGTTCTTGTCTAAGCTTGAGGTGGGCCCCGTTAAATTGTCATGTACGCTGCAGTAACAGTCATGTTCCTATAACAGCACTCACTAATGCAATTTCCTACACAGTTTTAAAAGTTATCTTTCATTACAGTACAGAAATTGAAACAGATATTGAAGCTGAAAATTTATTGGTTTGCTTGTAATTTATGCATCTACTCATCTGTGCTAATAATCTCTTAACATACTGAGACCATTCTTATTGCTGCTGGATACTGCAGTGTTGAAAGTACTGAGTTAAGATTTAGTGTAGCTAATCTTACATCATCCTCAGATTGGAATGTCATCACATTTGTTGACTTCCAGTTCCTTCTGTTATGGAGAGAAAATTGTCTATAGCCATCCCCTAACCACAAATTGCATACATTAGTGGAGAATGTAACTTTTAAAGCTCATTGTCTTACCCATAACACATGAAAGTGTTGTTAGAAAACATACAGATTTATACATTAATGTAGAATGACAACCAGAATAGGTAGAAAAACTTGCTGACCAGTTTCTGTTGTCTTTTCTGTTAGCATCATCATTTGTGTCTCTAGGGTATTTTAGGTGCATTACCAGACTTTGCAGGAAGCTGGTGCAAGATACTAGGAAGTCATAGTATGTAAAAATCTGCACAAAAACACTACAACTCCTATCGGCAAATAGCCAGCGATCATGAGTATAAAGGTTGTGAATGGTAAGGGTTTGCTGCAGAGTTGTGTATAAGTATTACCATAACCCTTTAGCTGCTGGGAATAGCCTGTGATGAAGAAAATAAGTACATGTAAAGGAAAAATTTACTAACAGACAATCCGGAAGTTGTACAAACACTTCATAATGTACTATTTTTGACCATGGTGGAGAACATAGATCAGGATAGTGTTGTGTGTCAGGATGGTTATTCACTGTTGTTCCAGTTTTATGGTTGTCTTTTAAAATGTTGAAGTACAGTAATTTCCATTTGGTGAGGAAGTGGTTACCAGTTTGAGTAGACAATTTGACTCATCCTCTTTCTTCAAAATACTCAATTTTCCAGTTTCTTATATAACTGAATGTTGGATATTAAAACTGCATATTATCTGTAGGAGCTGGAGGAGACGTGGGTGGACGGTGAGGCGGCGGTGGAGGGTGAGGGGGGCCGAGCGCTGCTACGCCAGACTTCACACAAGCATGTCCTCGCACCAGACCTCACCCTGGATGATGTGGTCAATGTGTAGACAGCTATGCTATGCTCTCTCCACCGTACTCTACATCCAATACCCATACACTACATGTCGAACATTGTCTAGACCATAATATATATAATATGTGTGTGTGTGTGTGTGTGTGTGTGTGTGTGTGAATATATATATATATATATATATATATGCGTGTGTGTGTGTGTGTATATATATATATATATATATATATATATATATATATATATATATATATATATATATATATATATATATATATATATATATACTGTATATATATATACAGATAGATAGATACTGTATACACACACACACACACACACACACACACACACACACACACACACACACACACACACACACATGAGTCTACCTTGTTTGAACCCTGTCTCATATACTGATGTCACACTATCAGCCAAGTACATCACATCAGTTCAAGACATACCTCCCTCTACATTGCATAGTTTCAGTTACATTCATTTCTGTCAGAACCACTTGTTAAGGGCCTGTGTGCACCATCAGGTTTTCATTAAATCCATTCATGGCATACACCACACCAGAATTTTGCACCAAAACCATGCCAAATCTATTTAAGCCTATATATCTTATGTGCTCTGTATCAAACCCACCCACATCTACACACCAGCAATACCACCTCCGTACAGAAATTGGCATAACCAGATATTCAGACTAATAGACATGAAGATAACATACACAGACTCCTCAATTAATGGGTAGCAGTTACCATCATTGACTACTTATGTGTCATGTGTAATCAGAGAGTGAACAGTATTCTCCCAGTGGGACCTGATACATCTGTGACGCAGCGCCACGGTTACTTTGTTCCAGTATTTGATATTTGGTCCATTATCATCTGCAGGAAGATTATCAGGCATAAGTAAGTTTAGAGGTCACATCACAAACCAAGGTGGAGGTTTCCCAGATGGCTGTGACACATTCTCAACATCTACAGTTTGAACAGTTATGAATACTGTATATTGTTATCTGTGAAGCACAAGTTTTCAAACCACTGTAAACTGTTATGAATATATTTGGAAACCTACCACTACAGCAATTATTAGTTGTACTGTACTGTATTTTACAGTTCAGTGAGTATTTCATAATGGGAAAATACTGTATTATATTAACCTAAATCAGGAATATTTACCTGTAGGCAGTTTATTACAGATGAGAGTGACATAAGTGGTGTTTTGAATTTCATCTTTGATGCAGGCTAACACCCTGCAGACTATCTGTGCTAGTTGTAATTGATATAACTGGCAAAGACAGTTGGCTAATTCTGGTTAGCCACTGGAGTATGCTGAAAAGAGATCTCCTGCAGTGATTTTCTACTTGCCATCTGATTGTAATGTTAATGGAAGTGCAATACAGTATGTGAGGCATATATTCTAAGTGAGGCGCATAAAGAAGTCCATAGGAACTGTGCTTGTTCCATAATATTTGCAGGGGAGTGTCAGGGATATTGGATGTTCATGAAGGAAGTGTAGAGAAATCCTTTGGCCAGTATCTGTAAAGAGGAATATTATCCACACCTTGTAACTGTATACTGCTGAAGTGTAGACCATATGTAGATATTTTTTGCACTGACGAGTAACCCACAAACCTTGCTTCCTAAATACTGTTAATAGGGTTAGGAAAATGCACTACTACATAACCTCTCACATGTCAGTGAAACCTTGTATAGTTAGCTAGGTCTTTTTTTTTTTTTTTTTTTTTTTTTTTTTTTTTTACAGAAGTATTTAGGGGAAAATGGGGCTTATTAATGGTTCCCTGCAATGCATATTACATTTTCCACAGATGTACTGGCAGTTATTGAGATGCAGCTAGACCTTTTGGTATTACATTAACAGATGAGATAGAGATACTTGAAGGTAATGACACCAGCTGCAAAGTAACCTGGTAAGTAATGTAGCAGTGCAGTTATTTATTCAACTTTGGTAATGAAAATGTTATTGTTTTTCTAACAGTCACAAACAAGTTTAAATGATGATAAGTATGAGATCAAGGTTAAACCAGTTGATTAGTAGATTTTAATATATGATGATGGTATATTGAATAGGCTTTTCAGTGTGAATATATATTGAATAGAATATTATAAATGATGATGCTGAATAACATTGTACATGCTGTGTGTTGTAATATGGCTTTTTGTACAGCTTTTATTAGTGATTAAGGACTGTATTTCAGGAGGAGTCTTGTGCCAATACTTGAAAGGTTAGGATTCTTTCTGCTTTCATAATTTTTATTTCTTGCTGTGTGGAGCATACAGGTTATAGGTGAGGGCAGGTAATCATTAACCCCCCCCTTTCTTTAAGTAATTAGGTCATTGCCTGATGATTTTATTCAGTTTAGGGGAGATTTATCATAGTGAAGAGGTTAATGACGGCTGTGGCTATTGTCTTTAGTATGGAAAATCTCCCCATATCTGAATAAAATTGTACAAAGGTAGCAAGAAAAATGAAAATCCATCTGAATAAAATTGTACAAAGGTAGCAAGAAAAATGAAAATCCATCATATAGAGGGGGTTAGTGACATGCCTGCACTGCCTAAAGGGTCATGTTGTACTAGTGAATGAGTGAATGCATTTTTAAAACTGTTGTTGGTATGAACTGTGTTAGTGTTGAAGAGTCTCATGATGGCAAGATATGATCTGTGATGAAGTGTGTTTGTGCTTTTACTAAATGTTTGATTTTTAAGTTCCCATCCTCAAGACCAGTCCATGTATATGTGTAAGTCAGCTTAGGGATGTATAATTCTTTGTAGAATGGCATTTTCATTATCTTATTATAATATTCGGGTTTTTACTTACGGATCATATGAGAATGAATTGTCAGAGAATGCTAGTTTGTTGTCCGTTATGTTGAACTAAACACAATATTGTAGAGGATAACTTCTGGTAGACTTGGAATTATTACCGTAGACACATATTTTTTACTTAATATTTAGCCTTTATTATGAGGTGTGAATATTGTTTTATATTTCATTTAACTAAATGAAGTTTACTTGTAAATTATATGAAGCAGAATATTGCATTTAATGCATGCTAAGTATTTTTACTTCCCAGGAGCATTACTGAGATGTTCCTATAAAAGAATGATTGACAATACAGTTTTGTGAGTGTAATGGCAATTTTAAATTATAATTACTCTTAATACTTTATTTATATTGTAATTCAGTGCTACACCTCAGATGTTAGAAGAAAATAGAACACTTGGCATGAGTTTTGGCTTTAATGAGGCAGTACAAAGCAGCCAGTGGCAAAGGTTTGTTACAATGTGCTCACAAGAGACAATACTTTAAAATAATCAAAAAAATTTCATGAATGTTATTATAGCTGAGTGTAGGTAGAGCTGATAGCAGCCCTGAGTAGTGGTTCAGCTTGTGGCCATTGCTGGGGCCACTGTAGTGTTCCTACCAGCAGCCCTTCCATACCACTTGGCTGGCAGCCCTCACCACCACCATCAACACCACCACCACCACCACTACCACCACCACCAAGAGCTGTATTTTTGTTGATTATGAGGCTCCCTAACACCTTGTCCATACTAGTATATTTCTGTATCTGGTGCACTAATTCATTCTCACTTTTGTGTGTGTGTGTGTGTATGTGTATGTGTGTGTGTGTGTGTGTGTGTGTGTGTGTGTGTGTGTGTGTGTGTGTGTGTGTAATCTGTGTTGGTGTTAAAAAATGATATAATTATCATACAAGAGAATAAGAAGCTGTACTGTAATATGTGAAATACGTTGTTAAGGTAAAGGTGGTAGAAAGCCTCCTACATTAACGAAAATAAGGCTCCACCACCACCTAGCTGGTAGCCCCACCTTCACTACCTTTCCAGCAGCTCCCATCACTGCCCTCCTGCCGTCGCATCATCCACATCTTGCTGGCAGTCCTCCCATCATTGTGGTGCCTGACCACCTTCTCCGGCAGCTCCCACCACTACTTCCAGTGAACCCAACTACAGTACCTTTATTTTGGTGAACCCTACAACCATGACACAGAATCCCCACACCACATCAGAAGGCAAGCATTTCCTCTCTCCACCATCCTCCACCACAACCCCACCTTACTCGCTGTCTCTCATCCAGCACAGTTGCCACTCTCCCTGCCTGGTGTTCCTCAACTTCTTTTGTATATTACTAGGAATACATCATGTGACTGGGTAATAAAATGTGCATAGTTCAAACATGCATTGGTGGTTTGATTGTTGATTCTATGGACTGTTTTATCAGCAAGCAAAATTTAATTGTAGGATAACCATTATTTGCTTAAAGTGTTAGTTGTATTTTGATGTACTCTCGATTCCAAAATGTACAGCCTACTGCCACTTATGAAAATGTCTTGTTACCTTTTTTCAGATCTAGCATAATGAATTACTAAGTTGTTGTGGTGAGGTCACTTTAGTCTGGTGGTCATGTTGTGCTTGTGAGGTGCAGT
Source organism: Coenobita brevimanus (assembly GCF_032717465.1). Classification (NCBI taxonomy): domain Eukaryota; kingdom Metazoa; phylum Arthropoda; class Malacostraca; order Decapoda; family Coenobitidae; genus Coenobita; species Coenobita brevimanus. The sequence goes on along the minus strand of NC_137022.1, from coordinate 27,814,731 downwards.
AAAGGTGGGCCAGGGACACCAGTGGAATTAGTACTGTAATTGCTACTAATTTGAGCTAAGCTGAAATTAGTGAACTTAGACCAGTATGATTAATTGATGTGATATTTTGAATGTGAATTTATATAATGATAGAAAAATAAAAGCATAGATTAATACTAAGCAGCTAGTTTAATGTACCAGTTGTGTCCCTGCTAGCCTGCATCTTGAGAGACTGTGCCATGATTAGGTAGCAGTGAAACTATTTTGTGGTCATTGTGAGTTGTGATAGTACCAAGTTTTCTCGTTAACTTGTTTCCTCCTCTCTCTTTTTAAGGTTTAGCTGGAGAGCCCAGTTATGTGACCACAATTTTTGTCACAGCAATGTTTTACCCTTGCATTGTAAATATATTACTTGTCATATTTTATATTTTACAATTATTCTACTGCCTTAATAAAACTTATTTCCTATGGAATTTATATTTATCCAATATTCTTATATGTTCATCCATAGGAAAAATGTTTGATAAATGTGACAAAGTTTACCACAATATCTGTAAATCATCTCAACAGTTTTTTTCAAAAACAGATGAAATTTTATTGTATGTTCTCGTATACATATTAACACACTGCTAATTGAACTGCAGATAATTTCAGCTCCCTTGGCCAGCTATGTATTCCCACCCCCCCAAGCCGAAGTAATCCCAGCTAGCCTAAAACCAATAGAAAACAATTAGAAAATCTTAGAGATTACCTGGAATGGCTTGTAATGGCATGTAAATCCCCCAGCTGACCACCTGCAGGTCCCTGAACTTGATTGTTGCTATCTCAGCAGGTTGTGCTTTTCTTTTACCATCGTCATTTTGCTTCTTGGACAACTTTTCATCATATAAAGGTCTCATTTATGTCATGAGATCACAGCACTTTATGTGTGGTAATTCATTACACAATCAGAGAAGAGAACATTAGAAAAATTAGATATAAATATGTGGCACACTTCATTATGATAGCATCAGTCTCCAAGCTGGAGACTTGTGGGTGCATTACTGGGCCGCTGTTGGCTGGGAATTTATAAAACAATTTATATTCTGTAATGGTTTCTGCTGTCTTTACAGCTTTAATGTATAGACATCTAAGTTGAAAAAATGTATTTTGCATTGTATGCACCCCTAACAGGGTTATGGCATCTGCCAATAGTTAGATAGATCAAACTTGAAGGTATGTACAGTAGATGTTGTAGTTCATGTGTGATAGGAATTTAGGAAAGGGAATATTAATTGCAAAGACATCATGCTGTGATGGAATCTGTTTTTGGTGGGATCTAGTTATGTTGTTTTTATGAGATTGATACTGTTGTAAGTGGAAGGTGGGGGCGCTTACCATCCATTCACTCAATGTAATGCTGCCCTCGGGTATCTGCCTTTCCTTCCTTCCTCATCTGTCTTTCTTTACTCATTCTTTCCTTGTCCTTCTGCTTATGGGTGACTGTACACTGAGTGACAAGCCGAATGGTTTTCCTGTACACCAGGAAACCATTTACAATGCTGGGTGGTAACCATATAACCAAATTATGGCGCCTGGTGGTTTAGTGGGTAATTACGGCGCTCCAATCTGATTGAGCCAGTGCAGGTTTATATCCAAGGGGTGGTAGGGGTTTATTGCTTACATATGCCACCCGGGGATGAGTGAGGCTGGTCACTCTCATCTTAAATGTCAAGACCAACTTGCCCAGCCCAGGGCTGCTACGCTCCTCATAGGGCAATATAGGATTCGATGATGAATGGATGGATGGATATTGTTGTAACACAGAAGCTTTCTGATGAAACATTTGAATTTTCTTCAGTGTTCGTTGTGGTAGGTGGGGGCACCCACCATCCACTCACTCAGTGTAGTGCTGCCTATGGGTGACTCTACACTGAGTGACAATACAAATGGTTTTCTGTAAACCAAGAAATCATTTACTACATAGGGTGGTAACCATATAACCATTATGACACTAGGTAGTTTAATGCCTGAAGATGCTCCAACCAAATTGAGCCTCTAAATGCACCAGAAAATGTTTGGATGATGATGATGTTTATTGTAGAGGTGGCAGGTAGGGGCACCCGTTATTCATTCACCCAGTGTATTGCAACCAGCTGGTGACTTGCCAAGTGGTTTCCTGTAACCCAGGAAACCATTTACCACATTAGCATTAGATGGTAACCTTATAACTTATCCATGTGATGGGAAAAAAGTCTGTTAACCCTGTAGTCCGTGTAGGCCTGAGGGCAAAAGAGAAAGAGGGTGGCAGGATTAGGGTTCACTCACCCTTCATCTTACCCCTGGAAAAAGTTTAGAAAAAGCATCAAACCTGGGTTCTGTTCCTGCCTAGGGTGCAGGAAATTTGTGTAGGTTTGTATGGCTGTGTGGAATGTGAGAGATTTGAAAGATTAATGCAGGAGAATGGAAACCAGTATGTTCAAGAATGCAAGATATAGTACAGTATGATAGTTTTGTGTGAAATAAAAGTTAAAGGAAGCGAAGTGGTTGAGTAGGAGGGTGTAAAGTGTGTAGGGTTAGGTATGTGTGTGCATGGCTGGTGTTGTAGAGTTGCCTTGTTGATTGATAAAAGGCAGAAAAAAATGAAAGATAATAAATACATCAACTTGCAGCAAATGTATGTTAAGTTTAGGTTCAAGATCGTCAGCACTGATGTTCCGTATGCACTTTGTAATGATGGGAGGAAGAGAATATGTAGTAAAGGACAAGTCTCAAGAATGTTGAAAGGAGCCCATCCATTCATCCATCATCCAGTCCTATGTTGCCCCATGAGGAGCATGGGAGCCCGGGGCTAGGCAGTTGGTCCTGACATTTAAGATGAGAGTGAAAAAATAATAATAATAATAATGTGCTTTTAATCCTGTTGGTAAGAGGGTGGTGCGAGGACAATGTAGGGACTTGTTTGATAATGTAATTGTGGTATGCAAGGTAAACCTGAGAGGAGTGTGGGGGTTAAAAAAAGCAAAAGTTGGACAGGAAGACAGAGTAAATCTGTCTATCTATCTATCTATAGCCCAACGCCCTAAAGAGTAAAGAAGCTGAGAAACAATGCAGTGGCAGATGAGTACCAGGTAAAGATAGTAAAGATTGGGTAAAAGAATTGGGAGTATATGGATTTGGAAAAATCATTGAGTGCTTGCTAAGTGTGTTTGGTTAGGAATACTAAAGCTGCATGCAATGTTCTAGGTAGCAAGGACTGAGGAAAGTACAGTAACAATGTCTATCTATCTGTCTATTGCCAAAGGCCTTAATCCCATAAGGGGTGGCAACAAACTAATTGCCTCTATGTCGCCCTGTCCCCCACCATTTCACTGCTCTCCCCCCAGCTCATACTTCCCTCTCTTATTTACCTCTCCACTCCATCCCTCCATCTCATCCTCGGCCTCCTCCATTCTTCCCCCCCCCCCCTAAAACCAAGTCCGTTGTAGTCGTGGGGGGGCTCTGGGGTCTGGGGCTGGGACCTGATGATGGGGGTGGTGTCCTTATACCCTGCTTCCCCCGCCCTTGGGTCCCAGTCCTTGGCCCTACTAATTTTGCTTGGTCCTTTTTCGTCTCTTCTCTTCTTTTATTTTCTTTCTTCTCACCTTCCTAAGGTGTGAGAGCCGTGCTGATGGGATGCAAGGCTGTCTCTTCTGTGTCAGTCGCTAACGGCCTCGGGGAACCATGGGTACGGTAGCCCTTGTATTTTTCGCCCTTACTCCTGACCGGGCTCTCAGGAGTGGACCAGTTTAATTCCTGTTATTTACAATTAGGCTCACCATGGCCAATAATGATATATTACTAAATTCTCAAGGAGCAACGGGAGATGCTCCTTCAAAACCTTCTCCTGGACGGGCGGATCCCCCACCCCCTACTTTTCCGCCTCTTTCCTCCTTTTCCTATCCTTCTGTTTCTTCTTCTCCCCCCCTCTCCTTCCTCCCCCCCTCTTTCCAAACCCACCATCAGTAACATCAATTTTTGGTCGCCAGACATGGCCCAAGTTCTTCAACATCCAGCCGACAACAAATGACCTCACTCTCCATCTCTCTCTCCTTCGACAGATAGGTCCCGACATAATATTTACATCACGACCAAATGGAGACCGCCTTTTGACTGTCCAGACTGCTGCGCAGGCTGAGAAGGTGATGTCGCTTACTGATCATTCTGGTCATCCCATTGCAGCAGTACCAGATCCCCACCTAAACTCCAGCACGGGAACTGTTCTAATCCCTTCATATATATCTATAGGAGTTCGCAGTTTCTCAGAATGCTCCACAGATATACAAGCCATCTTGTCAGCCCAACACCTAGCAGTACTGTCCGTTCAGTGTTACACGCTTCCACCTCAGGGGCGCTGGAAATACTCCTCCAACATTGCTAAGATCAGTTTTAAGGGCCGCGATCTTCCCACTTCTGTCATTATTGGTGGCACACGACTCAGTGTCAAAGAATACATACCTCGTCCGCGACAGTGCTCTTCATGTTGGCGCTATGGACATCCTGCCAAATAATCAGAATCAATATGCCCTACCTGCGCCCAACCCGGCCACACCTCAGTCTGCACAGCAAAGACCCAGGTCTGCCCGAACTGCCAAGGCTCTCATGCTGCCTCGTCCCGGAACTGCCCGGTGTATACCTTTGAATCCGAAGTCTCCAGGATTCGCTGGAAAGAAGGTCTTTCCCTCCGTGCAGCTCGTCAACGTGCCCATGATTTAGGTTCTCTACCAATACTACATATGCTCGAGTGGCCCGTTCTGTCCCCACTACCTCCCCCATTTCCCAGTCCCACCACTCTACCACCATTACAACCTCTAACTCCTTTTCTGCCGTCACCTCCCAATCTAACACACTTACTCCCTTGGTATCACCAGTCTCCTGCTCCCCTACTGTCCCAACCTCTTTTTCAGTCTCTACCCATACCTCCTCCTCCTCTTCTCCGACTGTCAGTGTTGTCTCCTCCCCCCCTGTCTCTGTTCTACCCTCTTCCACCTCCCCTTCTCTCTCTTCTTGTTCCACTTCACACTCTCAAACCCCTCTGGTTACTCTTTTCAACTCTTTCTCTGTTCTAGACTCTTCCACTCCAATTTCCTCCTTATCGCCTCTATTGTCTACTCCTATCACTTCTCCTCAACACCCTTCCTGTTCTGCTGCTACCCCTCGCTCCTCTTCGTCTCTCCACCAACAATTACTCCCTCTGCCACAGCGTGATGCCCGCCGCCCGCCTCTCTCTGGCAAACGTGGACTTCCTCCCACCACTTCGGATGCCAAGGGTTTCACAAAACCCACACATTCCCCCTCAACCCGTAAAATGCGTACCTCCCGCCCCTTGCCCTCCACGACAACTACTCCATCAAAGATCCCTATCTCGACTCCACGAACTAGTCCCAACCCTATCCCAACCCCACAAACTACTCCACAACCTGTATCAACTCCATTGCCGACACCACAGACGACACTCCCAGCAAGTGTCGAGAGTGAAACCCTCACAGACATCATGGAGTTTCTGGCAACTCCATTGCAGGAACCCATGAGTTCACAAAAAATAATCCATACAGCCGAAGTCCATTCTGTTCCTTCTGATCTCCCTCCCACTCCCACAGCTCCTTCCCCTTCTGCCCCCCTTCCTTCTTATTCTAATCCCTCTCCTCTATCCCTTCCGATGCCACCGGGCTATACTGACCGTCCCGCTCATCCACCTCCTCCACGTTCTGCTCCTATTCCAACTATCGAACCAACCCGGTGATAGATAATACCAGTCCCCTATAAATTCGTTTTTATTATATTTTATCCATTGTAAAAAATTTTCTTAAGCTTTTACTTCCCTTGGTTTTACTTTTTTAGTTTTTTAAATTTTAACATTTCTGTTTTACAATGGAATCTTAGAAGTTTTACGGCCCATCGTAATGACCTTCGTTATCTTCTCGCAGTTCATCGTCCTACATTAGTCTGCATACAAGAATCCCGTTTGTCTGCCCCCCCAGCACCCATACCTGACTATAGTTTCTTATTTTCTCCTGCTTCTCTTCCTGTTTCCGCCATTTTAGTTCATCACAGTGTTCCGCTAGAACGTCTATCCATTCACACGACGGTTCCGTGTCATTTTGTTCGTGTCTTCCTCGAACGATGGATTACGGTGGTGTCCATATATTTTACTCCCTCCCAACCTATCGATTTCCCTGCCTTATCTCTTTTATTAACACAATTACCCACCCCAATTTTATTGTTAGGAGATTTTAACTGTCGTCATGCCTTATGGGGCGACACCGTTACCAATTCGCGTGGCCGCCAACTTGAGACTTTTATTTTTAATAATGATTTATCCCTTCTAAATACAGGACCTTCAACACATATTGACGACAAAACTCATACTTTTTCCTGTCTGGATCTCTCCTTGTGCTTCTCTTCTATTTCTTTACATTTCCATTGGTCCGTTCTTTCGGACACTGTATATAGTGATCACTTTCCTATAAGGCTTACTCTTACTACATATTGCCCCATACTCAGGCCCCCTCGATGGAGTTTTCCGAAAGCTGACTGGCCGTTATTTACTTCTTTAACTGTGCCTTCTATACACTCTTCTTCATTACCCACTGTTTTAGATATACTCACCTATTTTAATGTGTTAGTTCTAAGTGCAGCTTTGACAGCGATTCCTAGGTCGTCCCGTCCTTTTACTTTGAAGTGTGTACCTTGGTGGGATTCGGACTGTACCGTAGCACTCCGTGTTAAACGTGCACGTTGGAAGAGTTTCCTACGCAAACGCAACACTCCGGATGAACAAGAGTGCATTTCTGCTGTTTAAAAAGGCCCGAGCGGTTCTTCGTAAGACTGTTAAACGGGCTAAACGTCGTAGCTGGAGATTATACGTTTCCACCATTACTGCCAATACACCCATTGCATCCGTCTGGAAACGTATACGCAAAATAGCAGGTAAACATCTTCCCATGCCCTCCCCTGTCCTACATTTGGATGGGGAGTCAGTTGCAGATGCGCATCTAGTTGCTAACGGCTTAGGTCTTCATTTTAGTAATGTTAGTAGCGGTTCTCATCTCTCACCTGAATTCCATACCCTTAAAACTGCTACTGAATGTACGCCAGTTGTCTTCAAGCTGTCGTCTAGTCAGTCATATAACGCGCCATTCACGCTCCATGAATTGTCCTCTGCCCTTCGTCTTTGTAAGAACACTTGTGAGGGTCCTGATGGCATACACTATAATATGCTCCATCACCTTTCCCCCCAGGCCATGGCCTTATTATTAACTATTTATAATCGTATCTGGACAGAGGGTATTTTTCCTCCCTCTTTTTGTAGTGCCACCATCCTTCCATTTCTTAAACCGGGAAAGCAAGGCCATACCCCTCAAGATTATCGCCCCATTGCTCTTACCAGCTGTCTTTGCAAATTATTCGAGCGTATGATAAATCATCGTCTTATGTGGCTCCTAGAATCCAAGCAACTTTTGTCATCTTCACAGTTTAGTTTTCGAAAAGCTCGCGGCACCTTAACTCCACTCCTAAATCTAGAGACTTATATCCGTCCAGCCTTTGCCACTCGACAATCTGTTATCGCAGTATTCTTCGACCTTGAGAAGGCTTATGACATAGCCTGGCGCTACCATATTTTACGCACAGTTCGTTCTTGTGGTATTGATGGTAACCTTGATGTCTTCTTAAAGAATTTTCTATCAGCTCGTTTCTTTAGAGTCCGTGTCCAGCATACTTATTCAGACTCATTTCCACAATACGAAGGTGTTCCCCAAGGCAGTGTTCTTAGCACTACTCTATTTTTATTGGCAGTTAATGGGATTGTTTCATGTCTCCCAGTTGGCGTCCGCTCTTCTTTATATGTTGATGATTTTACAATATATGCCTCAAATTCTGACATCTCTGCCCTTGGTGCTCTTATTCAACGTGCGGTTTCTGCTGCCTCAGAATGGGCCACTTCTCATGGCTTTCGGTTCTCTCCTCTTAAGTCTCATGCTATTACCTTTGCTCGTTCTCATCATATTCCTCAACCACCTCTTTTTCTTTATGGCTCTCCTCTCCCATACAAAACCTCCACTTCCTTTCTTGGCCTTCTTTTCGACTCCCATCTTCCTTGGAAAGATCATGTTGCCTCCTTGAAAACCTCAGCCTTGCAACGCCTCCATCTCTTACAAACTTTGTCTCATGTGTCATGGGGTGCTGATCGAACTACTCTCCTTCGCCTCCATATTGTTCTCGTTCTCTCCAAACTTGATTATGGTTGCCAAGTTTATTCTTCTGCTTCAGACACCGTCCTCCAACAACTTGATTCTGTACATCATCACGGTTTGCGTCTGGCTCTTGGTGCTTTTAAGTCATCCTCAGTCGAGAGTCTGTATACTGAATCAGGAGTTCCATCACTTCCGCCGTCGCGCTCTTCTTTCCCTTCGTACCTATGCTAAGTTGCACTGTTTTCCTCATACCCCTTCTCTACTTCCTCCCAGTCCTGACTCAGGCATATTTTCCACTCCTAGGACCAAGCCACCATTTGCAGTTCGAGCCCGTACTCTTCTCTCGCGCTCCTCTCTTACTGTTAGTAATGTTTTTCCTTTCCGCACATGTCTTTTTCCTCCGTGGCTACTTCTGCGACCCCAAATTTGTTCTTCCATTTTCCCTTATTCCAAGTCCAGTTCTCCTCCATTCATTCTCCGTTCTCGGTTTTCAGACCATCTCTCCCAACATTCCTTTGCAGTCCCTATATACACTGATGGTTCAAAAACTCCTGCTGGCATTGGATTCATGATACTCTTTCCTGACACTTTTTATCATTTTAGCCTTCCTACTTATGCAAGTGTTCTAACAGCAGAGTTATATGCCCTCTTGTTTGCGTTACGGTATATTTGTCGTGCCTCCTCCTCCTCATTTGTGATATTCTCTGATTCATATAGTGCTCTATCCCTTCTTCAGTCACCTTCTGCTTCTCACCCTCTAGTTCTTCGTATCTTGGAATGGTTGTTCCATATCTCCTCTCGTCGTAAAAGAGTCCAGTTCTGTTGGGTCCCGGGACATGTGGGCGTCGCGGGCAATGAACGTGCTGATCAGTTGGCTCGTATGGCAGTTACCAGGGATGTTTCTCCTTCCTTCCTCATTCCAGTCTCTGACCTTCTTCCTTCCTCATTCCAGTCTCTGACCTTCTTCCTGCTCTGTCATCCTTCCTTCAGCACCGGTGGCAGTCTTGTTGGGACTCTATCACTAATAACAAACTACGTGTTGTTAAACCGTTTATTTCTCCTTTGGTCGACCCCTTACCACTGTAATAGGAGGTGGGAGACGGCTTTAGCTCGCCTTAGAATTGGTCATACTCGACTTACCCACTCATATTTGATGTCTGGTGGTCGCCCTCCCTTTTGTACTCGTTGCAATAACATTCTCTCTGTACACCATATTTTCCTTGATTGTCCACTCTACACACTACAGCGACGTGTTGCATTTCCATTTTTGTCTCGTCTCCAACGTCCCCCCTTTCTTGCAGACTTTCTCCGAGAGTCATCATATTTTTCCCTCCACAATATCATGTCCTTCCTTACCTCTGTTGGTCTTCTTTCCGACATCTAATTCCGTTCCTTATTAATAGCCCCATCTGTGATATGATATACTCCTTCCATTGACCCATTTCTTCCGGCCCACCTAACGTACACAACTTGTAGCCGATGATCCGGCTTTGTGCTGGATTTTGGCACTAGGTTCCTATTGTTCTTCTTCTTCTCCATTCTTTCCTCCCCCTCGCCTCATTCACATACACTCTCCTCATAAGTTTCTCGCTCTCCATCCTCTCCACATGGCCAAACCATCTCAGTGTATTTCTCATAATGCTTTCTGTTGCATCTACATGCGCACCACAAAGCTCCTTTACTTCCTAATGTGTCAGTCTGTCTCTCTGTGTAACTCCACCTGCTCCTCTCAAATAACTCATTTCCGCTGCTCTCTCTTGACTTGTGTTTTTCCAACAAGGACCAAGCTTCACTTCCATACATTACAGTTGGTATCACAATACTGTCATGCAGCAACTTTTTTACTTCCATGCTCACTTCCCAACTTCTTATCATTGCTTTTAAAGAACCAGCAACCTTACTTCCTTGTTGTACCCTTTCAAGCATTTCGTCCTCCAAACTTCCATCCTTACTCATCACACTACCCAGGTACTTAAATGCACTCACATTTTCAATTGCCTCATCGCCCAACCTCACTGTACATTCAGTGACTTCATTTCTCTCAAAGACTATAACTTTACTCATCCCTACATTCACATTTAGATTCCATTTCTTACACACTATCCCAAACAGCAGTACAGGAAGTTTCCAAATGCTGCCTTCTCTCATTAGGGCCACTCCAATATCCACTGCCCTACCTTGTATCTCTTTTATAACCCCATCCATATACAGATTGAACAGCCATGGTGCTGATGCATCCCTGTTTCAATCTAACATTCAGATAGAAAATTACGCTCAGTTCACTATCCACATGCACTGCAGCCTTAGCTAAAAAAAAATGTGCCCTGTGTATATCTCAGCTACCACCCCAGAAAGTTCAGAGACGAAAGAGTCATCAAAAACACACGTGGGCATGTATTCGTGCCGCTTAAGGAAGCTCCCTAACACCTCTTCCTCGGGAATTTATTTCTGGATATGGGTGGCTAATTTTCTTTTGTATATTATATATGCAGAGTATAGTAATACTAGAAGGATTTATGTCCCACAGAAAAGGACAGCAAGATGTAATAAACAAAATACTGTACTGTATATTGCTTAGGAAAAGGTGTTAAGGGGCTTCCTCAGCCGAGTATGGGTCTAGAATCTTATGAAAACTCTGCTTATGTGTCATGGCATTACATGATTATCTACCTGCTGTTGCTGTTCCCCTCATTCAAAAATGATTGTCTTACATGATTTACATCTTGAAAACTTGCGAAGATTGCATGTGTAGCTTGAAAAATCCTTATTTATAATGTATAATTCAATGGTTTTCTCATTTTCCATACTAATCACTTACAGTTTTACAGATTGTACAGCATAGTGCAGGATGTACAGATATAACTACTATTATCAATATTGTCATGTCAAAAGTAGTGTATGTGTACTAATCATGTGGCTCCTTACATGGTCAACATTTCCTTTTCTCTGCTGCTGTTGCCTTTTCCTTTTGTTTAATATCATCTCTAGCATGCTTAGTACAGAGTGCAAAATGATCTGGATCTATTAGTATAAATTTTGTCTGATTACATTGGTTGGGAGTTGAATTATGAGGGTTAAGTTCTGGCTTGGTCTGGTTTCATATTAATATTGCCTAAACGTTCTGTTCATTTCCTTATTCATGTAGGAGGAGAGTTCTTCAGCAGTAAAACACTCTTAATATTTGTTCATTTAATGATGAGGTTCAGGAATCCCTCATATTATCACAGATGGTACCCCTACAAGTCATAGTTTGCACTTAACTAGTACAGAACTCATATGAGATTTATAGCACATGATTGTGGGCCAACTAAAAAAGTAAAACAGTAGAGTTGAAATTATGATGGTAAACTGAAGACATCGTTAGAATTTCACAACAACAGTTATGGTTCTAGGTTTTTTAATCCACACTACAAGGTATCATTCAGTTACAATAATTGGGGCATCTTCACTTGCATGTCTAATGGAGTAAACTATAGAATTAATGTTGCACTCAACCAGTCCTATCAAATTTCATCCCTACCCAATGATGTAAAATGTACCATCTCTTTGAAAGGACAAGACTCTTCTATTAGACTGGGGTACCAGCAGCTGACAGATACATATGAAATAAAATGTGGGTAAAATAAACTTAACAGTTTGGAAATGAATGTTGTACAGTTATGGTTAAACTAATATACCATTTGTAACCTGTGATAAAGTTCTGAGGCACCCAAGCCCAAGAAAAAAAGGAGCATTAGCCATTCCCACTGACCACCATACGTTAGTGCACTGGTGTTAACTCGGTCATCAGTCAAGGAGAGAGGTACAGTAACTCCACTGGATGTAGTATGTCAGATGTTGCCCCTAAAGTTTCTTAACCTGTCAATATTACTAATCTGTACAATTATTTAGTTGTAACAAACATCAGCACACATTACATGATATGTCAGTTTAACTAAAATCTAACTGAAACTTGTATATGTTTAGTTTGAGTGATGAGCCATTTGCACTTAATGTCACTCTGTCCCATTACTTACATGTACTGATCTGGTTTGAAATCACTGGTCCTATGCCAACCACACATCATTCATCATCCTAACTTTTTTCCCACCAAGGAAAGTGAAGTTTGAAAGCTGGACAATTATCAATGGTACAGTATGCCCATTTAAGTGTACCAGTCACATCACTTAATCCCTGGAATTCTGGCTCCACATTACAGGCCCTTACATTCATTCACTTATACCCATTTAAGTGTACCAGTCACCCATTCACATCAGTCAGTTCCTGGAATTCTGGCTCCACATTACAGGTCTTACCATCTGCACATATTTTAGTACTTTAATTTTCTTTGTAGATGCACTTCACATACACCTGCCAGACATTCAGCTATAAAGGAATATGAATTCCTCGTCATGTGTTCCACTATCAGCTCCCTAGCCTCATCGCTTTAAATACCTAGCTTTCTCACACCAACCACATCCATATAGAGGGCCAACTGTAAGTAATGAACATGTGAAAGAGTTAAGCATCCACATATAAAGGCAATAAACATCAGCTAATAAAAACAAGTACTATACAGTGACAGCATCAGATATGTATGACCATATTACTGTTATTTGTTTTACATGTTGCTGTTACAGTGTTATAGAAAGGCGAAAAGTTGCTTTTTCACGCAGCTCTCGGTTCTGGTTGTTATTTATCTTAAGCTTCATAATGAGGCTTAACCCTTTCTGACCAAGGATGTACTGTACTTTGCATTTTATTTTACCCAGGACCAGATAATTTTATTCTGCTCATACTGAAGGAGTGAGACTACCTCCCTTAGGATTTTCAGCTCAAGAATTTACTTTGCATTTCATTCTGACATGCCAAATAATTTTACTCAGTTGAGAATAGCCCCTCATGATGAATAAAATGCTAGTATTATAAGAGTTGCCCTCATTAATGCTGCTACAGTCAACCGCCCCTGCTTGAAACAAAATTAAAAAACACGAGACATATGCACTTAAGGAGATATGCTTTCACCAATGCCTGTGCCCTACACACAACATTGTACCTAATCAGGGTCTGCCTCACATGTTACAGCAGATATGACACATTGTCCTCTATCAGTTATAAGAGTCATTGTTTTCTGTTACAGTTGTCAGGTCAGACATTGTTTTGCTACTGGTACTATGTAATCCAGCACTACCTGTTTCATGACTGAATTGTTGACAACTAAATTGGCTGCCTCGCTGGGCTTGTTCAGTAAGGAGGGTTAGACACCCAACAGGACAAAAAAATAAGACCAGTCAAAAGGTGAATGAACTTAAGGCAGTATAAGGTCAGTGTTACTCATTAGCCTTTGCTGGTCAGATCTGGTGCCAGGGAACCATTGGCTAGTGGTGAAATTTCTCTTCACATGGAAGGCTGGGGAAAGGCTTGCACCTTCTACCTGCAAAAACTGCTACCACCTTGAGTATTAGAGGTAGGTAGAGGAATTTGGATCAGCTGTCTTGGTTGATCCTTGCCCAGGTTTTTTGCAAGGGATCCCTCCTCATGTACTGGTGAGGTAGGGCTCTTGCCCCAACCTGATGAGGGGCCCTGTTGAGATGGGACAAGTTATGAAGGTTGTTCAGTAAAGTCAACAGGACCCCAGCATTCAGATGTAGGGAGTAGGGCCCCAGCCTCCATCCTCATTTTAATAATCATTGTGGTGGTGCAGAGTACATGCCTGAATTCTGCCAACCTTAAGTGGGCACTCTGGGTATGGGCTTGGAACATTCCAAGCTATATTCAAGGGGCAAATGACTGACTTTGTTGTCATGAGAGTTGGAGTGACTTGGGGTTAGCATCTGAACTTGAGGCAGCATGGCCAGGGCGATGTCAGCAGGGAAAGTAGGGATGCCTACCATCCTCTCAGGTGACCATAGCTGACTGACAAGCCAAAGAGTTCCTTGTTCACACACACACACACACACACACACGTGTGCATGCAAAACAAACAAACAAACAAACGTGCATGCACACACACACGTGCATGCAAAACAAACAAACAAATGCATGTGCACACACACACACACACACATACACACACGTGCATGCACTCTCTCTCTTTCTCTCTCTCTGGCTCAGTGGCAACACTCTTGCCTGCCATCTGGTAGACTAGGGTTCGCGCTTAGCTCAGGATGCGACAAGTTTCACCGAAGAAGTGGGCAGTTACCAGGGTTGCCAAGGTCGCGGTTTTCCCGCCAAATTGGGCTCGTTTTGAAGCTCTTCCGCGGGCAGATTTTACCGGTCGCGGGTTGCGTTTTTTTTGGGCTGGTTTGAAAACTGTCGCGGTTTTTTGGGCTAGTAAGGAATTAAACCACATCACGACAATATACTGAGAGAGAGAGAGAGAGAGAGAGAGTTTAAACATATGGCGGAGAGAGACCCCCTAATACTCCCACAGGACCCAGTGGATGCAGCCAGTGCGAGACTCCGGAGAGAGTTTTGTTTTATCCCAATTATCGTTGCCAGCAAGCACTGCTGCAGTAGAGAGGATTTTCTCTCAGTATAATTTAGTGAAAAGTAAATGAAGAAACAGACAGCAACATGAAACATTTGAAAACACTCTTCATGTTAGAGCAATATGCAGACATAAAATGTGTTGTAATGATTTCACAAACAAAATTATGTTAGCAACTTTCACATATGACGCACACAGCAACGAAACACAGTGATGATGATCATATAAATTTTTAAATAATATAAGTGTGATGGAAAGTTGACTCAGAGGGAGAGAAAATACCTTCACTTGCATGTTGTATTACCTAGTGTAATGATAAGTATATTTCAACAGAATCATTGTTGTTTTATGGGCAATAGTGTATTTATGGCAAATAGGGAAAGTTTAAGTGAATCAAGTGATCATTTCAGGCATTAATAGGGACCTATATATGAATTATTAATATAAAACACTAATTTCGCATAATAAGAGGATTTTTAAAATAATTATTGGTGTTGGGCTACTTTTGGGCTGGTTTTCAGTTGGGTTTCTGCGGGCAGAGCAGGGTGCGACTTGGCAACCCTGGCAGTTACTGTCCTCCTTCAGCAAGTGTGTGTGTGTGTGTGTGTGTGTGTGTGTGTGTGTGTGTGTGTGTGTGTGTGTGTGTGTGTGTGTGTGTGTGTGTGTGTGTGTGTGTGTGTGTGTGTGTGTGTGTGTGTGTGTGTGTGTGTGTGTGTGTGTGTGTGTGTGTGTGTGTGTGTGTGTGTGTGTGTGTGTGTGTGTGTGTGTGTGTGTGTGTGTGTGTGTGTGTGTGTGTGTGTGTGTGTGTGTGTGTGTGTGTGTGTGTGTGTGTGTGTGTGTGTGTGTGTGTGTGTGTGTGTGTGTGTGTGTGTGTGTGTGTGTGTGTGTGTGTGTGTGTGTGTGTGTGTGTGTGTGTGTGTGTGTGTGTGTGTGTGTGTGTGTGTGTGTGTGTGTGTGTGTGTGTGTGTGTGTGTGTGTGTGTGTGTGTGTGTGTGTGTGTGTGTGTGTGTGTGTGTGTGTGTGTGTGTGTGTGTGTGTGTGTGTGTGTGTGTGTGTGTGTGTGTGTGTGTGTGTGTGTGTGTGTGTGTGTGTGTGTGTGTGTGTGTGTGTGTGTGTGTGTGTGTGTGTGTGTGTGTGTGTGTGTGTGTGTGTGTGTGTGTGAGAGAGAGAGAGAGAGAGAGAGAGAGAGAGAGAAAAGTAAGTCATGGTCTTGCTCTTAGATTGGACTGTATGAACTCTCAGCTCTCTTCTGGAAGGATAAAAGTTGACGATCACAACCATCACGTGATCCTGACCGACCCGGTGAGTTACACACACACGCACACACACACACACTGGCAATGTTTATGTGAAAATGTGTTGGGATGTCCCCTTGCAAAAAGATATTTACTCTTCACAATTGGGTTTCCTGTAAATGGTTATGCAAGTCTCCTTAGCTTTGTTGGCAATACAATTTTCATTCTGCAATTCATGAAAGTAACATTACAAAATGGTGAGATCCAACTGTAGTGTGTGTGCGTGTACTGTATGCACCCAACTTGTAAGCAAACAGCAATACAGGCTTTTGTATAAAATGATTAAGCAATTTAGCAAACATGTTTCTTCTGAAAACAGTTATCAAAAAATTACAAACCTCAGACTGTACCATCAGTTTTGTTTTTTGAGGTTTGCTGCCAGAAATTACATGCAGTTTCAGATGAAACACCAAAACTTGGTATATCTCAAGTTCAGTTTCAACATTTTGTCACAATCCCCAAACCTTGTCATTTCACATGAAGTATAGAAAACTTTCGTAAGTATATAACTGCACAAGTATTACTGTGACCTAAATAACTGGGTAAACCTTTCATAATAATGAAATCTATAATATTTAATATCAGTACAAGGCATTATGTTTTCTTCAGATCCAGTTACTATATAGTACTTGTACCTGAATTCTATAGTCAATGCTGAGTTTTGGGGAGAAGAGTGAACAGTATAGTTTCTTTCATAATTTACTCTTTCACTGTTTATTCATATTCTGTTTATTTCATGTAACATTATACATAGTGTATTTTTTCAATGTAAGCCAGTTTGTTCTATCCAAGGTTATCAGTCATATGACAGTGACTTTTGAATTATGAAGATTATACCAACTTGCCTAGCCCCTGGCTCCTACGCTCCTCATGGGGCAACATAGGATTGAATGGTGGTGTGGTGTGGTGTACTGTTATTAAAATGACGCTAAACAATCATATTGCCCTTTACGTCCCAGCTGTAAACCAAACAGGTGATAATTTTTTAAGGTACTGAATTAAGCACAGCTCATCCATGAGGTACCACATTAGTAATACAAGTAACCTTTCCTAAGCCTATATTTTCAGGGTTCCTTAATACTTACTACATATTTTCACAGATAAAGCCATTTATATAAATACATTTATAAGAATATATACATTTATAGTATACCATATCCTAGGAGAGCTCAAACCCTGAACCTGATGTTATAGCATACAGAAGTTTCTCTCTTAGTGTTTCCTCATTCCTGTACTCGGGCAGCTTGAGGAGGTTCATGCAGGTTGAGGCTGTTGGAAGCCGATCCTCTGTACCTGACGGCCGAATACAGAAGGCTGGCTGCAGGTCCTGACAACAAAAGAAAATTATATTCATTGACCCAAAGAGACAGGGAAATTTTTCCATTTTATTTTAGTTGCCTCCTGACAATCCAAAAACCTTTGCTATTAAGCTGAATAAAATCATCTAACAACAGCAAGAATGAACTGAGAAGGACATTACAGTACAGGTGGGTCCCATTTTACAAGTGGGATACGTTAGTGGAGGACTGTTTGGAGAGTGAGAACTTGTACAACAGGGCACATAACTCATGAAAATATAGGGCTTGGAAAATTTTACCTTAAATCCCAAAAGTGGAGGTCTTGAACAGCTTGTTACAAACTTCAAAAGTTGTCGCTTCTGTACTTCATTAAAACACCGGATAACCTGCCAAAATGCCTGTATGGTTGGATGCTGGGCACTGTACACACCTGGGCAGAAAAATAAAAATTACATTTTCACTAACACATTTACAGTATCTGTATAGCACAGTTTACCCATTCATAGCTGACACTAGGTTTGAATGGTTTTAATGATGATGGACAGTAGAATCTGCAATACTGTATTAGTTTATCATCACAAACAATTTCCCTAAAAGCAAGGTTTAGAAGGATCCAAATATGCTAACATCCAGTCCCATATTACCATCATGACAGGGTAATAACAAACAAAAAGTAATCAACTGTGTGCCATGTGAAATTATAGCTGTGAGCAACAATGCTGGAGTTCAGCAGTCATTGTACACAGCGCAGGCAACTGTAAGTGAAGGATGCAGCACTTTACAGTGGGTGTACACAGCAAAGCACAGTATGTAACACAGTGGCAATATAAGTGGAGGATGCCATCCACTTTAAAGGGGATGTATAAAAAAAGAGTGCTGCACAGCGAAGTGGGGATGTATATGTTGGTGTTACCAGAAAAAGTCAGACTGAGGGTGTATGGGACAGTATAACACAGGGTGTAAGAGTCTGTGTGTGTGTGTGTGTGTGAGAGTCAATGTCAGTATGATGCAGGTACATACTCTATGTCAGATGATGGCAGATTCATTCAAACAGTGTATAAGTAAGTGTAAGAGTGTCTGAGTTAAAGCCAAGGTGTATGAGTGGGCGTGAGGGTGCGCGAGTCAGCGTCAGGGTGAGAGTTTACGAGTAAATGTGAGGTTTATAATTCGCACGAGGGTGCATGAGTGGGTGTAAGTGTGAGTGTGATGATCTGAGGATGTATGAGTCTGTGTAAACATGGTTGAGGCGGTGCAAGAGAGTAGGAATCATCATAAGAGTGTATGTAGGTGCACAACAGTACACGAATGGACGTGACACAGTAAAGCTGACAGCAGCTGATGATTATGATGGCTGATGGTAATGTTGGTACGACACAGGTCCACGGACCTCAGTGGCTAATTGTTATGAGAGTTAATGGTAATGCTGGAGCGATGCAAGTACATGGTTGATGCAGCCTTGAAAATGTTTTATCCAAAGCTTAGGGCTAGAAGCACAAACTCACCAAATTTGGCTTCAACTGGATAAGTGGTATGGTTGTAGAGAATGCCAATGTGGCACAGGTAATCGGTTCGTGGAGACTGAAATATGTTACGTGAAAAGATGATGGTCATAGAGATATAAACTCACCAAATTAGGTTGGATCAGATAATCAGTCTAATTGTGAAGAATGCTGAAGAAACACAAGTGCACGGTCAACAAAGGCTGAAACATGTTTTGTCAAAAGATGATGGTCACAGAGGTACATTAACTCACTAAAATTTAGTTTGGATTGGATAAGCAGTCCAGTTGTGGAGAATGCTGATGAGACACAGGTACTAAATCAATGGTAGATGAATAATAAAAAGACGGTAGTCACAACGATATAAGCTCAGCATATTTGACTTGGTCTGCTTAAGCAGCGTGGTTGTGGATAATAATAATGCGACCCCCGTACTCAGTGGCAGTAGAAAATTTCTCTCAAAAGATGGCAGTCGTAAAAATATGTAAACTTGCTCACTCTGGCTAAAACTGGGTAAGCAGTGTGGTTAGGGAGAATACTATTGTGATGCAGGTACGAGTCCAACGGATGCTGAAATGCTTTGTCAAAATATGATGGTCAAAAAGATACATTAACTCACCAAATCTGATTCTGAATGGATAAGTGGTTTGGTTGGGAAGACTATTGTTGAAAGAGCTTTTTTTATTTATTTATTTATTTATTTTTTTTTATTTTTTTTTTTTTTAATAAGGCATTCCAAAATTTTGTTGCCAAATGATGTGGGTCAAAAGGATATATATGGTCTTGAAATTTGGTTTGGACTACACAAGTGGCTTATGAGTTATAAAGTTTTTACCAAGTGTCCAGAAGAGAGGATATTAATAATAATAATATTTTCATTCATCATCCAGTCCTACCTTCCTACCCTAGGGTAGGGTGAGTAGTAATAATAATTAATAATAATAATAATAATAATAATAATAAACTCGTGGTTGGTGGGAGCACTCATCACTCACTTGATGTACAGTAGTGCTGCTTTCAGGTGGCTGCCCTTTCCTTTCTTCCTTCCTTCTTTCCATCCTTCCTCATCTGTCTTTCTTTCCTCCATTCCTTCCTCTTCCTCCTGTCTATGGGTGACTCTACACTGAGTGACAAGCCAAATGATTTCCTGTACACCAGGAAACCATTTACTATGCTGGGTGGTAACCATATAACCAAATTATGGCACCTGGTATTTTAGTGGGCTGTTAAGGCACTCCAATCAGACTGAGCCTGTACAGGTTTATATCCAAGGGGTGGTCGGGGTTTATTGCACAAGTAATGCCACTCACAGATGAGTGAGACTGGCCACTCTCATCGTAAATGTCAGGACCAACTTGCCTGGCCCCAGGCTTCTTTGCTCCTCATGAGGCAACACTGGATTAGATGATGAATGAATGAATGATAATTTATTCACTCATTCATCATCCATTCACCTGTGAGTGCAATTTGCCCCCCCCCCCCCCAAAAAAAAGGTGAACCTGTCTGGGATTGAATTAATATGATGTAAAGTCCTTCTTTTAAAGACCATTCACAAACTGACCACTGAGCTAAGTCATGGAGGACACAATGGGCCATTTTGAACATAGTCTTCTGATAGTTTCATACAGTGATGCAGGTAGACTGTCATACATTTTTTTCTTTTTTTAACATACCTCCATAAGAAGTGTTCTCCATTAAATCAGCCAGATCTATGGGGGTAGAAGCTCCTGATATCAGCATCTGCAATTCCTTCCAGTCAAACATTTGTAGCCATTCCAGTGGCACCACATCAGTCACTCCTATGGTACCAGAAAGTAAGAGGAAATTAGTTGCATGTAGATACAGAATATAAAAGGTTATGACAATACCATTATTGTAAACAATTTTTCTTATATGGAACCATCAATTGCATATGACCTTCACCTACCTCAAGGTGTCAGGAAGTTACAAAAAAATGTACTGTGTTGTCCTGTTTTGTTTTTAGCACAGCTAAAAAAAAAACCAGTCATACTTGAGTACTTCCCCCTTTATCAGACTAGTTCTCTGATGCATGTAGTACTGATGTAATGCATTTGCTCTGTTGCCCTAATACAAAATTTTTTTATGTCTGGTGGTCTAGCAGGTTTACATGCATTTCATCTGGTTGTGTCCCAAAAGGGTCTACTGAGGGGTGGCTGGAGTTTACTGTTCACATACTGCTGCTATGGGATGACAAACGAGCTTTTGAATGGTAGGTTGCCAGGGCACAATAATAATAACCTCAATGTCGTGCGCCGCGACTATAGTCACTCTCACCTTAAATGTCTGGCTGCAGAGCCTAGCCCAAGGCCTCTAAACTCCTAACAGGGAATAACTGTTTTGAATGAAAGCTGGATGGATGGGTGGTCAAGCTGGATGGATGGATGGTCAAACCTTATTTTCATTCCATATGAAGATTGAAGACAACCAATAAGAAGAAAGCTTTTTCCCTTACAACTTCCACCAGGCACAATGATGGCAGGATGAAATTCTCAGATCAGTCAAAGCAGCAGCAAAATTACCAGGAATTCATCCAGAAGACATGTGTAAGACTGCTATGTAACACCTATCCAGTACATTTAAACTTGCATAAACTCCACTCACTTGATGGCATGCTGCCCTTCTTCCTTAGATATCTCTACACTAAGTGACAGGCCTAATGGTTTCCTTTAACTCAGGGAACCATTTACAATGGCGGGGGTAACCATATAATCAAATAACAGGCTGATGTGGAGCCTACTATGGTACCCCTGTTAACTGGGCGGGGAGATGCATATACAGCATCCATTCAGCAACAACTCAACACCCTTCCCCACTCACCACTGTGGCCAGGCACTGTTCACTGAAGGAGCACATCAGTTCATTGCATGGGACAGCCCTGCAGGAGCAATTCCGTGCCTGTGATTGACGGGTCTGCTCAGCCAGACAGACCAGGGTTATCCAACAACAACAACAATATGAAAAATATATACCTTTTTTAAATGCCTGACTCTGCTTGGCTATCTGCTTATTCAGCTTGTAGTCAGCCATGCGGTAGATGTACTCAATTCGGTTTTCATTTGTCACTGGTACATTTGACCCATTAGGGATCAATTCCTCAATCTGCAATGGAAAAATGCACTGTTTAAGAAACCAATCAGTGGAAAAAATCTGTAAACACCAACCATTCAGAGCTGAGCCCAATCTTTCATATAAATAAGACCAGAGATGAGGCTGAAAATCAAATGATGTTCTACGATATGTATAAACAACAATCAGGAACCCAATAAAATACTGAATATAAGAACACATTCACGGAAATAGAACAGGGGATAAATGGATCAATTCTGGGATGTGATGATGGTATTCTAAGGCAGAACTATTCTGTGAACATATGTCTGATTTGCAATTGTTATTGAATAAAGATACATTGTAAAAATTACATGACACCATTATGTACCCCTCCAGTCATTGACTTAAAGCGGATGGGAGTGCAACATTACTCTGGAAGAACTCTATTAAAGATTTTTCAGTTCTTAATGTCAAGGAATGTCAAGAAAGTTGACATCAAGGATGTTGATTAAATTGAGTATCTTTGTTCATGTTGTTTCACTGTGTTTCAAACAGCTATGTCCATACTTAAATGTGCCACTCTTGTTCACCTAATGGTGAGTCTCTGTTCAACCCCTTAATCATGAAGTCACTTTGTACGACCTCATCCCGTCTTTTTGGTTCCACTTCTTGGTACTTTACCTTCAACATTTACATTCACAGGCCTTTTCATGCAATTTCTTTAATTTATTCCCTCCAGTATCTCATGTCAGTCAAACTTTCAGATGAACAACAATGCATAATACCAACATCCAGAGAACCATTTCTCTATGAAGGAGACTTACAGTGTTTTGTCCCAAGTCTGAAGTGAGGACAGTGAAATCTAATCCAAGATCTTGTACATCTGGCTGGTAGGTCTTCAGGTACAGGAGATTGCGGCAGAGTTCTGGGTCCAGGGAGTCCAAGTGGTGGAATTCTATTGATGATGATGAACGGCCAAGCAACTTGGACACAAAGAATCCAGCCAGTGGTACTTCCACTAATAGGTTCTCATACAGTGCCTAGGGGCAATCACAAATAAGGCACCAGTCAAGACAAGCTACGTAAGTCATCAATCTCTTCATTTATTGTAATTATTAAAAAACCATTACCAAACAGTGAAAACGATAAAATGTCAACTGGCAAATAGTCAAGATCTCTGGTAGTGACAAACCTTTCCTAACATGCGTCCAATGAAATAGTAGTGATTCTGGTAGTCCTCTGCAATATGATGAGCACCAGGGTTAGGATACAATGTGTTCTCCCGAGTAAGCAGGAAGAATCCTCGATTGGGATCAAAAGCAGTCTTCAACAGTTCGGAGAGAAATTCTCTAAAGATTCCACCTCCATCTATTCCCACTTCATTTAATCCCACAGCATTCATTAGGCGAACTCTCATGCGCAAACGTAAGTCAGGTTCTGAAATATAGAATATGAGTGCTATTAATTAAAGGCTTGATTCAAGTTTTTGCTAATACTACTTACTGGTAGATAAGAACAGCACAGAACATTGTGAATAATATATTCTTTCACCAAAATGAAGAAAGTTATGAAAGTCCTATCTTACCATTGTTTGGTGAGAGCTTATCAAATGCATCTTCATAAATGTGTGTTCTCCTGATAGTCACATTGATCATAGGTCCTTCATTGAAGTCGGCTCGCATCTGACTCATGTTTCTTTTGCTGGCCACAAGAGTGCTGAACACCTGAGTCCGCTGCTCAAAAGGAATCACAAATGGAATTTCTTGCAAAATGGTGGCTCGACGCTGCTCACTGATGGAAAGAGGTGGTCCCTCAGTTTCTGTCAAGGTGAAAGAAAGTTCATTTTAGTACAGTATTAAGATTAATAGTGTTTAACACTATGGATACATTACCAGAGAAAACAATTATAACTAGAACTCTAAAAGTGAGTTGTTATTGTTGTTACTCTTACAAAGAGGACTGCCTGTATACATAAACTTACCGAGTTCATCCCTTGTCAGCAAGCGTTGGGGCATAAAAAGCCGCCGCTGTCTCCTGCCAGTACGGGGGACAAAGGATGTGGTTTGGCAATTTCCGAGTGGCAGTGACACGCGAGAGCTCAGCCAATGGCCCTCAGGACAGAACATTCGTCGAGTGTCTCGCAAGTGTATCTGACGCAGAACTCCCACACATACCTGGAAAAATACAATTCCATAAATCTACAGTACTGTGTGTACTCTACCCATACTACTAACAAAAAGTGGGGAAAAAGGTCATGATGATGATGATGATGATGATGATAATGATGATGACACAGTTGATAATGATGATTAACTTTTCCTCCAAGCAGATCAAGGTTAAGCAATGACAACAACAACAACAACATAAACTATAACAAGTGCAAACACAAAACCAAAAACAAGTGATTCAAAACTTATGCCCACAACTGACTGTGCCAGGACCATTTGGTGCAGAAGTGGCCTTGCAAAGTGCAATCAAACTTATCAACACCCACCTACAACTATCTCATTTGATCTCCCCCCCCCCCACCATTTAATAATCCATACATCTAGGCTTCCGGTTACTTGAAATCTGGACTGAGTAATTTGAATATTCTATGGATAACAACTGCCATCTTTGTGAACCTTCAGCACAACAGTTTAACAGAGGAACACAAGAACTATGGGTTTGCTGTCATGAATAAAAGCAACCTTAGCTTCAATCACCACAAGTCACTTCTCTGGATATCTGATAATACAGGTTGTGCTTAAATGTTACCCAGTGGGACACAGTACTCATGTATGAGTACACCATTTAAAGAAAATGTGCTGAATTTCATTTGGCTAAAGGAAAATGCATGTGTCAAGACTTCTGGTGTTATCTTACATAGGAATATATCATGGCATATATAAGAGTACTTGAAGCTGTTTATGAAGGCCCAGTTAGGACTTCTCTGTCCTTTCCCATGCCTGTCGTGTTAGCATGATCAAAATACCTTAAAGCAATGTGCCCACATGGTCTTGTACGAAGTATCTGTGATGGCTGAGATGCGTATATCTGGATGAGCCAGGTCTACCAGCCCCACACAAACATCCCGCAGACTGGCTGACATCTTCACTAACTCTTCAACAGAAAATGGGAAAGGGCTATGCTGTCCCACTATAAGCCGCTGTTCATCACTATCATCTGTAAGACCCAGAAGAAACTGATGAAATGCTGTTACAGGCAGCCAGTGTTATAAGCCACACGCACATTCTAAAGTATCACAATTTTATGAAAGCACTCTTATAGTAAAAAAAATAAATAAAACCGTCAAAACTGAAAATCTTTCCTCAGCTAAAAAAAATAATCTAGAAACAGAAAGATAACAATTAAAATTATCAGACGGAAAGAGTTAATAGTGATAACTTTTTAAAAATACTCAACTAACAATAATGCCAAAAGATATTCAAATGTCTCATCTTCTGAAGAATTCTACATATCTTATTTTTTGTCCCGGTGGAGATTTTCATCTTTTTTGCAGCAAATTTTCTGTGGCTCAGTGACAGAATAAAACAATACTATGAATCTAAATCCTTTTCACTTCTTCATCACTATCACCATACTTTAATTTTCATCTTTTGTTACAACTCTGCATTCAAAATGGAGATGGCAGTTTTATGCCAAGTCAAAGTGGAGAGATTATACTATATATGCTGGTAATGACACACACTTACTGCTGGGCCCAAGAAACTCTGAATCATGAAGTGTAGAGAGAACAGCAGTGAGGGTGGCACAGAAGGTGGCAAGTAGCGGCACAAGGGTATCCCGCTCAGAGGGTGCCAAAGGAGACCCACGAGCCAGGACTTGCAACAGTGGCGGTCCTCCTCGCACTCCTATACAACAAGCAATAGTGTAAAATTACAATATAATTACAAAACTTGAGACTCCATTTTACAACCATGGGGTGGGATTCTCAAAGGTATTTACTATGGATTCTCTGGCATATCTCAGATTAGTTTTTGCAGGGGGGTCAACAACATTATAATTTTTTTGTCTTGCATTCTTTTGCCAAAAACAATTCCTGGTTATGAGAAGAAAACTGTCTTAGCTGTTAGCTGTTTTGGTCAGAAAGGCAAAGAAAAAATATGGCAGCAACTTTCCAAGTCTCCAGTTCTTCCTGCAAAACAAATGGTTACAACAAAGAACCAATCGTAAATACGTCTGAGAATCCCACCCAAGGTTACTTAGTGCTGTACTTTTTAAAGAACAGCATCAAAAGAATTTATTTAACTACAGAAATTACACGTTATGTATAGTTTTTTTTCACATTCACTTTTCACATTAGGCTCATAGTAATTTGCAGAACTGCCTACTAAAATTTAATTGCACTGATACCTATAAGCTAGTTTGCTGCTTGAATCTGTTTTTGAAACGGGTTGTGATATTTTGGAATACATCAGCAACATAAATGAGAACTACTGTACAATACAACCAGTTCTTGTCATCAATCCAAGATCTGTCCTAAATTTATACATCTTTATACACACAACTGTAAAGGTAAATCTGTGTTAGGTGGGGGCGCTCACCATCCACTCACTCGATGTAGTGCTGCTCTCGGGTGTCTGCCCTTTCCTCTCCATCCTTCTTTCCTTCCATTCTCTTCAGTCTTTCTTTCCTTCATTCTTTCCCTGTCCTTCTGCCTATGGGTGACTTTACACTCCCTCTTCTGTCTTTCTTTCCTTCATTCTTTCCACTTCCTTCAGCCTGTGGGTGACTCTACACTGAGTGACAGGCCAAAGAGTTTCCTGTGCACCAGGAATCCATTTACTACACTGGATGGTAACCATATAACCAAATTTTGGCACCTGGTGGTTTAGTGGGTAATTATTGCGCTCCAATCGGACTGAGCCGGTGAAGGTTTATATCCAAGGGATGGTTGGGGTTGATTGCTCATGTAATGCCACTTGGGGATGAGTGAGGCTGGTCACTCTCATCTTAAATGTCAGGACCAACTGCCTAGCCCCGGGCTCCTACGCTCCTCATGGGGCAATGTAGGATTGGTTGATGGATGGATGGATGGATGAAAAGGTAAATAAGGGAACTGGCAAATTTGGCTTTATGGGCAGAAATGGGACTTAACAGACAAATGTTCAGGGATTAAATGTGGAGTTAACAGCACAAAATTAAAAAATCCAACTCATGGTATGGATTAACTGATTATGTACAAATCACTAAGAATAAATCAGTGTATAGCAATTTTATGTGACTCATTAGGAAAAATCAATGTACCTCATTTTATGTATGAATAAAATCATTATACTGTATAACAATTTTATGTATGAATCATTACGAAAAATCAGTGAACAGCAATTTTATGTATGAATCATTTGAAAAAAAAAAAAAAAAAAAAAAACTGAACAGCAATTGTATGTATGAATCATTTGGGGAAAAAAAAAAAAAAAAAAAAAAATCAATGTACAGTAATTTTACATTATGAATCATGAGAAAACCAGTGTATAGCAAGGACTTCAGGACCCACCAAATGCAGGTGTGGATGTGGTGGTGGATGTGGGGAGTGGAGCACCTTGTTGAAGGCCTGAGAGCACCACCCACATGGACCGCAGCAAATGCCGGCGTGCAACTACACTATACAACAATCTGAAACATACATATAAATTTTTGAACTGTACCTTCATGAATTTACTTTGCTTTCTGGCCTTGCTCTC
Organism: Coenobita brevimanus; assembly: GCF_032717465.1. Taxonomy (NCBI): domain Eukaryota; kingdom Metazoa; phylum Arthropoda; class Malacostraca; order Decapoda; family Coenobitidae; genus Coenobita; species Coenobita brevimanus. Next base: position 27,787,222 of record NC_137022.1, on the reverse strand, counting down.
TACCAACGGATGGTCTGAGGTACGGATCTAGAAAACAAGGAAAGAAAAAACACAAAAGAGGAAGAACTATCAACGGCTTGGCCATCCTAAAGATATTTACCTGCACTGGTGGAGCTGAAGGGAAGGGGTGGTAAGAAGGTGGTGTGTGAGGCGTGAGAAATGAAGAAGCACTTCCGGAGACACCTGTCGCTCCACGTGTCTCAGCAGCCACCCTACGTGTTCTGTGCTGTTCACAATACTCACACACTCCTCAGCTAACTGCAGAAATTATAGAAATACAGTAAGAACTTACATCATGTCTTTCTCATACAGTGAGTCTGTCGTGCTTGACTATCATCATCATACACAAAAAAGTAGTCAAGCTGATGATGAGACTGATAATAGGATCATAGTCTTACAATCTTTAACAACTGAATAACACAAGAAACTAACAAAAATAGTCATATTTTTCAGCTGAAGAAAGCACTAAAACTGACACCATACTGTATTTAGTGAATTACAGATAAGGAATGGAGCACTTAATGTTACCTATTTTTTTTAATTCCTTAAATGCAATAGCACATTCCGACTTCAGTTCCCATGTGCAAAGCCTGCTGTAATTTCTGCAGTATTAGTTGTCATGTCTAGAAGCCAATTAATAATTAACCCGCCTCGTCCCGACCAATTTTCCATCACTGACTCCCCCCCAATCCCGACCAATTTTGGAAAAAAAATTTTTTGGCTCAAATCTCCACTTTTGGTGAGAAACATCGAAACTTCATTGAGAAATCGCTCACCTGAGGTTTAAAGTACTGGATACAGGTAGGAGTTCCCCTTACCTTTCTGTGTTTTCTATTTAAAATACTGGATATAGGTAGCAGTTCCCCTTACCTTACGGTACTGTGTTTTCTATCAGGCTGGCTCCAAAGAAAACAAATTTTATGGGAGGGTAACTATTCCACACCACTCATAAACGGTATTTATATATTTATTTGGTACGAATTTATATGTAGTACGAGAGTATATTGGTTTTCACACAGTAATATAGGCAATATAAGCATTGTTTCACTTACCATACACATCAACATATCTGACTTTTTTTGGCGACATTACCTGCTCATCATTTCTGACTGTTTGTTCCTAATGCTATGTAAACTTTGTCCTGCACATTGTCATCGATTGGGGAATTTCATACCGTGGCATGACATGTCTTTACTGGATCAGGTCACTGGTAACAGGAGAATTGCCGAGACAATGGCGTGCGGGAGGGGAGGGGGAGGTCATGCTGGGTAAGGCATTGTCCCTGCCTGGCATTTTGTAGAGGAAGGTGTCCCGTGTATACATACCAAAATCATATGCGAAATTTCAAAAATGTGCAAATGACAGACCTTGCAACTGCAGTGCGTTTATATACGTCAAAGGGACTCACAGTGACAAAACGTTTGGACGTATATATACGTCAACGGGACGCAGCGGGTTAAGTAAAACAAAATATAAGAAGATAAAGCATTTACTATGCTGGGTGCCAACCATATAACCAAATTTTGGTGCCTGGTGGTTTAGTGGGTAATTATTGCACTCCAATCGGATTGAGCCGGTGAAGGTTTATATCTAAGGGGTGGTTGGGGTTGACTGCTCATGTAATGCCACTCAGGGATGAGTGAGGCTGGTCACTCTCATCTTAAATGTCGGGACCAACTGCCTGGCCCCAGGCTCCTGTGCTCCTCATGGGGCAATGAAGGATTGGATGATGGATGAATGGATAAAAGCATATTTTTGCTGATGTACCTGAGTACCATGCCAAAGCATGGTCATTCATTTTCTAAATACAGTACTGTATCACTTTATAGAGACCAATAAACCCTTGTATAAATTTAAGTTCTTAACACTGTCCTGCCAACATGAAGGCATACAGTTTCTTTACTATAACTCAATATAGTTCTCACCAACTCAGCATCTGGGAGTTGTTGCAATTAACTTGAGAAAAGAAAAAAAAAAATGCAGATTTAATCAAGGGTGATCATGGTGCCCTTTAAGACCAATGGTATGGTGGCTTCAGCTTGATGTGACTAAATTACTCTTCTTTAAATACACAGAACAAATGCAGGCTTGAAACTAAACCAATTTGCACCTAAACTCAAGAAGGAATTGTCAAACTTTTAGAGTGAACTTTGGTGCTCTGATTCATGAGCTGAGTTACCCGTGGTGTCACTGAGTCTTAAGTCACGGCTATTAAAAGGTTAAACAATCTCAGCACAACTTTTCCTTGCCTACATTTCTCTAATTCAAGAGACAGCTTATGGTTTACTACAATAATGATGTGAATAATACAGATATTGTAGTATGCCACTGTAACATATACATCTCCACAATTCTTGACTATCATCTAATGTGTATATTACTACCAATCTATAACAGCAGCTTTCCCTCAAAGTCCAAAACACATACCTTACTTAATACGGGATCAACAGGCTTTGAGGAATCCATTGCTTCATCATCATCATCAGAATCAGAATCACTATCATCATCATGAACTGTTAGGAAAGAAGTTGCCCCTCCCACCAATTCACCAATAGCTTGGAGGTAGTTACATAAGGAGAGTCCATCATTGAATTCTGAAACACATGAAATATAAACTAAAAATTCCAAATACTGTATAATTTTTTCCCTACACTCAGTTACCATGGTAGCTACTATATTCTTACCCAATGAGAGTCCAAACTGCACCTCCTCAGTTTTCACTCTCAAATGCCTTCTCCAAGTCAACATAAACTAGGCAAAGTTCTTACTTTTACCAAAGAACTCCTTCTGTAATCAGCTACCTATAAAAAGAACATCTATTGCACCCCTAATTAGCATGAATCCAAACTGTATCTCATAAATTTTTCACACTTTTCCTATTCTTACTCTGAGACTCATGCTGCAGCTTATTATGTACAGGGAATCCATGTAAATACAGAAAATTCCCAGTAATGGTTCCATCTGCTACATACACAGCAGATTTACCAATACTCCCCAAAATATACTGCCAGTGTATGGAAAACAGAATGATATTTTGTAACACATCCCTATATTTATAATGAAGGTTGTCTGTATAAGACCATAAAATAAGAATCAATATTTACCTGTGTTTGAGCGAACAAGTGTGAGGAGTGAGTACAAAAGTGCCGGGGCAGGACAGGCCTGAAGGAGAGGCGAAGTGCGGGTACCTAAGACGGCCACCACACGGTCCATGGGGAGCCGGTAGTGAGTGGAGGTAGCCAAGCACGGCAGCACGTAATTACATACTTGACTGTGGACTGCACTTCCCAGCACTTCTTGGCACACATTTTCTACCACCTGGCACCTGTAAATAAACCACATACTCCAGTTATCAAGTGTTTGTGCAGTCATGTGAACAATGAGAAAAAGTTTGTATCTGTAGTCTTTGAAAGATCAAACTATTATAGCCTTATAACCACCATCATGTCAATCCAGTATCCAGTGTTGATCCCTTTATCCAGTGATACAGTTCTTATTACTGCTTCCTAGTTTCAGCTGCACGTTTACCTTGAATGTAAGGACCAACTGCCTAGCCCCGGGCTCCTACGCTCCTCATGGGGCAATGTAGGATTGGATGATGGATGGATGGATGGATGGATGTTAACTTTCTGCCACTCAATTCAGCAGTGCTTGCATGCCACATCTGTTTCAGCATCATATAAAAAGTGAATGTAGTGGCCTCCATCAGCCCTCAACAGACTGTCAACAACTTGCATATTTTACTCTGGCCAGCATCAAATGATGTTACTCAACAAAGGGAAAGCTCATGTTGTTCATCCATCCATCCATCATCCGGTCCTACATTGCCCCATGAGAAGCGCTGAAGCCCGGGGCTAGGCAATTTGGTCCTGACATTTAAGATGAGAGTGACAATGATAAATAATTACAAAACCTCCCATTGCCCAAGGATAAAGAAACCATCCCAATTAGCTCTTAAATAATGGCTGACAATTTTATTCTGGCTAACACCAGATGATTTATCTGCCACAGGGCAACCACCCCAATGTCCAATGGTCAATATGCTTGTTCAAAAAACAGAAATACCATGTTTTTACTGTGATATTAGACCATTAACATCTTTGTAGAAAAAAATAAAAATGATTTCACTGTGATACTGGCCCAACGTTTGCTCAGATGAGAACTGGATGAGAAAAATTAAAAAAAAAAAGTACTTTCATTCTCAATAACTCATACAGTCTGGCATTAAACAAAAGTCTTTTGCTACATAACAAATCATATCAATATTTTCTGGTACATTTTACTGAAGAAACATGAAAGTTTACCATGTAAAGTGTTGGTGCCTAATGGTCCATCCTGACAACAACACTAAAAGGATACAGTACCAGGTATGCCCTTCACAGTACTTACAGTAAAGATGAGTCTGAGAGTGAGGATGCAAATGAAAGAGGCTTCATGAGAAGGTGAAAAAGAGACTCTGCCAGGGGTGTAGGGGGCGTCTCACTGGAGTCGTACACTTCTGGTACCCGAGTAACCAGTAGGTGTACTATTTGTTGATAGTAACCTGTAATAGTGATCAATAAAGAGCTACACTGAATAAACAAAGAAAGACCTTTGTACATTTACCTAAAATGGGTTGTTCACAGAGATTAAAAAATACTTTAAATACAATGACAAACTCTGAGGAAGGGCAGCATTACTTTGACCTTCACTAACCGACTTTCTTTTACCAGTACACTAATTACACACACAAACATGGAATGGAACCCCATTTCTATCCTCAACTTCTTTATCAATGTTACAAAATCTACATACCAGTAGTTATATACAGAAGTCAGCTTTGTATTATACTGGTTCCTCTTAGAAGCCTCTTAATTATGAACTTTCATATCTTTCTCATCTCTCAACTTGTTTTCATTATTTGCAGCAGCAAGATCATAACAAAAGCTAGCTAATAACTAAAAAACTGCTGATCAGCCTCGGTACAAGGTACCATGAACGAAGGAGTGGTCAAGAACACCCACCATTGCTGATGAGATATGAATACAATGCTGTGAGGAAGACCTGGTGGTGGTCATGTGAGAACTTAGTGGTCCACGTGTCAGGGTTCAAGATGATCTCTAGAAGGCGAAGGGCTGGTGCAAGAGGTGCCAAACCACCAACACCTACAGAGGAACACCATTATTATCAACATATCATTCAATTTTTTCTCTGTGACTTATGGTATTAACATCATTCAGTTCTAATCAACTAGGCAGGTACCAGTACCTATCAAAGTAAATAACAGCAGCTAACTGCATGATAAAAACAGGTTTCAGTCAGTGGTTAATTATACATACTGTTTCTATCTACTAATAAGAGCAAATACAAATGGAGTGATAAACTATTCCAATTGGGTATGTACCTTGTGAAGTCCTTGTAGTGGTGGTAAGAGGGTAGGTAATGGCTCTGAGAGCCATGCTGGCCAGGCGGGGTAACAGATGAGTCCATCGTGGCAGAGAACCACAAATCCATTCTGCCAGCTGCTGCTGTTCACGGATGATCAGCTGGCATACTGTCAGCTGGACAATAAGTACTGTATGAGTGACTAAGTTTATCTTACCAGTAGTCTCACCACTGCTAGAAGAAGATGTCAAAAAAGCATGATGTAGTGAGAGGTGGAGGTTATAACAGAAATGACACATGGAGAGGAGATATCAACTACAAGAAATGTTACCGGTAGATGATCTAATGTGCATGGAGAGAGTGCAACTCTTAGAGACTGTCATGGCAAGGAAGAGAATGGGAAGTTAGGGAAACAGAGATGTGGATGATTTGGTTTGCTGTCAAGTGTCCTCATCACCATCATCCTTATCCAATTATCCACGATCTTAAATTAGATCACCTATGTTTATAACCATCCATCCACCCATCATCCAATCCTATGTCGCCCCATGAGGAGCATGGAAGCCCGGGGCTATGCAAGTTGGTGCTGGCATTTAAGATGAGAGTGACCAGCCTCACTCATCCCTGAGTGGCATTACGTGAGCAAAACATAAAATCACAAATGACCAAATCTCCTTGGAGTTAAGGAAGAAGAGCAGTACTATACTGGGAAACACAAAGCAACTTAACCATATCACACAAAAATATTACTCAATACGTAAGATGGCTTCTCAAAAGTTGGGTGTTGAACATTCTGTTGTAGTAACAGTTAAAAATTTTTAAGACATCTACGGTTAGTTATAGTGAATGCCTTACTTGTGTTGGAAGTGGTCTATAATGCCATTCCAGTTATTCTAAATGGTGTTAAAACTTGGACCAATCTGTTCATCACTAGACATAATGAGAGTGAGGCTACACCTGGAATGGCCTAATTGTTTCCTCTTACAATCACAGTTGTGGAGTCAGTGATAATTTTCCCCGATTTTGACTCCGACTCCAGAAATTTTACAAGTAGGACTCTAATTTAAGTATTTGCTGTACTGATAATACAGCACATGGACATGATGCAGGTAATGAATAATGTTCATGAATTTTGACATAAGCAATTCTTAAATCTTTATTTTAAATTCTCTACTTCTAGTGCTTGCATAATACCAAATAAATCGTTATACAGTACGAGGTTGTAAAACAAACCGAATAAAGTACTGAAAAGATACGACCGACACCACTTCAGAACCAAAAAGCTCAGAGTCGGAGTTGTGGGAATTTTACCACCTCTGACTCCGACCAAAAACAGACGACTCCACAACCTTGCTTACAATGAATGAACCTTTGGTAAAAATTGAAATTTTTAAGGCAGAGGCCTATGTACTATATAAACTGATAATATATTTCAGTCACCTGAAACTAAATATGGTACCTGAAGAAGCTAACTCCACATATGATTTCTTACCAGTCTTTCACCATCTTCCCTTGGGTTAAATATTCTGGCCAGAAGAGCAATCATCCTGGTGGCAGTGGCTTCAGTGATGCCTGCAACCTTAGCTGAGGTCAAAAGTTCATCACACTGCTGGCGGAATTGGCGGTGGGTGTCACGCTGGCTCATTACTCCTCGGGTCCATGCCTGTATGGTCACTGCGGCAGCCTCTCTCTGCCGCTGTCGCTGCAAAAACAAACCAAGTTATAATCTATGTAACTTTTGAATACAGCTCTCATAATTTAGTACGGTTAGTCATCAAACAAAGTAATGCTAATAAAAATACTATCACCAACCTCTCTCTCCTCGCGGTCATTCTTTAGTTGGTTAAGAAGGTCTGACCGCTCAATGTTGCGTGTCCGGCTGGCTCCACCCAACCTCTGCTGGGGTTTCCTCCGGTAGTCCCCCTCAAAGCTCCACATCATGGCTGCTTACTTTACTCGCAATAACCTATCATCAGTAAATAGTGTTAGCACAATAAGGCAGAATATAAAAGTGGAGAAGCAACTGGGTAAATATGATTTGGAGTAGATGGGGGACATGGAAGGTGTGTGCAAGATATTCACAAAAGAAATCTGTGCAGGATGTGAGGTGGTGTGTAGGGTGAAGAGAAGATGAAAGTGGGTGCAAGGAACAGCATAGTGGAATGAAGAGGCAAGACAGGCTGTGGCACAAAAGAAGAAAGCATATAGTGAGTGGATGAGAAACAGGGGCATGGAAGAAGCTGAGAGATGGAAGAGAGAGTTATATGTAGAGAGGAAGTGAGAGGTGAAATGATTAGTTAGAGACAGAGTATGAAGAGACTGGATGAGGAATTTGGAAGAAATCTGAGTGTAAAGTGGAGGGAATGTAAGAAAATGTTCTGGATAGAGGTAAAGAGAGTTAGACTGGGTAATAAGTAAGTCGGGAGTGAAAGATAAAAATGGATGATTGCTTGCGGAGAAGAGAGAAAAAGCGAGCAGATGGAGAGAACACTTTAAGGAACTGTTGAACACAGAGAATGAAAGTAATGCAAGCATAAATGGCTGGGGAATGACTGGGAGAAGGAGATAGGTGAGAAGAGAGGACAAAATCAGTAGGATGGAAGTAGTGGAAGTAGTGAAGAAAGTCAAAATGGGGAAAGCCACAGGAAATGATGGAATGTGTGGTGAAATGCTGAAGCATGGGGGAGAGTTGGTATTAGAATGGATATGGAAGATGTGCAGATTGGCCTGGGAGGAAGGTAGAGTCCCGGAGGACTGGAAGTCAGGTATAATTATTCCCTTATACAAAGGAAAAGAGGAAAAAGAAGTGTGTGGGGTATAAGTATTCCCTTGATCAAAGGAAAAGGGGAAAAAGAAGTATGTGGTAATCATATGGGCTTTTGTCTTCTTAGTGTAGTAGGAAAAGTGGATGGTAGGATACTTATTTGACAGAGTTAGGGAAATAACAGAGGAATTACAGTAGTTGGAGAACAGGGAGGATTTAGGAAGGGAAGAGGTTGTGTAGTTCAGATATTCATTCTTAGGCCTTTGTAGAAAAGTTTCTAGAGAAAGGAAAGAAGTTGTATGCAGCCATCATGGATTTGGAGAAAGCATAAGACAGGGTGGATAGACAAGGAATGTGGAATGTAATAAGAGCATATGGAGTAAATGAGAAGTTGCTGAATGTCGTGAAGAGTTTGTACGGGGAGGCTAAGGCTGCAGTGCGTGTGGATAGTGAAGAGTGAATTTTTATCTTTGAATGTTGGATTGAAACAAAGATGTGTCAAGTCCCCATGGTTGTTCAATCTGCATATGGATCGGCTTATAAAAGAGGCACAATGTAGGGCAGTGGAAGTTGGAGTGACCCTACTGAGAGAGGGCTGTGTTTGGAAACTCCCATATTGTTGTTTGCATATAATTCTGCAGTGTTAAGTGAAATGAAGGGGAACTGCAAGGCTTGCTGAGTGAATATGGGAGTGTGTTAGAAACCGAATCTAAAGGTGAATGTACGGAAGAGTAAAGTTATTGTCTTTGTGAGAAATGAAGTCACTCAATGTACAGTGAGAGTGGATAACAAGGAAATGGAAAATGTGAGTGCATTTATGTACCTGGGTAGTGTGATGAGTAAGGATGGACGTTAAGAGGGTGAAGTGCTTGAAAGGGTACAACAAGGAAGAAAGGTCGCTGGTTCTTTGAATGCAATGATAGGGAGCAAGGAAGTGAGGATGGAAGTAAAAAAGTCACTGCATGACAGTATTGTGATACTAACTCTAATGCATGGAAGTGAAGCTTGGACCTTGTTGGAAGGACACAAGTCAAGAGAGAGAGTAGCGGAAATGAGTTATTTGAGAGAAGCATGTGGAGTTATGTGGAGTGACTGACTGACAAAAAAAGAAGTGAAGGAACGTTGTGGTGTGGATGTAGATGTGATAGAAAGCATTAGGAGAAATACAGTGAGGTGGTTTGGCCATGTGGAGAGGATGGAGGGTGAAAGACTAATGAGGAGAGTGTATGTGAGTGAGTTGGAGGGGGAGTCTGAGGATGAGATGAAGGGATGGAGTGGAGAGGTATATGAGAGAGGGGGGGGGGTGAGCCAGGAGCAAGGCAGTGAAATGGCACTGGAAAGGGCGAAATGGAGGCGATTTGTTTGAAGCCACCCCTTAAGGGATGTCTGGCAATAGACAGACAGACTGACAATAAGCTCACTGTATCAGCAACAATTTTATACCATACAGTATTGAACCTAAATCTGTTTTTTTTGTGATACCGTGATGGATACTGTACCGTGTTCCTGAGGGACATGAAAGTGTGATGGAAAAATAAAATACTGTACATGACATCTGCACTAATGAAAATTGTACAGTACCTTGAAAATATTTTCTACGACCTTTTTTTTTTTTTTTTTTTTTACGTGTCTGACTGGGCAAAGGCTTCAGGGGATAATAATGTGCATGAGGTTGCTTATTTTAATTATAAAATTGATATGAATTTTTTACTGTTAAAGTGTATCACACAGCTACTGGTAGGTATGTGTTTTTTTCCAGGAATGTACGTATTTCTGCCAGGATATTACCAGAGGTTAGGTTAGGTGATGTTAACTGGGTTAGGTCTGATACATTATGCTATGCTGTGAACTAGGTTAGATTAGGTAGTGAACTAACATTATTTTAGGGCTACGTAGTTAACCATGTTTAAATTAATTAGGCATAGTAGTCTATCTATCTATCTATTGCCAGACGCCGCAATCCCGTTTGGGGTGGCCACAAACAAATCGCCTCCAAGTTGCCCTGTCCCCCGCCATTTCACTGCCCTGCTCCCAACTCACACCTCCCTCTCTCTTATACCTCTCCACCCCATCCCTCCATCTCATCCTCGGCCTCCCCCTCCCTCTTCCCCCCTCCACCTCACTCACATACACTCTCTTCGTCAGTCTTTCACCCTCCATCCTCTCCACATGGCCAAACCACCTCAGTGTGTTCCTCATAACAAGGTTAACTCATATTGTGAACTGAGGTCAGGTTAGGCTACTCACAAAAATCCATGTACATTTAAATGATGCACATCCACTTCCTATATCTGGTGAGTCTGTTTGATGAGATTGTTTTATACAGTACATGACATCATAACTGGGGCATGGCTAATTTTAGGATTTTAATATGGGAGTGGCCATGGGATTGCAAAGACAAATTATGAGGTGGCCCAAGAACTTATTCAGGTATGTCCATGAATTTTCCCCATAATCTGAGGTGGCCAGTGCCACCTTGGCCTCCCTCTGGCTATGCCACTGGTTCAAACTGAAATCTACAATTTTCTATGTCCATTTCTTTTGTAATCCAGGTCAGTATCCACATACAAAAGTACCCTATGTCATGATTTCCCACATCATATGCTGGAATACTGAATAATACCTGTACTATACAATCTCCAATTATAGTAAGTTGTATTTACACACAAGTATTAATGGATCTTTTTTTTTTTTTTTTTACCCCTTGGAAAAAAAAAAAATCCAGATACTGTACATGCAGAGATAGGTCCCAAAAGTTCAGGTACAATTGGGTGATGTAAACTTGAGGAAAAGATCAGCAGGGATATAACTTACAACTTCAGGAAAAGCTCTGCGTCTTATACAGCTAACTACGGAACTGTAACAAGTACCGTAATATTATCTTAGTTACTTCAGAAATGGGAACATGAAAGATTACTTTAACTGAATGCTTATTGTCAACTTCGGAACAAAATGAACACAAGGAAAAGGTTACAAACGAAGGCTTTTCTAAACAATGCAATACCTTGTTGCGTTGAACATAGGCAGAACTTTACTTCCAGAAACTTCGTCTTTATATTCTACGTCTCAGAAATTCAGGAAATACATGAGGAATAGTTAAAAACCTTCAGCAACAGTCACCAAGGACTCATGGGCCCTAACTCTTTTATATTTGCTGTAAATGAGGGAACATTTTTGGTTAGGCTACAGCTGAATAAGGCAAACTTCGCCCACTATCTTCATTCGCAGTTTTCCCAGTGATCAAGTACATTGTAAAATCGGTTTTAAACTGAAACAACACTAAACAATTACTTTTATAAACTACATCGCCACGTGGTGAACAGGAAGGTGGAAAATGGCAAATAATACGTTGAACAAAAGATTACCTTAACATGACATGACAACTCCGCCACCAACATTTGTTTTTCTGTGCAAGTTATCTACATACTTTAGACTATTAATTTTAAGGAGATATCACAGATTTATTCTTTAATTATGTCATCCACATTGAGAAACACTGTTTCCTCATACGCAAAGGAACGCTATTATGTAAAAAAAAAATTACAAGTAACATGATTGCTATATAGCTCTTGTGTATATACAAATATCATACACACTAAAAAAAAAAAAAAGAACCCAAAATTTGTATATTATGACACTTTTTTATGCATACAAAATAAAAGTTAGAGTACTTCGGACTTTACCGCCACAGCCTTTAAACTTCCAGTAAACAGAGATAGAGTGGCGGCTCAACACATGAGTCTGTGATCCTTGATTTGCCGTTATTTGAGGATTCTGATCAACTGCTAAGTGTTCGAAAGACTACAGAGATAATTTTGGTGAGTTTTGTGAAATTTAAAAAAGAGTAGAACTACATGTTCTGGTCGACATTCAAGACAGTGGACCTTTAAATTTATCATATCGTACAAACAGTCGCAAAATACTTTTGGGAGAAGCTTATTCAGTGTATGATTGCAGCTCTTAATTAACATCTTTAACTAAGCAATGGGTTTCATGACGGTCGAGGAGCTTGTGCTGTATATGAGCATTTTTAAGTTGTGTTCTGTTTAAGCCACATCATGAGGTGTCTTCCTATTTCACCTCTGGTTGCAGTTATTATACCACTCGATTCAAGTTACAGTAAACCATTTGGCTTTTCATTCAGTGTAGAGTCATATGATGGCAGCACTACCGGTACATTAAATGAGTGGATGGTAGTAGTAGTAGTAGTAGTTGTTCCTTAGGCAGTCTGGCCGAACAGCCCAGGATGGCCACAGCTGAGACCGGGCTTTCCCACTGAGCTCTCAAGAAGTGTATGTTGTGTTGCTGGCGCTAGCAATTGTGTGCAATGCAGTTTTCCATAATGTGCTTAATAGTATGGGGTGCTGTGTTACATCCTGGATAGGTGTCAGTGATGGAGTCATCCAGCCTCTTCATGAGGAGTGGATGGTGCCCACATCTCAGCCTGACCAGGTGGACCCTGTCCTCATGAGGGAGGTAGGATTCAGAAGGGTGGATATCAGGCGGCCGTGCATGCAGTTGTGTGTTGTCTGTGGGTGACTGAATGGAGCGGCGAATGATTTTAGTATGGATATGCTTCTGGAAGCTGGTTTGGGACAGTAAAGGGGGGAGAGATGACAGTATTTGTGTATGATATTGTTTGCTGGGTGTTGTTTTGATGTTCCTTGGTGTGTGTGGATGTGCTGCCATGTAGTGTTGTGGATGGCATGGGTTTATGGAGGCTGCGGCAAGAATTTGTGTGTCTCTCATATCTACAGTAGATGAGCAAGTAGGGAGGCTCACCATCCATTCACGGGGCCAGAGAACCCAGAGTGGATGTTGAGCCTCCATGCTTGCTTTGATTAGTAACTGGTAAATAAGGAGTGGATGGGAATTTTCCAGCAGCCCAGTCCTGTCCCACATCTGTGTTAAATATTAGGTAAGGTCAGTTCATTTTAAGATAGATATGATAACTTTGAAATAACCCCTCAAATGATAACATTTGATGATATGCATCACTATCTGTTAAATATCTGAGGACTGCTGGGCCTCGAGTAGCAGACTAGTTGTGCTCAGAGTCAGGTATATTTTTAAAATTTATGTACAGTATTTCTTTAAGTTCATAAAACACTAGATGTCATTGATAGATGATTTTTTTTTTTTTTTTTTTTTTTTTTTTTTTTTTTAATACCTCAGTTTTTTTTAATGATTTAACAGCAGTTGTACAGAAATTTTTTATATGCCCACAGAAGACCATGTACATTGTGGTTTTCATTGCAGGTGATGCCGGAAGATCGCAAGTGCCTAGGTATACTGCAGCCCAACATGCAGAATCAGACACACCTTTCAGTCACCCCAAATGGAAGTCTTCAGCTCCACCCAGGCAGCAGAGGCAAGAAGAGGAAAAGGTAAATGGCTATGTACTGGTAGCTGTAGTCCAGTGGTGTTTTATCCACCATTCCTAATTATTGTTTGCTTTGTTTCATTTACAGTACATAGGTTCCAACATGCATACATGCATCAGCCTTCATCACCTAATGGTGGCTCTCCACACTGGTTGTTCTCTAGATGTCTCTCTATACAGTCCCTTATCCCAGAGATCACACACTGTGACCTTGTTCCAAGTCTTTTTCAGTCTGCCTCTCGCAACCTTACCCTCAACATTCACAGCACTCCTCCCTCTGCACCCAGTTGTTATCCTCCATCCTCTCCATATGGCTAAACCATCTCAGTCTACCCCTTCTCATCACATCGTTATTACATGTGACTTGTGGATAATGATTACTCGATGTCCATTGGTTGTCTTATTTTTGTAGAGTTATGTTGTTAAACAGTTATACACAGTCCTTGTAAGGGCGTGTCCACACGTGTACTCGAACATATGTTGGCACCATAGCTGGCAACATGTTTGGGAACATGTTTGCAGCAGTATTTGGACAGATGTGTGCAAACATGTTTCAGTTCAGCTTCGATCACTGCCAGCAGAGGCGATGGGATAAGTGTGTCCATACGAGGCATCTGAGACTTCATCGTGATGTTGCCAACATGATCAGGACGCTGCTGTTCCCAACATGTTTGCAGTATGTTCGTTACTATGTTGCTTACATGTTGCCAACACTTGTTTCAGCGCATGTGTGGATGCGCCCTAAGGGATATACGGTACAGTATTCTGATGAGAGAGAGGATAGGGTGGAGAGGCATATGAATGAGGAGGTGTGAGTTGGAGAGAGGAAAACTCATGGCAGAGTATAGGGTGACATGGAGGCAATTCATAGACTGGTATAGCCACTCCCTGTGGGATTAAAGCATATGGTTGTAGAGTGAGGTATATATATATATGTATCTCATCTCATTAGCTGATTGAGTGTCCACTGCAGGACCGGCCTATCCCAACCAAAGCGGGGACAATACAGCCAATGTATCTCTACCAAGTGGCTTAGACTGTCAGGTAGAGATTGTATGTAGGGTGAGAAGTGCTTGTAAGTGTATTGTAGTGTTGGAGTGGCTTTGGATGTGTGTGTAGTCTGTGAACCAAGTGTAATTGGCCTGCGCAAGCCAACTGGGTGCAAACATACTTTTCAGTATGCAACACTGGTTCAGCCACAACACCCCTGATGTCTGCCAATGCAGTACATGGCCAGAAGAATGCTCCCAAAGTTTATTACCCTGGTGGGGCGCAAACCCTCATTCTTCAGTGTACAAAAACGCACACTTTACCACTGTACCACAGAGGCTCCATACATAATATATATATATATATATATATATATATATATATAGATCAGTATAAAACATTTTTCATTCAGTTGGTACCATCCTGAAAAGTAAGGATAACTTGCAGATCAGCTTTATAGATAGTATTGGAACTTCCATTGTAATTTTAATGCAAGCTACCATGAATTTGATGGCAGTATCTCTATGCTGCATGAGGATCCTTAGCACTTTTCTGATGGCTTTGGCTGGAGGATTCGGTGGGCAGTGTGGGGAGCTTTCTTGCATTAGTATCCTTATCATCAGCAAATAGATTTAGATATAATGTCATAGTTTTTTTTGTTGCAAACAGCCTTGAAAGAACAGTAAGGTTTGTTGCTGTTAGCTTTCATTTGTACTCCTTTGCACTCATTGTACTAAAAGAAATTTAAAATGGGACAGCATATAACAAGGATTTGCTGTATTGTTCATTACAGCCTAAAGCATGAAATGTGAATTACAGTACAATCAACAGTGCCTAATTTTGAGTACTGGGTATACAAATGTGGGGTGCATGCTTGCTCAACAGATTAATTATACTTTTACACTTTCAGATGCTAATGATGTCAAGATCCATGTAGATATATCATGTGCTCATATTTTTTATTTATACATTACAGGCTATAGCAACTGTTCACACACACTTTATCTAGTGGTTATCATGACATTCAGAAGAGTATTTGTAGTCATGTTGTATGTCATAGAACTTTCCATTTGTGAATGAATGAGTCTTGGTTAGATTATAGTATATCATTCAGTTGTCAGTCTTGAAGTACCGTAACAGTTTATTTGTAAGTGCAAACGTGCATTTGGAAATTGTACCCTCAGAAATTACTGTTTCTCTTTACAGTAATGAAAACCTAAACAGTGCTAAGTCAAAGCGACGAGATGGAATATATGAAGATCCAGTCATCAAGAAACCTAAGACTTTTGCTTCTGTTGAAGTCCAGACAGATTCTTCTATCAGTTTACCTACCTCATCACCACAGACTCCTGATGTTATTGACATGTTGACTTGTGGTGAGTAGCTTATATAAGCAGTAGACCAGAGATTACTTCTTGGTAACTGTGTATGATACCTAAATCTGTAACTTGCATAGTTTTGATGCTCTGATATCAGTTATGTTCACACCTTAGCTGAGTCTACTATGGCTAAGAATCTCAGATAACTGAGATTCTTAGCCAAATAACTCAAGTAACTGAAAAAGCACATATGATGATCACTAGTATTTTCAGTACTGTACTGTATTGATAATCTAGATATCAACAATACCGGTACAGTATTTTAACTCACGTCTGATGTAGTGCACTGTACCGTACCTTATAATTTTTATAACCTTATAAAATATGTATGTGGGAAGCTTAAATGTCCAACTGACTCAACCCCATCAGACTGCTGATGTATTTTATATATTAGTCTTGCTGTCTCAACAGGTATTTTATTGAGGTTCAGAGTGACATCATACTGGAGGAGTAAGATATATATAGCCTTCATTAACTTGTCCATTAGGGGGCTACCCTGAGCAGAACAAACTCATTTAATAAAAACAAGAGTCAGTTGGAAAAAGATGTCCCTGGATTAAATTTTGTAAACCCCTAACATCTTTCATGCAGAAACCCCTCCTCCTGAGTACTGGAAGGGCTTGGCAGAGAAGAGACGTGAGGCTCTTGAGGAAGCACTAGAGGAGAATGAAAAGCTGCACTCTGAGAATAAATGTCTTCAGGTGGAGGTGTCTAAGCTAAAGGAGGAGAACAAGTTATTGGAGGAGATGGTGGATGAAGCCAAGCAACTGGCACTTCTTGTGCAGGTAGTTACTTGAAGCTAGAACATAATGACTGAAAGCTACATTTTTTTCTTCTGTGGTCTAGGTATTTTTGTTTTGCATGCTCAGTGCACTGTATAAACACTATGGATGCTAGTGCAGTAAACTGCTTATTCGTTAAGTTTCTGATTTCTTGCTAGCATAGGAGTTAACTTAAATGTATGTGCAAAAATGACAAAAATGTAGTCAGAGAAAGTGGAATGAATTACTTTATGTGTGGAAAACATACCCAAAGGGTTTGTTGAGTGGAGCTGCATTAGTGCAGTGGATGAAGGTTGTGACTGTGAACTTCCCACTACTGCATTCAAGTGCTGTACCTAATACTTTTAAAAAATTACAATTCATTAGCAAACTATGGAGGAAAATTTATTTCTAGCAATAGCGCTGCTAATTACTATGGGTGAAGGTGCTCTAGGTATGTGTGACCCATATGGATCTAAGTCCATATGATAGGGGCTATTTACTCACAAAGTGCTGCTCGGAACAGAATGACCGGTAACTCTAGCCTTACGTGTCGACCGAGCAACCTAGCCCAGGGCCCACACACTCCAGTGAAAGAGGCATTAAAGGATTTGATGGTAGATGGATGAATTAGTGATCATGGTAGTGGTTTTGCCTTATATGGTGGAAAGTGTTAGAAGAAGTATTACTAACTTTTGTAGTTAGTGCTGTCAACACTGGTTGATCCTGTTTATGAAGCTCTTCTCTTCTGAACCATTTTATCTATGTTATCTAACTGTCATTCACAAATATTAAGAAAACCCAGAACCAGTCCGCAAAGATCTCATTTAGCTGCTGTTAGCAAACAGCACAGTATAACCTATATGCATCTAACCTGAAATATTTTGTTTCAGTGTTCAAAACTGGATTCACTTTTCTGTCACTCACTTTGACCTCCCCTACTTCCATTCAAATACCTTACAGAACAAACGTGGGGATGTGACATGTATACACTTGTCTCAGTCTGACATGGTACAGAACCACTTACTCAGCATCCACCTATCATTACACATGCATTGCTACCATGAGCAAAATTTTAGTGTGTCATATTTTTGCTGCCAGACCACACACATTAATCCTATCATAAACATATGCCTTCTCTGTGTTCAGTATAATACTGGGAAGAAAATTGGGATGGAAATAATGATTATATTGTGGAGAAGTTTATAATGTTCAACTTTCTCTTACAGGATGTTGTGCAAGAAGAGGGGGAGGCAGGGAGCCTAAAAACAGATGGCAAAAATGGCATATATACAGAAAAGACTGAGTGATCAATAGTACAGTGCAATGAAGAAGGTACTATAGTCTTAAGCCAAACAAGGTCAAGGATGTGGGGCTTTTGAAGCTTAATGGTAACTCAAGCCAGTTTGAAGTACAAAATTAGGCAAAGTTGATTTGTGCTGTTGGTGAGTTTCAGTGATAAGTGAAATAGCCTTAGTAGTGGTGTTTGTGTGTTGCTTGGGACGAGAGAAATTTTCTCAATATCAACTGTTTTTATGGCAAATTTCTAAGAAATATTGCTGGTGGTATCCAAAATCTATGTATCTCATCAGAATATTTACTTTTGAGATTATGTGATTTTGATATTCACCACATATTACATGTAGTTTATCAAAAATAAACTATTTTTAAATTAACAGTATCATGATTTCCAATGTACGTTGCATTGATACAATACAATTACTGTATGCCTGTTTTTTTTACTGTACAGTATAGTAAAAATCCACCCACCTGAAATTCATTTTCCAGGAATTACAGAACTTGGAACTGTGAATCATTCAGAGAAAGCCAAAATCACAAGTCATTGCTTCCACTTTTGTCTTACTTAGCCATTACTTTTTCCAATCCACATATCTTCAGAAAGGTAGTGTTATGCAATACTTCATGTATTCCATTCATGATGAGGACAAGGCAATATTTGTATACAGTACTGTACCTTTATGGAATGTGTTACAGAGTATATCTTTCCTTTCAAACCTCAACCCAGTAAAGTATAATGTAGGACAGCACAGTTTATATCACCATGTAAGATGTGGCATTCAGAAAATCACTCTATATGCAGCTTGACACTGGGATTTCATAACTCAGATTTACCCTTTGGAATGGGCTTTCTTCAACTTTCAGTTAGTTTGGGAAATACAGTACTGCATCTGTATGCACACTGCATGTGAGGTGGAATGAGAATGTCAGCCTTGATAAAATTTGATGGATGTGTGGCTTACATCACTGGGCACTCTTTTGACATTTTTCTTACTTTTATGGATTCCTACTTCTTTTTCCAAAGCTCGCCCACCCCACACATCTGTGACAGTGCAGAAGGAAGACACTCCTCTTTGTGGTTCCAGGGACAAAGTGAAACATCAGGGGATGAGTCTGCAAACTCCTAGACCTACCACTGCCAGCTCTTCATGAGTGTATCTGCAACACAGTCAGGTAGAATCTGTTGTCCTTGGAGCTCAAAAGAGTGCATGTGCTAGAGAAGGATGGCAAGGTTGGCTTCACATTGTCTTGTATCCAGAGAATCCTTTGCTTCAACTCCTCTGACACTAAGGATGACAGTTCAACCAGGTCAGCTTCATCCTACTGGAATGACAACCACAGTAGCAGCATATAAGACCCAAGTGTGGCTGACTAGAAAATATGGTGATGGAAACAACTCCATTATACTCTCCAACCTTCTGTTGTCCGGCTTGGAGACAGAGTCCCTTGCCCAGACTTGACCTGTGGTAACCAGTCAAAACTCTGCATATACTGGACAACCCAAGAACTGTCAAACATCTGGGAAGGTGGCTCAGTTCCCTTCTCTGCCTCAGCTGAGAGGCTTACTTATCTCAAAAAACCGGGTAATCTCAGTGTCAATCTGTCTCAAGACACCATCTCAAAAGCTTGCTTCATCTTAGAAGCCAGTTCACCTCAGGACATCTGCAATTCTTCAGTAGTATCATCATCATTGGCCCTTCTACAGCATCCTGGTACCTCATCAATCATTGGTGCCACTTCTAGCTCCCTCCTTTGCTACAGTACTGTAGCTGAAGAGCCCCACCTGGAGTGCCCTGACATCTGAGGAGAAAACCCTGGAGAAACTGCTATCTTGTCAGACACCTGACATACAGTATATACTCACTGTGAATTTACAACCCTCTCCTCCCTTTGGTCAGTGGCACACCATACTACCAGTACACTCTGAATCCTAAAATCACATTCACTACAAGTATACACCTTTCACATCCACATCCATTCACATATTTTACATATGCAGGTAATTCTGTACCTGAATTATGCAAATATTGTTCTGTGTCCATATATTGCTAATTTATTTAGTGTAAGGAATACTACTCATCAGGTGATTTGCATTTCCATTCTTATGATGTAGTGCTACCGTATGACTAAACACAGTGCCAAACCAAATGGTTTCTTGTAGTCCAGTAATTCATATACTGTGATGGGCAGTAGCCATATAAATTAGATGGATGCTTGGTCATCTAGTGGGTTAAGGTACTCCAGCCATATGTCATTAGAGTGAATTCAAGGAAGAAATTTGAGATGAAAGAAGAGGTAGCACTGAGAAAAATATGTAAGGAGATAAGCAAACAGAAAGAAGAAAGAGATAAATAATGAATTTTAGTCCCGGGCTCCTACGCTTCTCCTGGGGCAGTGTAGGATTAGATGATGGATGGATGAAAATGGAATGTAAACTAAACATAAGATTTTTAAAAAGACATGCAAAAATGTAGGGACAGCCGTTCCTTTATAAGCTGATGAATAGGAGAGCAGTAGAGCTAGCTTCAGTTCCCTTCCCCCAACAGTGTACACAATATCACCCAGATAACACGACTTCCCTAATGTACTGCACATCTGCCAAGTATATCTTATCACACATAGCCCTTTGTTCATTTATCTTATCACATCTAGCCCATACCCCACATTCACTTTACACATGGCATACATGAAACAACTTTGTAGTACACTTACTCCTACCACCACTACTCCTCATGTGAACCTAAGTGCAGCATTACATGCACTTATACTGTACATACGTTTATGTTTATAGGTTGGACCATGCTGGCACGTGTAGATTGTCACCTGATGGTAGCTCGCTATGTATTGCCCGGTCTCCATGAAGGACCTCACCCAACATCTTCCTTAGTCTGTCTCTGGCCATTCCCTTCCACTTTCGCACCTGCCATCCTTCCCAGCCAGTCATCCTTGTCCCTCCTCTTAATATATACAAACCATCTGTCTGATGTTTCCTATGCCAGATCATTCATTCATAGACACAGTTCTCAGTTCTGTGACTCAGTGAAACCTTGTTGATCTGTCTAAACACGAATTTCTGTGCATTACAATCTGCATGAATTTTTGTTTCTTACAGGCCAAGTCTCACTGCCATATGCTAAATGATGACTGTGTGGTATGGAAGAGAAAATGGAGTAGTACAGGTGGTCCCTGACTTAACGATTGTGTTACGTTCCGAAAATCTGATCATAAGTTGAATTTTTCGTAAATAAAAAATGCATTTAATACACTTAACCAGCCAAACATCATAGCCTTGCCAAGCCTACCAAGCCTGTTAAATGTGCTTAGAACACTTATATACATTAGCCTACAGTTGGGCAAAATCATTAACACAAAGCCTATTTTATAATAAATGTTGAATATCTCATGTAATTTATTGAATACTGTACTGAAAGTACACGATCATAAAGCCAAAAATTCGGATGTCACCCAGTCATAAGTAGGGGACCGCCTGTATATTGGTGAGGGAAAAGGAAGAGGAAGAGGAGTGTATGAGAGAATGAGTGAGGTATATGAGAACAAAGTAGTCTGGCAGCATTTGTCTTATAGTTCACCTATTGAAGGGTTTGCAGAAGGGAGCAAGGCACTGGAGATGATGATGAATGTGATGGACAAATCCAGCTTGTCTTTTTCACAACAGGTGTAAAATGAGGAATCATATAAAACTGCACAAAATCTTTGTATACAGATGGCCAGCCCAGGTGAAGTGTATGGACATGCAGGAGGATTTGGCAGGTAAACTGGATCAGCTGGCAAGTTCCCCTAGTGTACTCAATGCCCAAAGGAGACACAAGCAATATTATAATGTATCAGAGAACTCATGAAACTACCTGGGCCCCATTCAGGAGAATGCAGGCAGTTCTTGTCTCTGGAGGACACCATATTCTAGGCACTAAAAGCAACACTGATGTCAAGGGACCTGTCACACTTGTAACTGACACCAGATTACAAACCACAATCATTGATGCTTGGTACCTTCTAGCCTACAGTGACAACATGGAATTTAAGTCTCATAATGTTTTCCCCTTCTCTTTTTCTTTTCTAGGTTACCAGTCCCCAGTACCCCTACCCCAGCTCTCATGAGTGTAGTACCTAGCAAACCTTGACTCATAATTTAGTGGAGTTTTATGTTATCCCCATCATCATCCCACCTCTTTTTTCCCACCTTCAGGTGAGGTGAGGTGAGGTAGTGTTCAAAAACCAAGGAAAAGGAAAGAAAATGAAAGTTGGAGAATTAATCAACAGCATGCCCAATGAAATGGGTCACACATGCATTCATTAGTCATTCAAGTCCCCAGAATCATGGCTCTGCCTCATCGATACACTTATTCCACATATAGCTTCACATTTTTCTGTCCGTTAGAGTCAATCCAATGACTGTCAATTTAAAAATGGGTGCTAGACCCTGGTCATACACTCCTCCATACAAAATTCATCCAGCAAGCTTAATCCTTTGTCAGTTCTCTAGCCTTGCCAGTCTCCACACCTCTCTTTCTCATGCACTCACTCACCATAACTATCCACCTTCTATTTGGCCTACCCTGCCTCCTCCCATCTTCAGACTTGGTCAAATATACCCTTTCCACCACTCAATTCACATCCAGTATCTTCAAATGACCATTCCATCTAATCATGTTTTCATGAATACCCAGTGTAATTCCCCCAGTATATGGTCTCTCACACGGTTGTATATTAGTGAAGAACATGGAGAATCTGAAGGGTTAAACAGAGTGAAGTTGAGATGGGATGGTGTTAGGAAAGGGAGGAGTTGGTTGTTGAGGTAGCAGTGACAGTGATGGTGCATTGTCCTTGGCAGAGGAGAAAATCAGAGATAAGGTGGTGGGGATGAGATCAGAATTTAAGGGCAGAGTAAGGGATTTAATCCCCGAGCTAGGCAACTATGACCATATAGCCCTACTAGGTTACAGGAGCGCGCTACCACTCCCAGCACGGCAGTCCCGGCCGAGGCTCAAACTTGCAATCTCCCCATCACGACTCCGATGCTCTGCCAACATGCCCTCAAAGACAGAGCAAGGATGGGAATGGGATACGAGAAGGAAGAGATAAGATATGGGTATGGAGGCAACTTGGATGGAAGTATGAGAAGGCAGAAAGGATGGGGGAGGGTTTAAAGGAAGGTTAGGATGGAGATTTCCAACAACGAAATGGAATTGTTTGGTGATAAACTAGAATAAAATAAGCTACTTGGGTGAACCTGTGACCTCTTAAGGCTTAATTAAAATGTAAATAAAGTGGGTGTATGATCTTACCAGCTGTGCTACATATAAAAACAAGGCAGATACTGTACTACAGTCTACAGGTATTTTCATACCTTGATGACCTTGTATATAGTGGGAACCTGCTGAGGGAGTGATGGTGGGTAAAAGGGAGGTGGGCATGGGCATAACAACAGGTAAAATTCCCTCCCAGCTTAACACTGCTAAAATCTGATAAGGAAGAGAGTACAGTAGATGTTAATGGTTATATTTCTAGCACATCTGTATTAATAGTTATATTTGGTTATTCAGTGCTTGTTAGAAATACAGTATCAAAGTTCCAGTGACTTGACTGGCTCATAGACAACTGCTTTCTCCATTCGGCTGAGGAAGAGTAATTTTGTGAAACTTGCATATACTCGTACATGTTAAATAGTTCAGTACTGTAACTGCATAGATAAGAGACCACATACTACAGTATATTAAACAAAAGAAGTTCCATCGATGGATGACCTTAAATACTGGAGAACTGAGACTAGTATTGATTCTCGTTTGTTTCCCAGTTAATACCTTTAACCATCTCGTAATAAAAGGAAACAAAATAAAGTAGCATAGGAGCCAGACAGGTTTGTTTATTTTTTGCGGCCTTTAACTCTCCGTTTCAGCCAATCACGCTCAGGCTAGCGGTAGGTGTGTTCTCGGTTGAAGGTTTACACTTTTCTTTTGCATTTATTCTCCCAAGTATTAAATTCCATTGCTTTAGAAGTATCATTATCAAATGCAGAAAAAACAGTGGATCTGGTGGCGAAAACAAGGTAACATTGAACCTTGTGGAACAATTTTGTTTTAATGGAAAATTACTGGGTACTTGGCAACTGCTTACAAGACGAAAACGCTTTCATAACCGAGCCCTTGGTAGCAGTGGTACTCGTCCTGTCTGCATTAACTTAAGGCGTTCCATCCTTGGATCCGGTACCACGGTGATAAAATGGCTTCCAAGATCGTAAGGAAGGTGATATCCACGCCAAAAGCACCTGCTGCAATTGGAGCTTACAGGTAAGTCGAGCCTGTATATTTGTATTTATTTTGTTAGGAAAGATTCATCTTCATATGGCCCAGTTCAAGTGGTTTGAGAAGCTTATGACAAGGTTTGTTTCAAAGGACTCATAGTAGGTAAGGTAATGTATTGTCAAATTTCATGCAGTACCCGGTACACTATTATGGATATTTCCCGGTGTCGTATGCACAAAGTGACTTTATGCAGGAAGTTACCGTTCCACTAAGTGAGCATGCGCCAATTGCCCTTTTAGTTGCTGAGCTGATAGTATCTGCATGTTATCTCAAGTATTGTGCCATTTATCAACAACGATATATGACGGTGGGGGCGCCCTTCATCCATACACTTACGGTAGTGTAGTGGTACTCAGTTTTTAGGATAGCTCTACATTGAGTGGCAATCCAATTGATTTCCTGTAAACCAGGAAATCATTGACATCACTGGGTGGTAACCTCAAACTAACCCACACGTGTTCCCTACTTGACAAGTGGGTTGGCAGAGGGTTAGTGCCCCTTCCCGGAAGACAACTACCAGAAACTAAAAATATGAACAGTGGCCACCCCTTACGGGATTATGCGTCTGGCAATAGATATATTGAAAGACAGATACAATTTAAAAAAAAAACACCCTTCAGTAGTTAGGCCTAGCACCCAGTAGGCTATACTTTCCCCCTGACATCCCCAGACACTGATGAGAACATGCATCATAATGCTCCCCTTGACAGCATACCCAGACACTCTCCCATAGACAACATACAATGACACCCTTCCCTTGACGGCATACCCAGACACCCTCCTCTTGACAACATACCCAGACACCCTCCCCTTAACAAAATACCCAGACATCCTCCCTTTGACTACATACCCAGACACCCTCCCCTTAACAAAATACCCAGACACCCTTCCCTTGACAGCATAGGCCCTACCCAGACACCCTCCCGTTGACAACATAGGCCCTACCCAGCCACCCTCCCCTTGACAGCATAGGCCCTACCCAGACACCCTCCCCTTGACAGCATAGGCCCTACCCAGACACCCTCCCCTTGACAACATACCCAGACACCCTACCCTTGACAACATACCCAGACACCCTTCCATTAACAAAATACCCAGACACCCTCCCCTTGACAACATACCCAGACACCCTCCCCTTACATCATACCCAGACACCCTCCCCATGACAACAGACCCAGACACCCTCCCCCTTGACACTACCACCCTTAGATGCCCTCCCTCTGGTAACACCTCCAGACACCCTCTCCCTCAACATCCCCAAATACACTGTCCCCTCTCAACAGTACTCCCAGGTTGTCCCCTTCTGTGCTAACAACCCCAGATAAATATACATCAAGAGACATCAGTTCAGACATCACTCAGTAAAGTTTAAGCCAGTCACAGCACAGGCCAGACAGTAACCCCTCCATTCCCCAATGACTCAACTGAATGAATCATTCAGTAGTAGCTAGGATAGAAAACTAGAATTGTCCTGACCATTAGAGGGTTAGTGATGACAGTATCAACACTTGGACTCCAGTGACTCATTTGAATAAATTCATAGAGTATAGCTAACTGAAACAGAGTATTGAAATTATTCCTGTTATTGAGAGGATTGAGAGATAGATACTGTACCTTGTACATAGCTACATGGAAAAAGGTCAGTATCATTGTGTTCTTAATTGGATATAAATTTTGGTGAGTGGTCTATGATATGGCACTGTAGTGTAAGTGGTCAAGTGAGTGGGAGTGTGATGTGTACTATTGTGTGATGAGACAGTGAGTGGTGTGTTATGTGAGATCTGACTGAAGGGAGCAACACATAATGAGAATGCTAGAGGTTGCCACATTTTTAATTTGAAAGCATTTCTGAGGGTGTCATTGAATTGGATTTTTCTTGGCACATTTTGTTATAGATGAAAAGTAAGTGGTCATGTTTGGCTGCCTGTCTTTTACAAGTGTAAAAAAAAAAAAAATAATGTGTGTGTGTTTGTGTGTAAGTCACCAGGTCGGTCAGGATCACTTGATGATTGTGATCGTCAGCTTTTACCCTCCCGGAAGGGAGCTGAGAGCTCATGTAGTCCAATCTAAGGGCAAGGCTGTGACCTTCACACATGCGCACACCCATCCTCTTGCTCAAGGGGGACAGTAACCACCCACTTTGTCAGTGAAACTTTTTCGCAACTTGAGCAAGGTACGAACTCCCGTCTAACAGTATGGCAAGCAGGAACGTTACCACTTTGCCAGTGAGCGGTGTGTGTGTGTGTGTGTGTGTGTGTGTGTGTGTGTCACATTTGTACATTCTTATGAAGTGCACGAGTCTTCATTCTGCGAAAGTGGCTACCTTTGGTAGACCTGTGTTTAAACTTTGATTCTCACCATAGTATACTAATATAAATACAGTACTGTATTTAATGTTTAATTAGTTATTAGATGATTGAGGAACCAGTGGATATGGAAAGGATTGCCAGACAGATATCGCATGCAGTGCTGTATTTTTAGGTGAATGATAAAGGATCAGATGACTGTTAGGAACTAATACTTTGATCATACTGTACTAAGTGAATGAATGTGTTTCCTTTATGTGCAGCCAAGCAGTGCAAGCAGGCAACACTCTTTACATCTCTGGGCAGCTGGGCCTGGATCCTGCCAACTTGACCATCACTGGGGATGTGGCCCAACAGACCAACACAGCACTCACCAACATGGGTCATATACTGTCTGCTGCTGGATGCACTTACAAACATGGTAATTGCAGTATAAAAAGATTTTGTTATACAGTATGTTGACCTCACACACCATCTGCAGAAGGATACCCTTACAAATATGATTATGAGTCACAGTACTGGTAATTACATTCCTCAGCTGCATGTATTTAAAAACAATATGTGGCATAGCTAGATTTTTCAGAATGAAATAGCAATTGGGTGGCCAGACTCACTTATGGCGTTGCCCAAGGAGAACTCTTCAGGGGGGTCTGAAGGTGTTCCTCTGGAAATTAGGGGTGGCAGCATATTTCAATGGTGGCCATGGCCACCCCTCTGCCCAAATCATTGCTTGCAAACATGTTACTTTTGTTCACCATTACAGGAACTACTGTACTATATGAAGGTTTTTGTAGTGATAAGCACATCTGTCCTTAACTGAGGAAAAAAAGGCCTGGATGATGATAATGATAAAACAGTATAATGCTGTACACACTGCCCTTCATTTTCATATAAAGTAATATGATATATAATAAACATTACCGTAGTTTAATCCATCCATCCATCATCCAATCCTATGTTACCTCATGAGGAGCATAGGAGCCCGGGGCTTGGCAAGTTGGTCCTGATATTTAAGATGAGAGTGAATATAAATATGAAAGTATATGTAGAAGGAGGAGTAATGAATAGCTGTGTGTCATTCGTGGATGTAATAAATTGTACTTGTTCAATACCTACAGTGGTCAAGACAACCGTGTTGTTGGCAGACATCAATGACTTTGCCAAAGTGAATGATGTTTACTCAAAATGTAAGTATTGTATCCTCTGTAATACTGTTGTACTTTATAGCTGGTCCACATACACATAGGAAGTTTTTTATTTACCGGTAATTGTGTTTGCGTGACATAACTCTTTTGACAGTAAAATTGGTGGGCAGGGGCAGGAAACACAGGAAAAGCTTAAAGTTGTTTATTACTTTGACATTTTGGACTACCCAGAGACTATCTTCTGAGAGACTGTACACAAAGAGAAGAAGAGAGACTTTACTGCACAATAAATACCAAGAGGACCTAACATAGTCACCTTGTCATGTTGCTGCTTAATTGATTGTTGATAACATCCATAATTGTAGTGTACTGATGCAAGGGTAACAGCTTATATGGTTGCTGTCATCACAGTTTACAAGGAAGTGAATGAGGTGGATTAATGGACCTAATCAACAGGTGTCTTTCACAAAGTTTTCTTGTGACCCACTTTAGCAACATTGCTTTTGTCAGAAAAGATGTAGGACAGTTGAATTTTAGCACAGTGTACCGGTACATGGTTAATTTTGGTCTGAGCAGCCTTGTCAAGTAACTTCAGAACAGAAAGGCATGCATGGTATGTATTGTAGCTTACTATTGTAATAAACTAAGCTAAACTACAGGATTAAGATAATGAGATGACAGGTGTGTTTTCCAGTTCACATTTATTAAAAGAAAAACAAAATATATATGGTCATTAAACACAAAAAACAGGCACTGTATGCTGTATTTTCACTATGCAGCATTATCTAAAACACCCAGCTAAGTCCACTTCAGTAAGTTACTGGGCCCTTTGCCTTAAATGCCTGTCCCATGCAGTCTACCCCTAACACCATTGTATCTTTTGTGACCTCATCTGTTACAGGTTGAGAGGATAATATACCTCTCAACTCCCTGCTTACACACAGCACAAAGCTACATTCCTTCATCCATAACATTATCTCCGTCACAATTACTAGCCTTGACCCTTGTTTTACCAGTTTTAACTTTCAGCCCTTTGTTTCCATCCCATCACTCCTGTTCTCAAACTAAGTTATCAGCATATATTAGCCCCCATGGTAGCCCGCCTCTTAAGTAGAAATTACTTTTCAGGTTGAAGGATATAATGCAGATGTTTTTAACAACTTCAGGCTGAGGATGTCTAACTTAATCTGAAGGAATCATCTGGCTTTAGCATAACAGAATAGGAGACATTGTTGGATTGAAGGAGTTAAAGACAGCATCAGAGTCTTTATATTGTATGAGTATTTCTTTCACTTCCTTTCAGTTTTTGCTGAGTCGACCCCTGCCCGAGCTGCCTACCAAGTGGCCAACTTGCCAAAGGTACGTAGCTTGTCACAGGTCTCCTGGCAGATTTTAAGTGTTTGTTAGTAATTGTTCCAAATAGAGCTAGCTAGTGAAGTTTTCCAGTCAGAACTCTATTTTTTTCCTTAATCTAGTGTACAGTTTGGAATTTTGAGGCATCTTCATGGTTAGTATAGCAGAGTAATTGTGTTTTTCATTCAGCAGTGATGCTATAATGAAGTATAATGGCACATTCTTTTTGGCACAAGCTCTTTATACTGCAGTGTATTACATTTGCCATCTGTATTCATTTTGACAATGATTATAGCCAGTATGCTATTAAAAATACAGGCAGGCATTAAATCCAAGAGCATAGTATATATTAAATCCAAGAGCATAATATATCAGTTGTGTAAGCATGATAGGGGGAGGAATGGGTAAGCATAATATATATATATATATATATATATATATATATAAGAGAGAGAGGGAGAGAGCAGTCTTATAATTCATGCTAAGGCAACTTTCCAGAATTCATGTACTGTATTTTGTATACAGGGAGGTCTTGTGGAAATTGAAGCCATTGCAATAGTGGGAGAAATAGACCACCAGTGATGCAACATCCCTCACCACCACCATTACCAGTCTTCAGGGCACCTCAGTCATCTTCTTGTTTATTTAGTAATACAGATCGTAAGACTTTCAGCATAGTAATTGTAATGTATTTCCATTAGTACAGTGCTGAAATATAATAAAAGTATTGTGCCAGATTAAGCCTAAGTACTTGTTAATTTTTAAAATTTAGGTATGAATGTTATTTTGGTTTATGTTATTGTTTATATTTTTCAATTTTGAAAGTTTTATATAAAGACTTACATTAAAACTGCAGCTTAGCTTCCATATGACCAGTGCATTGTTTTCTTCCAAGCCATATACTGTATGCTGTATTTGACATCAGAATACTGAACACGTTAAAGAAACAACATATTCCATGTTGCAATGGCTTGGCAGAGGGAATGCTGCTAGGATATACAGTATTCTTCCCTTCCACCTTCCCAGTCTCTCCAGTTTCTGAACTGTCGCCCAAACTTTCTCAAATTTCTACCATCCCCCCCTTCTTCCATTCTCTCCTTTGAACCAGCGCTTCAGTATATGCTATCTTCCTCCCTCCGTTCATGTTTTCCATATCCTAAGTTTCCAAATTATTGTAGAGTTCACCGAAGGGTATGGTATTATCCTAAAAACAGAGATGAGAAGTATTAGGGACAGACTGCAAGGCCATTTTCCTGGGTGTGATTGTGAAAAATTTGAATTGGCAGTGAAGACAGTAACCCATGCTAAAGGGATATTACTAAATTTGAGACAAGGTGGCTCTACATTTGAGGAAAAATAAATTTATAGATGAACAGATGCAAGCAACACCAAACTTCCATCAGCACTCCAGGTCATTTCAGGTACAATAAAACTTCACAAATTTGTTTCCCATAAGGTTTTAATTTGTTTTGAATGAAAGAAACAGATAATCCTATATAGTTAGGAGTTTTAAATCATATCACTGTGCTATTTTCTTTTACTGAACTTGTCATGCACAACAGTCTCAGTGGTACATTCATTACAGTACATAACTGTACCATGTCTACAACAGAAACTGCTCCACATTGCACATACCAAGGACTAATCTGTTTAAAGTCACTACCACCTAATGCAGCTTTTCAGAAATACAAATAGATCCTTGATTTAATGAATGCTATTAATAAGATCAGAAACATCACAGATCAAGGACAATTCTTTCTTATAAAATCTTCTGTGATACCATAAATCAAAGAACCAGTGTTGCTGTGATAGATGAAGTTGTCTGAAAACAGACTTCCAGTATATTAAACATTCCTCTGTCTTTGATGTACATGACTTATACAGTTTGTCAAATCAAGAATCTATTGTACTTCCTTTTTCTCAGTGTGATAGTTTCTTTGCTGTGGCTGTCATCTCTAAAGCTCTCTGACTTTCATGCAGTCTGTTACACTAGGCCATTTTTTTTTTTTTTCCCCCCACATATTCTTCAATGAGAATATGAAAAACTGCAGATCAAGCATATTACACCCTAAACATGGGCAAGACATTATAGTATATACACTCCTTCACAACATCTGTATTCAAGATCAGGTACAAAAAACTTAAGCCTATTTATAGTCTCTGTTAAGGTATAATTTTATTCATTAACTACACTACAACTGGGCTAACAAAGAGAGGAATGTCAAGGGGTGGTAAAAGTTCACACAAATTAAGCTTTTGGCTAGGGTACATTTCGGTGAACTGAATAAATGTATCCATAGTAAGGCAGAATACAATACATTTTTTTCCCTCAGCCAAAGTATATTATCATAATACTGCAGTTTCATTTTTTTTTTTTTTTTTTTTTTTTTTTTTTTGGAGGGGGGGGGGAGTTCCCTTGAGCACTGTAAAATCATCTGATATTTGCCATTATAAAATTAGTTTACACTGGGTAATTTGCAGTCAAAGGGTACAACACCTTAGTAACACAGTAAAATTCCATTTCTCTGGAATTTGCTGGGAATGGGTTCATTACATGACTACCTGACAGGTAGTATATGTGAATGATTATGCCTGTGAGGTGGAGTTAGAATTCTGGGGCCTGAGGTAACCATATAACCAAACCGTACGTGTTCCCTACACGTCAGCAAGTGGGTTGCTGGAGGGCTAGTGCCCCTCCCAGTAAAACAAATAACTCAAAGTCAAATGGCCACCCCTTTGGGGATTATGGCATCTGGCAATAGATAGATAGATAGATCTGTTGATCAGTTCTCCATCTGTCATGCTTCTCTCTTTTCTTGCTTTCTGGACCATATCTTACCTCATCCTTGGATAGGAAAAGAGATTGGGATGATGAGATGAAATGAGGTTACTTGACTGATGTTTTGTGTTTCACCTAATTCATCTCATCATAAACCACATCAAGACTTGCATGGCAGGATTGACTTTCCCATCAATGATTTATCAGTTCTATTCTACATATTTTGACAGTGAGATACAAATACCTATATAATTTTGCAATTTTTGCTACAGGATGGCTTTATATATTGCTCCAAATTTAGTATTTGGATAATTTACATCAAAATATGTCACATGACAGTACAGTACAGTGAATCCCATAAGTTGTGTTTAGCATCTGTTATCAAACTACTGACCTGTACTGTAGACACCAAATGCAGTGCATATGAACCAACCATTACAACTGGGCTAAAATATGTATGATGGCCTTGAGAACAAAGTATAAAATTAAATATAAATATTTCCAATGATCTTGGACAGACATTTATAAGATATATTTTTTAAACTATCATGGATGCTCAGTGAACTATATGCTTAGACACTGAATGTATCATATAAAACAAGACTCTATGGAAGAAGGGGAATTATAAACACAAACCTTATGGCACTGCTATGGCAATATCAGTTCCCAGTACTTATGGTATAATCTGCAATCTGTGACTGGCATTTCAAAGTATATTCTAATGAAAGGTCAGAGCTTAGGGTGTCAGCACAAATGGCTGGTTGCTTACTCATTTCTTTACTGCTTTTGTTTCATTGGTTTCTTGATCTCTCATCCCCCAGGAAAGATGTTTAAAATGCTCATGTTCATGATGAGGCTTGAATGATGTATGAATGACTGTGTGGCAAATTTCACTGAGTTCTGGGTCATACCACACCCTATGCTTAGACTGGAAAAAAAATAAAGCTGATAAACATTGTGAGGAGTGTCTGCAGAGTGGGTATGCAATGGATGAGGATGATGCACACTGAGAATATAAATAGATTACAGTAAGTGGTAAATAAATATGATTGCACTGCTGTCAGGAGAGACAGTAGAGCATTATGCTTAATACAATATAGAATTTGGATAATATGTGACAGTGACTGCAACCAAGAAGAAATTTTCCACAACCACCACCTCATAAAACAGATTTTCAAGGAAGGGGAAAAAAAGTTGCAGATATTGATTCACTGACTTATGCATAACTCAGGTGGTAAGAGGGTCATAAGGCAACCAACTGAGCCTCATATTCCTGAACTGTGTGAATGCTGCACATGATATTAAAAAAAATTGTATGTACACCAATATCTTGAGTAATGCATCAGTTTTTTGCTTAGTATGTGGAGAGCCGCCATTAGGTGACCAAGGCCAACACAGGCAAGCATGTTGGAGCCTTTAAAAACAAAAACGAATGCGTGATTCTTCCACCAGAGGTGTGGTCAGAAACAGTTATACAGCTTGAGTCAAGTGTTACATCACCAGCCGAGTGTAGCTGACGTGTGTGCGTGTGTAAATGTATATACAGTACACTATTACAGCATTTTTGTGCAGGCAAGATGTTAAAGGTAATTTTTGTTGAGATATAGAAAAAAGGTGACTGGTTGATATGCCAGAAATCAAGCCTTTATAATGGCTTTCCCATACAGTACCTGATTAATGCAGCAACACCCCAGAATCAGTTAACTATACAGTATTACTTAAGGTACTGGTGTATATACATATTTTGACAATGATGTACTGTATTGCTTAAGTGAGCTAAATTCTGGAGGTAGTGGTATCCATTAGTCCCCTCATAAACCCTGTAGTTAAACCTCTAACAAGGTCATGTATTGCTGTTCAGTTGTCAAATGATGAAGAACTAGATAGCTTAGCCCCACTGCTGCTGCTGCTGTCGGAGGAGGAACTTGCGGTCTTCTTCATACGGGACTCTGTTGTGTCTGGGCGGCTGCCATCACTTGACTGTTCCATCTCTTCTGGGTGCCCCACTTCTGAGGTCTGCTGGTCTGGATTGTTGTTGTTGTTGGCTGTTTGTTGTGGTGAAGTGTTTTCAGTCGACTGGTTGCGGTTTGTAGCTTCAGTCTCCTCATCCTCTTCCTCTTTGAGTATTTCTTCCTGGGCAGCTGCAGACACAATTTAGATTATTAACTGATTCTAATATTGTGCCTGAATTTACTATAGTATTCTGCAGTGTGGAATAATAGATGCAGGTGCACGTCAAACCAGATACATCGTAATGTGGTCAGTGAGCAATGGGTACTGTGTGGTATCCTCTCTTACATTTACCCCATTCTGGTGGTTGCTATTCACAGTGAGACCAGATCCAGTAGAATAATATTGGAAGGATGGAAGATAAAAATGAATGATTAATTTTAACAGAGAGATACTTGTTTTAGGAGGTGATATCCCAGGAAGATGCTAAGAACTGAACATGTGTAACAGGCAAACATTAATGTGCATATCACATTCCTGCACAGTGCTGTTAGGCATAAGAAGGTAGGGAACATTAAATGTACTGCACTTGTAATGTATGACTACTGTTGGGTAATATACTTGTATTTTTATAGTAATGATAAACTCAGAAATGGTAATTTGGTAATTTTGATCATACTGTAGGGCAGTCCATATACTGTATTTGACTAGGATACAAGCATTTTCTGTGGAACTCACCTGCAAAGGCTGCCGGGTACTGGTTTGACAATTTTGTTTTAATTGTTCGGATGCGTTTGAATACATTATCAAGGTCTTTCTTCATCTCGACAAGAAGAGCTGTGTGTTTCTTGAATTCCTTCTGTGCAAGAGCAAATCGTGTGGCTGAGAGAGAGTTACAGTTGCTCAGCATTTCATTTGTCTTCTCAAATCTTTGCAACCTAGGAGAGGAATAGATATGGTACAGTGTACATTCACGACAAACTGTGTTCGTAATATAAATGTCCTTTGTACTGAGTGGTGCTTCATAATCTGCACAATACAAGTGAAGTGACAGAAAAATTTATACTGGCTTACCTAACAGCAATCATAGAACTGTATAATGTCATAAGTAATATCTTCAAATGTGGAATTTTCCGTCTTCACACCAACATACCGGTAATCAAAAAATAATGTACAAACACAAAAGAAATAATAAAACAAGAGGGCTACAGAACCATGGCCACTGATCATTTTGAATACTGCAGTAAAGTACATTATGTCCAATACTCAGTAGCTGTCTAGAAAAATGAAATAAATCACCTCAGCACAATGAGAAAAATGGTTATCATAATCAGTGACTAAAGCTATTTTTATCATTCAGAGTCTGTGAGAATTAGAAAGATGCCACAAAAAAATTTCACAATCTCATCTATCTTCATCATTAAAATATAATGCTTTAATGGCTTTATTACTACACAATCACAGTGGGCCCACTGGTAATGCATAAGGCTACCCTCTTTCAGAATGATTTTATCTTTCATCATGAAATTAATGGGATACAGTACTTGTACTTTTTTTTTTTTTTATACAAGTGCTAGTTCTAATACAGATGTCCCGAACTCATCACAATGGATATGATTTTCAGAATTCCTCAACTGTGGACAGAGTGCCATGAAATGAATAAAAAAACATGCCTAAAAACTTGAACTAGTAGGTCTATAGCCACCAATGTACAGTACTGGAAAAATCATACAAAACCTCCCTGAAGGCACTGTGTAAGTGTGGCAGCTAATAGCCTTTTAAACTGTTACCGGTACTTTAAGAGGTGATACTGGTAGCTTTACAAAATCATTTGGTATTATTGCAATTTTGGACAGTTATTCCTTCCCCCATTTTTTTTTTTGAATTAACCAAACTGTGGGGGATCTTTTCCACGTCTTTTCTGTTACACGTTTCATGAGGGAAGGGGGGATTATCACCAAATATGTTCATACACACCTAATTATCTGATGTCTAGTCAAAATTTTGTTTAATTTAACTATTAATTTTAAAAAATCAGGATTCAGAGAGAAAACCAGTTAAGGTTAGCGGAAGTGTTTCGTATTTAGCTTGACAACTTGCCTTGACAGATTTGTAGTTTGTATAAATATTGATTTAATGTGCAAACATATTCATTTGCATTGGAAATCAATATTAATGCAAAACAGAAGTCTGTCATGGCATCTTGGCGACCTACAGGGGAAATGTCCACTAAATTTAGCACGTATTTGCTCTGAATCCTGATTTTTTATTAACAGTTAAATTAGGCAAAAATTTTTGACTAGCATTCAAATAATTAGGCGTATGTTAACCTATATGGTGATGAAAATGACAATTTTCCTATTAAAAGTGCCAATTCAGTAAATGACAGTCAATTCGGTATTTCATTGCACCGCTATCCTAAGTTAAACTTAGGTTACACTACATTTGGTTAGGTTCAATTACATCAGATTCTGTTAGATTTTATTAGCTTATCTGAATGTAGCTGGAGAATCTCTCTCCTTATCTGCTAAGTAGCAGAAAAGGAAAAATAAAATTAAAAAAATATATATATATAGTAAATAATACGGAGATAAAAATTCTGAAGAAAAATTCTATCAAGTGCAGACCTTTTTAGTAAAGTTTAAAAAAATTAAACAATGCTTCTGGTGGTAAAATTGATTTTAGATTAAACGTCAGATAAATTTAGACACTTGAACTTACATCTGTTTCTGTGCCCGAATAATGGCCTCTACATCTTGCTGATTTATCTGACCAGCCAGTCCTTGAACAAATACCTCCGGTGCTGTGTAGTTCTGGAAGCAATCTATACTACCTAGGTCACTTTCAGGTGAGGAGGCGGCCATCCTCCTGGTTGTAAACAAACTCAGCTGATCGATCACCTCCTCCGTGTCCCTCATCGCTGACTTCGACATCGTTTTGTGTTTGTATTTTTTTTTTTTTTTTTATCATTATTATTCTACTTTCACAGCCATATACAACTTAGCATTAAAACAAAACTGTCGATGAAGTGTATGGAAAAATTGGTAATGTTAGTTTACGGTAACTACACTAAGAGCACAAATAATAGCGGTTTTCTTTGCATGGAAAATGTTTTCTATTTATGCAATAGGAGCCTCTATTGTAAGAGCATTTTATGTCCTTATTTTAATCATTCCACGATCCTGTCAGTAGCTTTTGCCATTATATACCCTATTTGCCAGGTTCCTTTCATAGCAGCAGTGGTATGAAAAGTTGTAAGGAAAACATCCCTTACCCCTCCCCCCCCCTTTTTTTTTTAAATCTCTTCGCCTACTTCTTCCTTATCCTTTATCATTCTTTTTCTGTGCCTGCCCTCCTCTCTTCCTATTTCTCCCATCTTTCCTGTCACTTCTTATTACTTTTCTTTCCTTTTCAGTTGGCTTTACATTGAGTGACAAGCCAAATGGTTTCCTGTAAGCCTAGAAACCATTTACAGAGCTGGGTGGTAACCATATAACCAACGCATACGTGCTCCCTACGTGTCAGCAAGTGGGATGGTGGAGGGTTAGTGCCCCTCCCCATAAAACAAATAACTCAAAGTCAAATGGCCACCCCTTACGGGATTGTGGCGTCTGGCAATAGATGGATAGAAGACCTTTGCTTTCTCTCCTTTATCTTTTTTGTCTTTCTTCCTTTACCTTCATTGCCTTTCTCTCCCCTTTACTCCTTCTATGATTATTCTCTCACCTTTGCTGTGTTGTATTTCTTCTTTACTTTCACTTTTTCCTTTGTTTCTTCTTTTCCTACCTCTCCTCTCCCTTCGGTAGTGTGTGTGTGTGTGTGTGTGTGTGTGTGTGTACTATTTTATCCTTATAAGTGGTAAGTGGTGGGGCCCATTATCTACTCACTAAATGTAGTGCAGCCTAGTCCCTTCATCTTCATAATTCTTTTCCTGTGTCTGCCCTCCTCACTTCCTCTTTCCTCCATCCTTTCTATCACTTGATTGCTCTTCTTTCCAGTTCACGTGGTCTACATTGAATGACACCTCTAATGGTTTCCTGTGACTCAGGAAACCATTAACCTCACTTACTTGTACCCATATAACGAGATATGGCGTTCCTGTTAACTGGGTGGACACAAGTAGGACGTCCAGCCAGGAACCAAACCCACACACTCTTCCCCGCACCTTGCTGCGCTGTCAGCCACAAAGGAACATGGTTCATTGCAAGGGATGGTCCTGCAGGAACAGTTGCTTGTCTGCGGTTGCTGGGTCTGCTAGACCAGACAGGTCAGGGTTACTCAGCAACAACTTTAAATTGCTATTTTTCTTTAATAATTTCCCTTTCTTCCTCAATTACTTCCCCTTTCTACCTTCTTTACTCTCTCTCTCTCTCTCTCTCTCTCTCTCTCTCTCTCTCTCTCTCTCTCTCTCTCTCTCTCTCTCTCTCTCTCTCTCTCTCTCTCTCTCTCTCTCTCTCTCTCTCTCTCTCTCTCTCACACACACACACACACACACACACACATCACCTCATGATTTATGTGAAAGTTGTGACGAATTATGATGATGATGATGATAACGACGACATCGATGATGATGACGACGACGACGATGATGATGATGATTATAATTATTGTATTACTATTCCAGCAGGACGACTTTGAGAAGCTGCTGGCTACGAACCAGTGATGAAGAAGGACTGACTGTTGATCTAAGCTGACTGGATCGAACTCAGAAGAAAGAGGAAGAGGAGGCTGACAGAGAGAAGAAGTGGACCGGCTAGGAAAGTGACAAATAATTCTGTACATTAAGAGACTGACTAAAAAGAGTATGTAAGTGGGAGAAGAAAGGGTCAGGAGATCGAGGATGAGCTGGAGGAATGGAGTGGAGAGGTATATGAGAGGGGTCTAAGATGGAGAGAGGGCATTTTGACGGCGGAGGATAGGGTGTCATAAAGGTGATTTGTTTGTGATCATTTCTGCCTGGGTCAAGGCGTCTGGCAGTAGATAGGTACAGACAGATAGAAAAATACACAAACAGACAGCGATTGATAGATGAGACGATTGCTAAGTGGTCTCCCCATCTGGTATCAAGGCGCCTGGCTCTAGATAAATAGATATATATTGCCAAGTTGTGTCAGAATCATAGACAGACTATTCCTTGTAAAAGTTGGGGTTTAGCTCATGACTCGTGTATAAGCAGACAGGTAATTGTAACAGCGTGGTTTTGAAAAGAAGCATGTATTTATTTATCCTGCAATGGCGGATCTAGATTTTTTTTTTTTTTTTTGGGGGGGGCTAGAGTTTTGCACTCCCCTTTTCAGTTGTCATATTTTCCCAAGAATGCCGGGGAAAAAAAAAAAAAAAAGGTAAGCGCACTGTCTCATTGAAATAAAGAAATACTGTATGTTATCCAGAACCTTATCTGAATATGACGAGTGATAAAACCATGAGAGGATGAAGAGTGAGAGACTGTTTTGTAGGGTGTATATGAGTGGAGTGGAGGGGGGGAGAGGAAGGGGGAGACCGAGGATGAGATGGAGGGATGGAGTATAGAGGTATATGAGAGAGAGGTGTAAATTCGGGAAAGGGCAGCGAAATGGCAGGGGACAGGACGATGTGCAGGCGATTTGTTTTTGGTCACCCCTTACAGGATTAAGGCGTCTGACTATAGTTAAATAGAATGACAGATAAAGTTCTAACAAGAGTTGTAAAGAAATACAGGACCTCCCACCACACACACTGGTTTAAGTTTGATTAAGATGATTTTGATTAGATTAAAATAAATTAGTTTGAATTTGATAGAGATCAGGTTAATTTAGACAAGGTTAGGTTAGAGTAGGTTAGATATAAGTATTCAGAACTAGATTAGGTTTGATTAGGACTAAATTATTATAAACTCACTTATCATATCTTACTGTAAACTTTAATTTTTATATAAGCTTTACGTACATCATCGCAAAACCTCTGATTGTGCTCATTAAATCTTTCTTATTTTTAACTGGAAATAAAATAAATACGATCTGTGTTTTATTATTCCTTTTAAAGTATGTACTCAGTGTGGGATAGAGTCTTAAATAGAGGGTTAGATATAGTTACATCTGCTGTGTCTACTATCCTGCTGTCTACCGTTGCTGGAAAACTAGGACTATCTGCTTACATAAGAGTCCCAAATTCCTTGACCATTCAGCGACGAGGAGGATATTACGTCACGCCGACCAATCAGTGACCAGCAGCGATTAGGATAAGATTGAAGTGAGAAGGGTATGGATGCTGTGAGAGGGGTATGGATGCTGTGAGAGAGGTATGGATGCTGTGAGAGGGGTATGGATGCTGTGAGAGAGGTATGGATGCTGTGAGAGAGGTATAGATGCTCCCATCATCCCTACATAAACCTCTCCCAGCATCCATACTGCTATCCCGGCATCCCTACCCCTCTCCCAGCATCCTTACTTATCTCCAGGCATCCCTACTACTCTCCCAGCATCAATACCCTATCCCAGCATCCCTACCCCTCTCCCAGCATCAATACCCTATCCCAGCATCCCTACCCCTCTCCCAACATCCTTATCCCTCTCCCATCATCCCTACCCCTCTTCCAGCATCCATACCCCTTCTCCAGCATCCCTTTTCTTCTCAGCATCCCGACCCCTCTCCAGGCATCCCTACCCCTCTCCCAGCATCTCTCCCTCTCTCCCAGTTTCCCTACCTCTCTCCCAGCATCCCAACCGCTCTCCAGGCATCCCCACCCCTCTCCCAGCATCCTTACATTTCTCCAGGCATCCCTACCCCTCTCCCAGCTTCCATACTCCTCTACCAGCACCCCTTTTCCTTTCCCAGCATTCCTACCCCTCTCGCAACATCCCTACCCCTCTCCCGGCATCCCTTCCCCTCTCCCACCATCCCTACCCATCTCCCAGCATCCCTACCCCCTCTCCCAGCATCCTCACCCCCTCTTCCAGCATCCCTAACCCCTCCCAGGATTCCTACCCCTCATCCAGCATCCCTACTCCTTTCCGAGCATCCTTACCAGTCTTCCAGCATCCCTACCCCCCTCCCAGCATCCCTACCTCTCTCCCAGCATCCAGATTCCTCTCCCATAATCCCTACTCCTTTCCCAGCGTGTGTACCCGTCTTTCAGCATCCCTACCCGTATCCCAAGATCCCTATTCCTCTTCCAGCATCCCTACCTCTTTTTCAGCATCCCTACCCGTATCCTAACATCCCTACTCCTCTCCCAGCATCCCTACCACTTTTTCAGCATCCCTACCCGTATCCCAACATCCCTACTCCTCTTCCAGCATCCTTACCTCTTTTTCCGCATCCCTACCCCTCTTCCAGCATTCCTACCCCCCTCCCAACATCCCTACCCCTCTTCCAGCATCCCTACCCCCTCCCAGCATCCCTCCCCCTCCCCCAGTATCCAGATTCCTCTCCCATAAGCCCTACTCCTTTCGCAGCGTGCGTATCCGTCTTTCAGCATCCCTACCCGTATCCCAGCATCGCTTCTCCTCTCCCAGCATCCCTACCTCTCTCCAGTCATCCCTACCCCTCTCCCAGCATCCCTACTCCTCTCCCAGCATCCCTACCCCTCTCCCAGCATCCCTACCCCTCTCCCAGCATCCCTACCCCTCTCCCAGCATCCCTACCCCCTCTCCCAGCATGTCTACTCCTCTCCCATCATCCCTTCTCTCCTGGCATCCCTACCCCTCTCCCAGCATCCCTACCCCTCTCCTAGCATCCATATTCCTCTCCCAGCATCCCTACCCCTCTCCTAGCATCCCTATCCCTCTCCCAGCATCCCTACCCCTCTCCTAGCATCCATATTCCTCTCCCAGTATTGTTTTTGCTCTACCGCCATATCTACCCCTATCCCAGCATCCCTACCCCTCTACCAACATCCCTACTCCTCTTCCAAAATCCATACCCTTTTCCAGCATCCCTTCTCTCCCAGCATAACTACCCTCTCCAGGCATTCCTACCCCTCTCCCAGCATCCCTACCACTCTTCCAGCATCCCTACCCCTCTCCCAACGCTTTTTCTTCTCTTCCAGCATCCCTACCCGTTTCCTAGCATCCC
Source organism: Coenobita brevimanus (assembly GCF_032717465.1). Classification (NCBI taxonomy): domain Eukaryota; kingdom Metazoa; phylum Arthropoda; class Malacostraca; order Decapoda; family Coenobitidae; genus Coenobita; species Coenobita brevimanus. Next base: position 27,745,371 of record NC_137022.1, on the reverse strand, counting down.
TACTCCTCTCCCAGCATCTCTACCCTTCTCCCAGCTTCCCTACCCTTCTACCAGCACGCCTTTTCTTTTCCCAGCATTCTTACCCCTTTCGGAGCATCCCTACCCGTCTCCCAGCATCTCTACCACTACCCCAGCATCACTACTCCTCTCCCAGCATCCCTACCCCTCTCCCAACACCGTTATTCTTCTCCCAGCAACCCAACTCCTCTCCCAGCATCCCTTCTCCCCTCCCAGCATCCCTACCCCTCTCACGACACCCCTACCCCTCTCCCAGCATCTTTTCCTCTCTCCCAGCGTCCCTATCCCTCTCTCAGCATCCCAACACCTCTTCAGGCATCCCTATCCCTCTCCCAGCATCCCTAACCCTTTCCCAGCATCCCTACCCTTCTTCAGGCATCCCTACCCCTCTACCAGCATCACTACCCATCTCCCAGCATCCCTACCCCTTTCCCAGCATCTCTACTTCTCCCAGCATCCCTTCTCCTCTGCCAGCATCCCTACCCCCTCCCACCAATCCTTCCCCTCTCCTAGCATCCCTATTCCTCTCCCAGTATTGTTTCCCCTTCCCCAGCATCCCTACCCCTCTCCTAGCATCCATATTCCTCTCCCAGAATTGTTTCTTCTCTCCCACCATTCCTACCCCTCTCCCAGCATCCCTACCCATCTCCCAGCACCCCTATTCCTCTCCCAGCATCCCTACTCCTCTTCCAGCATCCCCACTCCTTTCCCAGCATCCCATCTCCTCTCCCAACATCCCTACCCCTCCCAACATCCCTACCCCTTTTCCAGCATCCCTTCTCTTCTTCCAGCATCCATACCCCTCTCCAGGCATCCCTACCCTTCTCCCAGCATCCCTACTCGTTTTCCATCAGCCCTACCCCTCTCTCAACATCCCTTGCTCTCTCCAAGCATCCCCACCCCTCTCCCAGCGTCCCTACTCCTTTCCTACCATCCCTACCCCCTTCCCAGCATCCAGATTCCTCTCCCATATCTACTCCTTTCCCAGCGTCCGTACCCGTCTTTCAGCATCCCTACCCGCATCCCAACATGCCTACTCCTCTCGCAGCATCTCTACCCCTTTTCCAGCATCCCTACCCCTCTCCAGGCATCCCTACCCCTCTTCCAGCATCCCTACCCCTCTCCCAACATCCCACCCCATCAAACCGGAAAACCCGAATCCATGCGCGATTTTTCTCAATTCTCAATAGGGCAACATAAGAGCCTTCCTTACTCAAAAGTAGGGTTGTTCGCTGAGGTGCTCGCTGAGTGGCCCAATGACGTCACAGCTGCTCGCTGATTGGTCGGCGTTGGCGGGAAACAGTATTCGAGTTTAAGGTCCTAGATTATCAATGATTATGGCCATAGTAGTAATAATATGGTAGCTGTGTTGCTATCAGTACGTTCTTGCTATTATTTCTCGTCAAATATCAGTAATGCATTCATAATTGTCTGTCCATAAAATCATTTTTCTGCCTTTGTTAAGCTCAGGACTGTTTTCAATATATTATAGTTACCCTTAACCGTTTTCTTTGGTTTAAAAGTCACAAAGCATGGATATGGGTAACTATAATATAATGAAAACAGTCTTGGGCTAAACAAATGAAGATAACTGGCTTATACTCTGGTAATATGCTACTTATTACCGGCGTGTCGACGAAAAACCATAGCAAGAACGTCCTGATAACTACATTAAAGCCATACTACTACAATTCTGGTCATAATCACTGGAAAATGAGGATTATTAACTCGTATACCGTTTCCCGCCAATGCCGACCAATCAGCGAGCAGCTATGACGACACTCAACGAATCAGCGACCAGCAACTACGTATCAATTCCCTAAGGAAGGGTCTTATGATTTCCTATTGAAAATCAAGACAAAACGCTGTCTCCGAGGGAGTCCGTCCCCCGTCCGACGCAAATTACGTCCGTTTCCGTCCGGTTTTCTTTCAACTCAGAGACTTTATTAGCTTTTTATATATTAACCAGGTAGGTTATACTACTTACTAATAATCATGATTATTAGTAAATAATCATCCTATTTCATCCCCCTGCACATTACCACCCCTCCCAGCATCCCTACCCATCTCTCCTATCATCCTATCCCATCTCCCTGCACAATTACCCCTCCCAGCATTTCCTACACATCTCCCAGAATCTCGACCCATCTCGCAGCATCCCTATCCCTCCCCCAGCATCCCTACCCTTCTCTCAGCATCCCCACCTCTCTCCCAGCATCCCTACCCATTTCCCAGCATCCCTACCTCTCCCAGCATCCCTACCCCTCTCCCAGCATCTCTACTCTCCCAGCATCCCTACTCCTCCCCCAGCATTACTACCTCTCTCCCAGCATCCCTACCCTTCTCTCAGCATCCCCACCCCTCTCCCAGCATCCCTACCCATTTCCGAGCATCCCTACCTCTCTCCCAGCATCCCTACCCTTCTCTCAGCATCCCCACCCCTCTCCCAGCATCCCTACCCATTTCCCAGCATCCCTACCCCTCTCCCAGCATCCCTACCCTTCTCTCAGCATCCCCACCCCTCTCCCAGCATCCCTACCCTTCTCTCAGCATCCCCACCCCTCTCCCAGCATCCCTACCCATTTCCGAGCATCCCTACCTCTCTCCCAGCATCCCTACCCTTCTCTCAGCATCCCCACCCCTCTCCCAGCATCCCTACCCATTTCCCAGCATCCCTACCTCTCTCCCAGCATCCCTACCCCTCTCTCAGCATCTCTACTCCTCTCCCAGCATCCCTACCTCTCTTCCAGCATTCCTACATCTCTCCCAGCATCCCTACTCCTCTCCCAGCATCTCTACTCCTCTCCCAGCATCCCTACCTCTCTCCCAGCATCCCTACCCCTCTCAAAGCATCCCCACCTCCCTACCAGCATCCTTATCCCACTACCAGCATCCCTACTATTCCTTCAGCATCCCTACTCCTCTCCCAGCATCCCTACCCTTCTCCCAGCATCCCAATTCCTCTCCTAGTATCCCTACTCCTCTCCCAGCATCCCCTCCCCACTCCCAGCATTCCCCATCCTCTCCTAGCATCCCTACCCCTCTCCCAGCATCCCCATTCCTCTCCTAGCATCCCTACTCCTCTGCCAGCATCCCTACCCCACTCCAAGCATTCCCACTGCTTTCTCAGCATCCCTGTTTCTCTCTTAGCATCCCTACTCCTCTCCCTGCATCCCTACCCCTCTCCCAACATCCCTACCCCGTTTCCAGCATCCCTTTCCCCTCTCCCAGCGTCCCTACCCCTTTCCCAGGAACCCTACACCTCTTCAGGCATCCCTATCACTCTCTTAGCATCCCAAACCCTTTCCCAGCATCCCTTTCCCTCTCCCAGCATCCCGACCCCTCTCGCAGCATCCCTTTCCCTCTCCAGGCATCCCAGCTTCCCTACCCTTCTACTAGCACGCCTTTCCTTTTCCCACCATTCTTACCCCTTTCGGAGCATCCCTACTCTGATTTGAAAGAATAACCGGAAGAAAAAAACTCATTCTCACGGCAAAAGCTCGGAGACGAGCGTTTCACCAGATTCCGTGCGCGATTTTTCTGAATTCTCAATAGGGCAACATAAGAGCCTTCCTTAATCAAAAGTAGGGGGGGGGTTGCTCGCTGATGACGTCACAGAAGCTCGCTGAGTGGCCCCCTGACGTCACAGCTGCTCGCTGATTGGTCGGCGTTGGCGGGAAACGGTATTCGAGTTAATGGTCCTAGTTTATCAATGATTATGACCATAATAGTAATAATATGGTAGCTGTGTTGCTATCAGTACGTTCCTGCTATTATTCCTCGTCAAATATCAGTAATACATTCATAATTGTCTGTCCATAAAGTCATTTTTCTGCCTTTGTTGAACTCAGGACTGTTTTCAATATATTATAGTTACCCTTAATCGTTTTCTTTGGTTTAAAAGTCACAAAGTATGGATATGGGTAACTATAATATAATGAAAACAGTCTTGGGCTAAACAAATGAAGATAACTGGCTTATACTCTGATAATATGTTAATTATTACCGATGTGTCGACGAAAAATCATAGCAAGAACGTCCTGATAACTACATTATAGCCATACTACTACAATTCTGGTCATAATCACTGGAAAATGAGGATTATCAACTCGTTTACCGTTTCCCGCCAATGCCGACCAATCAGCGAGCAGCTATGACGTCACTCAACGAATCAGCGACCAGCAACTACGTAACAACTCCCTAAGGAAGGGTCTTATGATTTCCTATTGAAAATTAAGACAAAACGCTGTCTCCGTCCCCCGTCCGACGCAAGTTACGTCCGTTTCCGTCCGGTTTTTATTTCAACTCAGAAGACTTTACTAGTTTTTTATATATTATCCAGCTAGCTTATATACTATTTACTAATATATTTCATTCCCAGCATCCCCTTCCATTATCATCCTATTTCATCTCCCTGCACCCCTCCCAGCATCCCTCCTACCAATCTCTCCTATCATCCTATCCATCCCTATCCCTCCCCCAGCATCCCTACCCTTCTCTCAGCATCCCCACCTCTCTCTCGCATCCCTACCCATTACCCACCATCCCTACCTCTCTCCCAGCAACCCTACCCCTCTCCCAGCATCCCTACCTCTCTCCCAGCATCCCTACCCTTCTCTCAGCATCCCCACCCCTCTCCCAGCATCCCTACCCATTTCCGAGCATCCCTACCTCTCTCCCAGCAACCCTACCCCTCTCCTAGCATCTCTACTCCTCTCCCAGCATCCCTACTCCTCTCCCAGCATCCCTACTCCTCTCCCAGCATCCCTACCTCTCTCCCAGCATCCCTACCCTTCTCCCAGCATCCCCACCCTTCTCAAAGCATCCCCACCCCCTGCCAGCATCCTTACCCCACTACCAGCATCCCTACTATTCCTTCAGCATCCCTACTCCTCTCCCAGCATCCCTACCCCTCTCCCAGCATCACTACCCCTTTCCCAGCATCCCTACCCCTCTCCCAGCATCCCTACCTCTTTCCCAGCATCTCTACTCCTCTTCCAGCATCCCTTCTCCTCTGCCAGCATCCCTACCCCCTTCCCACCAATCCTACCCCTCTCCTAGCATTCTTATTCCTCTCCCAGTATTGTTTCTCTTCTACCAGCATCCCTACCCCTCTCACGACACCCCTACGCCTCTCCCAGCATCCTTTCCCCTCTCCCAGCGTCCCTACCCTCTCTCAGCATCCCTACACCTCTTCAGGCATCTCTATCCCTCTCCCAGCATCCCTAACGTTTTCCCAGCACCCCTTACCCTCTCCCAGCATCCCTATCCCTCTCCAAGCATCCCTACCCCTCTCCCAGCATCCCTACCCTCTCCCAGCATTACTACCCCTTTCCCAGCATCCCTACCCCTATCCTAGCATCCCTACCTCTTTCCCATCATCTCCACTCCTCTCCCAGCATTCCTTCCCCTCTGCCAGCATCCCTACCCCTATCCTAGCATCCCTACCTCTTTCCCATCATCTCCACTCCTCTCCCAGCATTCCTTCCCCTCTGCCAGCATCCCTACCCCCCCTCCCACCAATCCTACCCCTCTCCTAGCATCCTTATTCCTCTCCCAGTATTGTTTCTCCTCTCCCAGCATCCCTACCCCTCTCCTAGCATCCCTATTCCTCTCCCAGTATTGTTTCTTCTCTCCCACCATTCCTACCCCTCTCCCAGTATCCCTACCCCTCTCCCAGCATCCCTACTCCTCTCCTAGATCCCTACTCCTCTCCCAGCATCGCTATTCCTCTCCCAGCATCCCTACCCCTATCCCAGCATCCCTTCCCGTATCCCAACATCCCTACTCCTCTCCCAGCGTACCTACCCCTCTCCCAACATCCCTACCCCTCTCCCAGCATCCCTACCCCTCTCCCAGCATCCCTACCCCTCTCCCCGGATCCCTAGCTCTCTCCCCGCATCCCTAGCTCTCTCCCAGCTCTTTCCTAGCATCCCTACCCCTCTTCCAGCGTCCTTACTCCTCTCGCAGCTCCCTACCCGTCTCCCAGCATTCCCCATCCTCTCCTAGCATCCCTACCGCTGTCCCTGCATCCCGACTCCTCTCCCAGCATCCCTACCCCTCTCCCAGCATCTCTAATCCTCTCCCAGCATCGCAACCCCTGTCCCAGCATCCCAACCCCTGTCCCAGCATCACTATTCCTCTCCCAGCATCCCTACTCCTCTCATTGCATCCCTACCCCTATCCCAGCATCCTTAACCCTCTCTCATCAACTTTACCCCTCTCCCAGTACCCCTACCCCTCTCCCAGCCTCCGTTCCTCTGTCCCAGTATCCCTACTCCTCTCCCAGCATCCCTACCCCTTTCCCAGCATCCCTATTCCTCTCCCAGAATCCATACTCCTCTCCCATCATCCCAACCCCTCTCCCAGCATCCCTATTCCACTCCCACCAACCCAACCTCTCTCCCAGTATCCCTACTCCTCTCCCACCATACCTATCTCTTCCAGCATCCTTACCCCACTCCAAGATCCCTTGATAATTTCCTATTGATAGCTCCAATTCATCTGTTATTAAGCCCTTAAATACGAGAAGCTATACTAAGTTGAAGGAAATTGTCTTCCAGTATCCCAACCTATTTTCCAGCATCTATAACCCTATCTCAATATCCCAATCCCTCTTGCAGCATCCCATCTCGTTCCAAGCATCCCAACCCTTCTCCCAACGTCACTACCGCTCACCCAGCATCCCGCATCCCTCTCTATGCATTTCCACCCCCCTCACAGCAACCCTACCCCACCCGCACCATCTTTAACCCTCTCCTAGACTCCCTACCCCTCTCACTGCATCTGTATTCCTCTCCCAAAATCCCTATTCCTCTCTCAGCATCCCTACCCCTCTCCAAGACTTCCTACCCCTCTCCCAGAATCCCTACCCCTCTCTCAGCATCATAACCATTCCCCTAACATCCCTACCCTACTGTCTGCATCATTACCTCTCTGCCAGCATCCTCACCTTAATGTCTGCATCCTTACCTCTCTGCCAGCATCCTTACCCGTCACCCAGTATCCCTATCGATCTCCTAATCTGAGATAAGGATGGTGGGAGAGAGGTACTGAAGGGAGAAGGGTTTGAGTACAGAGAAAAGGGCTGGGATGCTGCGAGAGGAAAGGGATGCTGGCAAGGCCAAGGAGATGGGGGGGCAGCTGGAGATAATCCCCGGGGCCTGGGCCCAAGGGGTGTGGGGGGACGAGCCTCCAAGATAGTGTCAAGAGGAAGGAAAATATTACATAACATAGTTCACTTTATAATGACACTGGATTTTTAAAGTAAATATGTAGAAGGAAATAGGAATCCTTATTTCTAAACACATTAAAACAAGGGTATGTAAAACATTTACAGCACAGTGTTGTGTGTCAGTTATTTCCATTGTTTTATAGAGAGGGAGGAGAAGATGCTATGGCGCACCAGGATTCTTTTGGTAGTACAGTATGTCAGTATGTCGTGATACACTGGTTGGGGAGCAGACCAGACCGTGAACTAAATTTATATAATATATTCGGTACATATGTCTTGGGGAAGGAATATCTTGCCCCTGGCCTGGTGATTGGTGTTGACGGCCATGGGTGCTGGCAAAGAGGTTGGGATGTATGGAGAGGGATTAGAAGGCTGGAAGACAGTTTGGGATGCTGGGAGAGGGGTATGGGTTCTGGGAGAGGAGTAGGGGTGCTGTGAGAGATGTAGGGATGGTGGGAGAGGGGTAGGGATGCTGGAAGAGGAGTAGTGATTCTAGGAAAGAGGTAGGCATGCTGAGAAAGGAGTAGGGATGCTGGGAGAAGAGTAGAATTTCTGGGAGAAGGGTATGGACGCTGGGAGAGGGGTAGGGATGCTGGGAGAGGGGGTATAGGGATGCTGGGAGAGGGGGTATAGGGATGCTGGGAGAGGGGTAGGGAAGCTGGAAGACGGGTAGGGATGCTGGGAGAGGGGTAGGGTTGCTGGGATAGGAGTAGAGTTTCTGGGAGAAGGGTAGGGATGCTGGGAGAGAGGTAGGGATGCTGGAAGAGGGGTAGGGATGCTGGGAGAGGGGTAGGGATGCTAGGAGAGGGGTAGGGATGTTGGGAGAGGGGTAGGGATGCTGGGAGAGGGGTTGGGATACTGGGAAACGGGTAGGGATGTTAGGAGAGGTGCAGGGATGCAGTAAGAGGGGTAGGGATGCTGGGAGACTTTCAGCGATGCTGGGAGAGGGGTTGGGATATTGGGAAGGGGGTGGGGATGCTAGGAGAAAGATGGGGCTGCTGGGAGAAGGGTAGAAGAGTAGGAGTATTAAGAGAAAGGTGAGGATCTTGGGAGAAAAATAGAGATGCTAGGAGAGGAATCGGGATGGTGGGACTGGAGTTAGAAAGATGGGAGAGAAGATTGGATGCTGGGCGAGAGGATGGGATGCTTTGGTTGCTGTGGAAGTGCATCGGCCGAGCATGACTTGATAATGGACGTGCCACGTTTCTGCCGTTTTCGTTATCGGAAAGAAGAAGAAGAAGAAAAAATATTCAAGTGGAGCAATTTTGCAATATACAATTGTTTACCCTTATTATTCTTCAGCGCTGACGTTTTCTGTGAGTACGCATTCAAAGAAAACCTATGTTGGAAGTGAATAGAAGGGGACCTTTTGCTTGGAAAAATACATGATGCCTCAACAGTTACAGTGGGGCTTCACCATCCACTCACTCGATGTAGTGCTGCTCTCGGCTGTCTGCTATTTCCTCTCCTCCTTCCTTCTTTCATTCATTCCTCTTATATCTTTTTTTTTCCTTCATTCTTTCCTCTTCCTTCTACCTAAGGGTGACTGCACTGAGTGACAAGCCTGTACACCATATAACAAAATGATGGCATCTGATGGTTTAGTGGGTAATTAAAGCGCTCAAATCGGATTGAGCCTGTGTAGATTTATATTCAAGGGGTGGTTGGTTGGGGTTTATTGCTCACGTAATGTCATTTAGGGATGAGTGAGGCTGGTCACATCTTTAATGTCGGGACCAACTTCCCTAGCCATGGCTCCTACGCTCCTCATGGGGATTATAATAGTAATAATAATAATAATAATAATAATAATAATAATAATAATAATAATGCCACTACATGAAGGCGTCCCTCCAACATGGAATTACCAATCTGCAGTCCACCATCATCCTCGTTTCGGGGGACGGGGAGGGAGTTGAATGACGTTTGTATAACTGGGCATCAGAGTAATGGCGTAGTCAGAAGGGTGGCCAGGCCATCCCTAGAATGTGCCTGGCGACCCCAAAGGCCACATTAGATTTCCGGGAGACTACCAACGGCCACCTCTGAAGTTTTCCTTGAACCATGCCATAAGTGGGCTTGGCCACCCCTTTAGAAAAACTCTTAGCTACGTCCCTACATCAGCATCAGAGTGGCCTGGTTATATTGGTGCCACCACATGAAGGCAGCCCTCTCCACCACCTGTCAAGAGGGTGGAGGGAGTTGCAACGTATCCTGTAGCTTTTTCACCCCATCCATGATAAATGGATAACCTGAATAGTAACTCGTTACTGTCTGAAACACGAATGCTGGAGGTCTGTCGGTGAAGAGGGATGCCTTCACGTGATGGCACTATTATAACTGAGCAGCTCCTCTGCCTGGTTATACAGACATCCCTCAGCTGCCTCCCTACCTCCACTAGGAGGATGACAAACTGCTAGAGAAGGGCAGCTTCAGCCTGCAGTCCACCTGGTTCAAGCAAATACACCAGGGGCAACAACAATAAATACTAGTACCACTGCGACTATTACTATATGTAGCAGCCTCTAGCTAGCGTATGCAAAAGAGAAAATAACTTTGAGGTGCATACCAACATCCAAGCTCACACAAGGAAAACGGGGTAATACCGACGTAGAGGATGCTCCAGTGTTCATGGATAAAGTAATGCATATGAAATTTGTCATAGTCGTACTAAAGTCACTATTTAGTTCCGTCACCTTTCATCTGGAACCATTCTAATCATTTTTTTTTTTCTCATTGTCATCTTCGGTAATGTTTATTTTGGATGTTATTGTGGAAACATGTAGCTGAAATATACTCAAATCATCTAAGTTTAGGAGTAGGGTACTCTCTCATGCTACTTTTTATATGACAAATATAGTTCAGTAAAGTTCCGTTCAGCAAGGGTCAGTATTGTTAAAAGTAAGATCACTAGGTAGGATAAGAAAAGATAATAAATATTTTTCTAAATATATGTTTTTTATAAATATTTACAATTTTACATTCTCAACCTGAGTAAGGATATAAAAGGAAACAGCTGATACACTGTTACACTGACTACAATGGTTCCTGTCATTACAGAATGGACGTCTCCTTCTCTCTGATGGTGCCCACATTGACCACGGCCCCGGCTTCACCACAAACAGCATAAACCACCATCTAAACCCTGACCAGGAGGATTTTTACAAGAGACAAACCAAGATCTAGGATGATAGAACATATACATAAAAAAAAAAAAAAAACATTTCCTGATCCACGGTTCATTTTACAAGAGGCAAACAGGATTTTGAATGGCTGATACACAAAAAAGACCATCCATTTCTGATCCACAATTCATTTTACAAGAGACGAACCGGGATCTAGGATGGTAAACGTAATAAGACACCCATATCCTGATCCACAGTTCATTTTACAAGAGGCAAACTGGGATCTTGGATGGCTGATGGTATACGTAAAAAAACCCATCTAATTCCTGATCCACAAATCATTTTACAAGAGACACACAGGGATCTTGGTTGGCTGACACAACACCCTCAGCCCCAAGTCTCCCTTCGTAAACGTATACCTGGTCAAGGAGAGGACGATATTTTAAGCCTAAGAGCTGTATTCTTAAATTAGAGATCACGAAGGTAAAGACAAGGTCCCAATTCGTGACCTCCATTTGTGAAACCAGCAAAAGAATCATGTTTGGCTCACAGAACTTGCTGAAGGAGCTCTGTAACACGGCATCCAAGTCAGCTACATCAATATTCCATAAATGACAGTCAGAAATTGGTGTTTTGCATGTACCTTCGTCCTCTCGGGTTAAAAATATGAACATTAAGTGTGACGAGGGCCTGTCAGTGTGAGGGAACGCTACCTCTGTTTCCTTGACTGTTTGGCAGCTATTGGGGTTTGGCCTAAAGTTGATTTCATAGCCATTTTGGAAGGGGCCAGATAGTTATAGCGGGTTAAAATTATCATATATATAATATACTGTATATATATTAAATTTACTCAAAGCCACGAGGGATAAGACACAGAGTTAATGTAATCTTAGACGGATATCATCTTAACTAACATGGTGCGTATCTGTGGCAAGTGGTATGCGTTGCCAGAGGGCCGTAGTACAACAAGCATTTGGAAATTCCGCAACACCTTCTCCTCGGCTGTTTATTTAAGGTATTGCACCTTAATATCCTCTCGTGTGTCCTTCATGCGAAGTTGGGAACTATTTTGACCTTGTAAAGATATACGTAATATACAAAGAGAATATCAAGTTACAATAGCCAAACTGAATCGCCAAGGAAGAAGCACTACGAAGTCTCCCATGCGAATAAGAGTACGGCTCAGGATCCAAAATCACGAACAAACTTAAGACCAGCTTCCCCTCGTAATTGTAAATTTCACAGGAAGGACAAGGGAAGTATAAAATCTCCACATGTTTCTCACTTCTCCCGCCAACACAGATCACAGTTATGGGAGGAAAGTTACTCTTACTTTGTGTTACAGGATGAACAGAGAGGGGGGAGTGCTAAAAATCTCCATATCCCTGTTTCTTCCCCCCAACAATAAATCAGGGTTATGAGGATGAAGAGGCAGAGGGAAGAACAAATCTTTCCATATCCTTCATTCTTCCCGCCAAAAATAAATCAGAGTTATGAGGATGAACAAAGAGAAGTGAGTGTTAAAAATCTCCATATCTCTCGCTCTTCCCGCCAAAAATGTCAGGGTTACGAAAGGGAGTGGGTCGTCTGCCTCTTCGTGAAACTCGGACCACTTCGGCTTCAGGGTACCACAAAGCGCTCTGCTGATCCCTTGGCTTCAGGACAATAGGAGACAAGAGGTGAAATGAGGTAATAGGAGTGCAATTACTATTATTTGGTTGATTCTGATTGGTTTTGACTGGACCATACCTGGGATATAGGAAAAAAATACAATTCCCAGGGACCCGTACATGCAGAACTTCTCAACAACAACAACAAAAGAAAAAATCAACTAAAAAATGAACAAATACAATAAAAAGAAGGCGATAATTACAAATAACAAGTGAAAAATACAGCAATATGAGGTTGCAAAACAAAACCTTTTAAAAATTAGCTAGGAGGTCAAAAGAGTACACAGAAAAAGAGGGAGGTGTGAAAGTGAGAGAGAAAAAAAACCCTACGTGTGTTCTGCATATAACGCCCCGGTTTATCTACAGTATAAGTAATGACTGAATCAAGACTGCTACTCTAGGGCGACAGGGCTGTGTAGCAAGCCAGGAGTTGTCTTTAAAAAAAGAAAAAAAAAGAAAAAAGAAAAAAAAAAAAGTGTGATCAAACTGAACCTCACTAAAACTAGAATCAGCATTGTTGAGATGTGCAAGCCATCCCTAAATAATAATAATAATAATAATAATAATAACAAAAATAATAATCCTGATATACCTGCTTTCTGCACACTGTAGGAACATGACCACACTGCAGAGTTACGCAGTTTCCACAGACCTAGAGGCAGCTCCTGGGCCGCTCAGCACACACCCTCGCCTTCTTCAGAGGTAAGTGCAGGAAGGACATTATAACATCCCACAAGAGGAACAGGAATTAAGGTTGAGACTTTGGCTCTGATTCAGGAACGGTTCGATGTGCATGAAGCTTGAGCCTGTTCGCATGATCATTTACAGGTTAAGATTTTTTTTTTAATGGCTGTTCATTAAGAGGAGACTTCTTTGGGTATTCATATAATTTACAGAATATAAAATGTCAAAATTACACCGACTGTACACAAAAAAAACAAGCTTGTAAATCGGAAATGGCAAGCTTGCAATCGGAAACTACCTTTTTTAAATGTCTCTCCCTTTGCTCCTGGGCCAACCTTGTTCAAGTTACACAGATACACTTGCATTGTAAGTATACTGAACAATAATAGGATATTTTTTTAGCGTCTTTAGTGTCTTAAATGTTGCGTAAATAAAAATGTCTAAAAAGATAGAGTAAAAAATTAAAACAACAATAACAAATGAGGGGAAAAACAAAGCTTCAAAAAATGCTGCTCCATCTACAGCATGAATAAACAAAGAGGCTGGCTGGCTTCGCAATAATAATAATTATAATAATAATAATAATAATAATACTTGTACTTTACCACCCATGCATATATTTTTTAGTAAGATTAGTTCCATCGTGTACACATGACTATCAAGCAGCACTTACATGGTTCATCGTACGCGCACATAAAAATTAATGTACATCGCTAAACAAGTAGGCTACGTAGGATCAAGTAAGCGTAGAGCAAGGAAGTAAAAACACAAAATAAAAATACACAGAAGGGCAAAACTAGGCTCTTAAAGTAACGCTCAGTACCTATATTATTATTATTAAAAATGGGGATATCATCATCATACACACAATGGGGGACGGAGGGAGGCTAAAAAAGGGGAGTATGGGGCTAAAAGGAAAAAAAATGCACAGTATGGATCTACCCAACCTGAGTAAGACCTTTAATATTAAAAATGTTCCCTCAAACTTACCGAGTAGCGGATAAGTGATCTACTGAATATAAGTAGACGTTGCTAGGAGGTGAAATAATAATAATAATAATAATAATAATGATAATAATAACAATAATAATAATTATAATAATAAACTACTGAAATCTTATACGAGATATTAAGTAAACCGACGTAGGGCGACCGTACGGAAATAAAAATGTTTCCCAAGAGAAGGGGCGATGGTGAAGACGAAAATGTTTCATTTATACAAAAACAAAATAATGTGCCTGGCGAAACAGAGGAGGAGGAGGAGGAGGAATGGGAGATGAAGAATGACGTTATGGTTATGAAATGGAGCAACGAAGGGTCGAAAATCACAAAGCAACTTCGGGTAGCTTGTCTCTCGCGGCCAAGATTTCCTTTAGCATGAAGGACGAGAGACATTGGGAGATTATGGCGTCGACCTTCTTTCGTTTTTCCTGCAAAACGAATCTTTGAAATTCCATCAAGAGTCTGCCTGTGATTCAAACATGGCGAGGTGTGAGTGTGAGACGCGACTGGCACGGGGGAAAGTTCAAAAAAATACAAAATAAAGGTGCATCTAGAGGCACGAAATAGGTTACGCTCGCAATGCATACTGGCACTTAAATAGGAAAATCACGGTTTGTATGTGTTTCTCTGTAGGCTATCACTGTCCATAAGAATTCTCTGTGGTAGTAGTGGTGGTGATGGTAGTAGTAGTAGTAGTAGCAGTAGTAAAAGATATGTTAAGCTAATTCTTGAGGCGCACTCTTAGTTAACCGCTTCAGCTCAAGGACGTCATTTTCTGTTTAAATTCTCTGTTTTAGGCGATTTTATACAACCTGGAAGCTTCTCTTTTGTCTCTAAGTGATTTATTTTAAAATCCGGAGAAACGAAACACTGCTGTTTTCGTTGCGTCATAAAAGAAAATAACAATAATAATGAAAGAGAAATGTCACTGTCCTCGAGGAAATTAAAAATTATTGAGGTGGATGAAAGAGAAATGATACTGAGGTCCCTGAAAGCTGAAATAGCAATGATGAAGGCTAGTGAAAGGATATACTGTATGCTGAAGTTGTCCCCCAGCCATACATTTTAAAGGAGAGGGATGTGATACTGAAGTCACTGAGGAATGAAGTGCAAGGTGGAAAAGGTTAATGAAGTGGCATTAAGTGGTATGATGTCAGTTTACGATACTGGCGATGTAATAATGGTTTGGCGAATGACAAGGCTATAACGCTGAGGAGACGTTGGTGAGAAATGAAGAGTAAGGCGAAATTAGGGGAAGTTAGTGAAGTGGCATGAAGTGGTGTGAAGTTAGGGCTTAATACCGGTGTTGAAATAATGGTGTGACGAAAGACAAGGCTGTAACGCGCAAGGGACGATGCTGTGTGCCGTGACGAACTGGTTGGTACAAGTAAGACGAAAAAATCAACACAACTGATGGCTGATGATGATGAATGGGACGGGGAGGGGAAAAAAAAAAAAATCTCTTATATACAGAAGATGCTGATGGGAGCCTACAAGCTATATAAAAATAATAATAAAAATAAAAAAAAGTGTAGGATATGTCTGGGCAGTGAGACGAAGTAGGGGAAAAAATTCAAAAATAAACAAGAAATCGCAACCTACACTCTTACCGGCGCTGCGGATGTTGTAAGGAAAAAAAACAAAAAATCTAGGCTTACACAATATATGGTACAGTATCTATATAAAAGTTTTCCCGGAAGACAAGCTCCGTAGACTAATGATATGAAAAAGAAAGAAAAAAAGGTGACACATGGATCAAAACATGGTGAAACGTGGATATATTTTTTTTTGGGGGGGATGCTTGCTTTAGTTTAGGTCTCTCTCTCTCTCCTCTCTCTTTCTCTAGGTGCCTTCATCAAAGTTCTTATTCTTCTTGAGCTTCTTTCTTAACACCTCCTCCTTGCTAGATTATTCCTCCATATGACACGTTAATATTATCTTTTATGATTATGCATTTGTGTCCATATTGAAAAAGACAGATACCATAAGAGAGAATACTAAGGTGTAATATTTAAACTGCGAAGGAGGCACTACGAAGCATCAATTAGATATTTTACGATAGGAAAATATAATAACTAATTTCCCTTTTTTATGAAACGAGCTCTGATCACCGTAGACTTTTGTAAACTCGTAAGCAGGATGTGTATGTGATCAGAAAGTGAGGGTGAACGTTTGATCTTGACTTCCTGTGAAATGGAGAGGAGGAGGAGCCTGATAATGCCCAAGACAATGAGCTCACGTGTCCAATGTCCTTACGCTCTACACATGTCATATCACCTTACTTGGCTAAAGGTCTCGACTCTAATGTTATATCACATCACATTGTTTCTTTCACCTTAAACAGTACATCTTACCATTAGATTTTTTTTTTTTACATGGAAGTCTTGGCTTATTAATATTTTTTTGACGATTTTTTTTTTTTTACATAGTCTGCATTAGTAAAAAAAAATGGAATCACAGTTCTGGGTGCCTATCATGCATTTACTGTAGGAGAGGGGGTGTTTTTCCTGCCCTTCCCTTAACCACCTTATTTCTTTGATTTATTTTCTTTTTCCCTTTTCTCATTCTTATCCTTGCTACCTCCGAACGATTTTATTCAGCTTAAGGGAGACCTGACCTCCTGTGGTGATAGGGTGGTGGTGGTAGTGGTAGTAGTAGTAGTAATAGTGGTGGCGGTGGTGGTAGTAGTAGTAGTAGTAGTAGTAGTAGTAGTAGTAGTAGTAGTAGTAGAAGTAGTAGTAGTAGTAGTAGTATCATCTTTCTTTTCGGGTGACAGGGAGGGAGTTGAGGGGCGTTCATGTAACCGGGCAGGTCCACAACCCGGTTATATCAGCGCTACCACGTGAAGGCGTCCCTCTAGCACCAAAGTGCAAGGATAAATGAGAGTACTATCTAGGCCTCTCAAAAAAAAAAAAAAAATCCCAGGCTGAATATAATCGTCTCGAGAAGGCAGAAATATACCTCAAAAATACCAGAAAAATACCACAGAAATATAAGAAAATTACCAGAAAAATACCGGAAAAATACAACAAAAATACCAGAAAAATATCAGAAATTTACCCGAAAAATACCAGAAAAATACCACAAAAATACCGCCTTTCATTGGACTGACGTGATTTGGCTTTTATTCCTATTTCAAGACGATTTTATTCAGCTTCGATTTTTTTTCTAGGCTGGAGGGGTTTGATATAAGCTTCAGTAATCCCTTCAGTAATCCCTTCGTTAATCCTCCTTCTCACGTTAAATAAAATCGTCTGGCTGGAGGGAGATTACACACACAGACGATTTCCTTTACCTGAACACAATCTCCAGTAAGGGGAAGAGTTGATGAAGGCCGTATCTATCTATCTAATCTATCTATCTAACTGTCTATCTACCTACTGTCTATCTGTCTGTCTCCCCAAGTTCGAAAAATCTATCCTGTCGTGGAAAAAATCATCTGGAGGTAGAAAATAAACATCTAACCACGTCATTCGAGTGAAGTGGTACAGGGCTAGCTACACCTCTCCCTAACACCTCTTCCTTAGCGATTTATTTATTTTTTTAGATAGGGCTGGTTAATATCCTTTTGCACGTTCAGTATATAAAGTGTGGCGATATTTGAAGAATTTACATAAGACAGGAGAGGACAATAAGGTGTAATAAGCCAAATAAATCGCTTAAGAACTTGTGTTAGGGAGCTTCCTTAACCAGTATTCTCTCTGTTGCATCCTTTCCTAAGCGATTTATTGTGCCTACTGTATTTTCACCATTATCGTGCATGGTATCAACGGCAATTCAGTTTCCGTCCATAACATACAAGAGGATAGGCTAACTGAGTAGGAATTTGCAGAATAAATTGCCATGGAGAAAGTGTTACGGGATCTTCGAAACCGAAAAGGCTCCGTATAGCACGTTTTCCTTACCAAAATGTCTGCACTTGAATTATTAGTCTTGCATTTTACTGACTGACAGATTGATTGGTTGATGGATTGTCTGGCCGATAGATTGATGGATAGAAAGATTGAATGATTGGCCGATTGATGGATGGAGGGACTGATTGATTGATTGATTACATATTTACGTCACCTGTCATTGCCGCATGGGTGCACTACGAAAAAATAAATGACTGAGGAAGAGGTAACAAGAGCCCGTTTGTTCTAACCTGACGATGATTCCTCGGCCCTTTCAGTTTGGCTGGTGGTCAGGTGGAGTCAGGCTGGAGGGTGGCTCAGCTTGGTATCCGAGGCGACTTATTCCTGTCTCATCACTAAGGCCCAGTGAATTACCTACAACCACTACTGATTATTCAAGTGGTTAGAGCGGCCCAGTTCCGCCAGGTGAAAACAGACTATGGTATACTTCCAAAGGTGGCCAGAATACCGGTCCCTGTAGTGGCAGCGACGTGGCTGGAGTGTGACGATTGTAGGGGTGGGTGGTGTAGGGGAAGGCAGAGCCGGGGGAAGAAGGAGGCCAGCAGAGCGTGTTAGGCGGGTGTGCGGGGAGGGCCGCTAGGGGGCAGGGCTCCCCACACCAGCAGCAGCAACAGCAACAGCATGTCAGTTTATATCCGATATAAATTAGCAACCCGACTAGCTTGTGCACATGGTAGGCGTGGTGGGGGCTGCCGTCCCTGGCAGAGGGGCGGCGGGCCCCACGCCGACACCGGCGGGGCAGCGACACCTGCGCCGGTATTGTCGATAACAGTGGGGCTTCATAAACCTCTGGTCACCGACTGCAGGACG
>NC_137022.1:27709414-27721914 GCF_032717465.1 Coenobita brevimanus | reverse complement strand
AATAAAGCATTCCATATAGTACAATGGCCACTTAAACATCATAGGTGAAAGTCAGAAATGAGAGACTTAAGGAGCAGTTCATTATAACAAAGTCGAAATTTTGTTAGGTCGAAATCATAAGCATCTGAGATAGCATTTGCTATATGTTGCACTAGCGAGTTTTAAAAATTGAAGAAAAAAAAAAACAGAAAAGACAACAAAAAATCTAAAATCAATACGATATTTTTCTTAAATGTTTTCGGCGAAAAGTCAACTGATTAATTCAGGTTTTAGGAATTATTTATTTACCGCTTTGTTTCACTGTGGACGAGGACATGTTGCCTCACCACACCATCCTGTAAACAAACACGTGACCATCATCAGCAGCATGGAGAACTCCAACAGTACGACAGAGAAACGCACAAATGGTCTTCACCACTACAGAGTTGCATTTCTCTAGTTGCAAGGTAACGCAACATTAAAATAACTTTAATTTCTGGCGTGAGAGCCTTGTTCTTGCCGTTGGTCCTCCGCACCAAATCTGTCACGAAAATTATGCCTGCAAGGTCCAAGCGGTATCTCTTTCAGTTCTGCATCACGTAACTCATTAAACACATCTTTCCTGTCACGAGAACGTCATGGTTGACGGAGGCGAATTTATTGTTTTTGTGGTGCGGCGGCCATGTTTACCGTTATGATCGAGTCATAAGCCGCGTTATAACCGCTGTACCAACTCAGGAGATGTCTTAAGCTATGACTCACTTTAGGTCGAACATAAGGACTTATGGCTCGCTCCTATGAATTTAGGACATACTTTCACCTTATGACGGAGTCTTAGTGCATTGTAAGTACGGGCAGATCGTTCATTGTGGTGGATAAAGAGAGCAGAGCATTTTTCTACGTTCCAGACATTTCCATCGGTGTTACCAACTGTCTGGATCCTCCATTACTCATTCACCCGGGCAACAACACCAAGCTCACTACACCGCCTCAACGTGGAAAAAATAAAACAATACCCCGCTTCTTGAGATAGAGAGGGAGAAAGAGGTGCAGGACCAGTTATGAGCAGCGAAGGTCGAAAATCTATTAACTAAACTAGGCACAATGGACCGTATTCCTCTTAAGTATGCTAGGTGCCATGGTAGGGTTCGTAGCAATTCTTCCTTAGTGATTTATTTAGTGCATTGATATCTTGTATGGTATTTAGGTCGTTTTAATATCGATACCGATGCGTCGATATTCTACAAGTTAATAATGTGTAATAAGCATAATAAATCGCCGAGAAAAAGTTACTACGAGGCCAACTAGAACACGAACCGATAGAAACGTTGCCGTACCTTCCAGGGCCCCTTGGCGCGCCCTGGGTAGCGGAACAATACCCCAGCACAAGGCCCTCACCACAATAAGGACGCGAAGAACAAAGCGAAATTAAGAGGGAGGTCGTCACAAGGGGGGTCTTTTAGAAGGCTGTGACGATAGAACTCAGTCTGGGAGAGGGTTATGCTGCCGCTCTTGCTGGATCAAATAAGCCGATAAAGGAAAATGAAAATACAAAAATTATGACGACAGCCACACTCTGAGAAAGAGTTATGGGAATCTGCCGTAATGTTTTCTTCTTCCAATAAATAAATGAGATGATTAATAAATGAAAATCAAATTTAACGAAATAGATTAAGAAGGTAACAAGTAGGGTCCATGGAAGGCTAATGGTGTTGATAAAATAAAATAAATAGAAATAAAAAAAATAAATGAAGGTGGCCACAATGGGGGTCTTTAAGAAGGCTGTGGCCATAGAACTCAATTTGGGGGAGGCTTATGTCGTGAAATTCTTCCTGGATCTGAGGTAACACTATTTTCTAATTGATAAGTAAATAATTCAGTAAATTAACAAGGAGGTTGTGCCATTTTTTAAGATTGTGGAGAGAGAGCTTAATCTGGGAGAGGATTATGTTTGATCGGTCCTGAATTTGGGGTAACGCTTTCATTCCCTATTCAATGAATAAAATAAAATATAAAATAGGTAAAGGAGGTCGCGACTAGGATGGGAGGAGTAATATTTTAGAAGTTTGTGGTTAGATAAAGATTTCATTAAACTCCTCCCGACTTAAGACTTCGTAAACTGAGAAAAAATCGTCCGGTGGTAAATGAATATACAAAACGCGGCATTGGATTGTAGTGTTTAAATTCAAGTAGATTTGTAAATACGGGCCCCAGTCCTATCCTCATTCGGCTACGACCCCCCACCTACCCGCCGTGAGAATTGCCCTTTCACCTGCCCTCCTCTTGCCCTCCTCGACCCCCACCCTTCATCTCTGGGGGCTTTATCTCCCCCTCTGTCCCCCTCAACTCTGTACTTATTCATACCCAAGTGCCGGGGAGAGGGGGAGGGAGGGAAAAGGGGAGGAGGGAGAGAGGGGGAGGGAATGGGACGGGGGTGCACTTCCGCAAGATAGTGCTAATCCACATTCGGCTGTAGCTAGGGTGGTGGAGACGAGGAAATGAAGTGGGGTAGGGTAGGGAAGGAACAATTCTCCTCTCACTTCAACCTGGCGTAAATTAGCTGCCTATATTCCCGTATAATGCCGAGAGCTTTCTTGTGTGATTTTATTGAGCTAACTCGCCTACTTCACTTCTCCTTTGTTAGTCTTTATTTCAACAAACCAGCGAGGGGAAACAGTGGCAAGCGAAAAATAGACATAAGGCTTTTTAACTACCAAGCAGTCAATGGTGAAGGGGGAAAAGAAAAATAACTGTTATATTGAATGGGTTATGAAGGGGGATATGCAATGGGAATCTGACGGCTGGCTACAGAAGAGGTACTCAGCCTCTCTCTCTCTCTCTCTCTCTCTCTCTCTCTCTCTCACACACACACACACACACACACACACACACACACACACACACACACACACCTGGACCAAGCCACTAGGGAGCACTGTCCTCAAGCTGCCTAACAGAGGACAATTAGCACGGCAGTTCGCTAAGAGGTTTTTAATCCCCTTCACCCCATCAGACGATTTTATTCAGCTTACGAGAGCACCCTAGTAGTGGGGGGTTTGATGGAGGGGTTGATGGGGGTTGATGGAGGGGTTGATGGCTGATGGAGGAGTTGATGGAAGGGTTGATGTGGGGTTGATGGAGGGGTTGATGGGGGGTTGGTGTTGGGTGATGGAAGGGTTGACGGGGGGGTTGATGGAAGGGGTGGTAGGGAAGGGATTAAATTCGGACCGGGAAAGGCTGGGATGGTGTAGATTCGGGATTACAGGAAAAGTATGGAAGGATGTGGATGTTGGGTTAGGATAGGGAAAGGATGGAAGGATGTGAATGTGTGAATAGGATGGGGAAAGGATGGAGGGATGTGGACGTGGGTTAAGGACAGGCAAAGGATGGAAGGCTGTGAATGTGTGTATAGGATAGGGACAGAATGGAAGGATGTGGATGTGAGTTTAGGATAGAGAAAGGATGGAAGGATGTGGATGTGGGTTAAGGACAGAGAAAGGGTGTGGACGTGGACTTGGGATGGTGAAAGACTGGTAGGATGTCGACGGTCACTCCATATCCTTAACATGGCATTCCACCCAAAACTGATCTCCAACAAGCACTACTCCACTACATTCCCACTCAGTACATCCATCATTCCATCTCAGGGCATCCACCAGCAATTTTCCCTCCAACAATTTTCCCTCCAACAATTTTCCTCCATCCGTGGTTCCTGGGTATCCTCCAACAATTTCTTCTCCATCCATTTTACTCCATCGGGTATCCTACAACAATTTCTTCTCCACCAATTTTTCTCCATCAGGCATCCTCCAACAATTTCTTCTCCATCCATTTTCCTCCAGTGGGCATCCTCCAACAATTTCTCCACCAAGTTTCCTCCAACAATTTCTCCACCATTTTTCCTCCAACGGCTGGTGTCAAATGCATCTAAAAATGGGGGGGATTACCTGGCGGGGGATTAAGGAGTGTCCCCAGGTGAGGACTCCCGCACGGCTCATTAAGCGCTAATCCGACCTGACCACGGCATCTCAGGTCAAAGAGGACAAAAACTGTGACCGAGGAGGGGAGGAAAGGTCAGGGGATGTTGCTGTCCACGTGTGTTCTCTCCCTTTTCTTATATTCGTCGTAAAGTGGATGAAAATAAGAAAAAAATATATAAATAAATCTCTCGGTTGCACTTTGTTTATTTCAGTACAGCTCTTGGTAACCCGCTGGCAGGCATACTATACCCTTTCCACCTTAACTTGGCCCAGGTTTTCTTTCTTTTGGAGCTTATTTCACGCAGCTCAGTGCCAGAAAAAGACAAGGCTCTGCATCCTTTATATAGCACTTCTTCGTGACTCTTACTCCTTTCTGGTGATAGTCTGTTTTTACAACTCGGCAATCAAGATGGAGAGATGACAATTTTAGGCCAAGTTAGAGTAAAAAAAATAGTACCACTTCGAGAGGACAAGCCCCCAGTCTGTTCACTTTCACACCCACCGTGCCAAGGTTAGGAGAACTTTTTGGTGATGCTGTATCTTCCTGTGTGGCCGGCGGTGGGCTGGGGAAGGAAATAAGCCAGGTCAAAGAGCACTATTTTTGGCAGTGTGAAAGAGGAACACCAGGTCAAGACGCACAACAGATTGACACATTCCATCCTGACCGCCCTAGACCACCATGAAAAAAGCTAATCTGTTTCTAGCCTTTCCTAGTCTCAAAAAGGACCACTATTTCTAGACGAATCAACTGGCCTAGACATTCCACCGTGACCATCCTAACCCAGACCTAAACAGTACAATTAGTCTAGACATTCCACCGTGACCGCCGTAGACCGTCCTAACCGAGCTCGAGACGGTGCAACAGGTCTAGACGTCCTAACCTAGATCTAGACGGTATGGAAGGTCTAGACATTCCACCGTGACCGCCCTCCCTTCCCTGGGCGGCAGTGGACATGAACCTGACTCTCGGGCACGGTGGGGGTCCTGGCGGTGACACAGGGGCGCGTCGGAGTGACCACTGGACGCCCCGCCAGCCCCGTCCCGCACCACCTTTTAATTAGAGGTCTGCCCCGCTCCCTAATAACAGTGCCCGGCCGCCCTCCTGATGAACGACCTGTCCGCCGTCTGCAGCCACGGAATCGACGCTCTGTTTTTCTCATCCTGCGGTTTTAAAATTCGAATCTGATCTTTATTTTCAAACTTAAAATACAGTACAGTTATGCCCATCCACATATCCGCCGTCTGCAGCCACGGAATCGACGCTCTGTTTTTCCCTCCAGCAGTTTTAAAATCGAATCTTATCTTTATTTTCAGAGTTAAAATACAGACGAATTATTACTGTACAGAGTTTATTACTCTGCTTTTCCCACTGCATTTGTAAATTCGAATCTTGCCTTTATTTTAAGTCTACGCTGTTTTTTCCCTCCTACAGTTTAATACTTTATTCTGATCTTTATTTTCAGTGAGTTTAAATACAGTACAATTATGCCTACCCACTGTACTAAGGCCTTAATGGGGAAATATGAGTTTAAAATTGAAGGATGGTGAGTTTGGAGAGAGCTGCCTTCCCTCCCTGACCTCCTTCATACTTTATAAACCGCGTCTGCAGTCACCACCCTCTCTATCGCCACTTCTACACTGTTTCCCTATAGTTAATAAATCGCTACAGCATACATCCCACTTTCAGAGAGAGAGAGAGAGAGAGAGAGAGAGAGAGAGAGGTGGAGGCTGTGAGAGAATGTGAGAGAGGGGCAGTTAAATGACAAGAATGAATTTTTAAGGGTATTGTCCGGGATGTCTAGGGTGGCAGGCGGTTGTATCAGGTTACTGTGCCCACCTCGCTGGTAGGGGGGGTGGAGGGCATGTGGGTATGTGGCAGAGCACCTGGGGGTATGTGGGTATGTGGCAGAACACCTGGGTGTATGTGGCAGAGCACCTGGGGGTATGTGGGTATGTGGCAGAGCACCTGGGGGTATGTGGGTATGTGGCAGAGCACCTGGGGGTATGTGGGTATGTGGCAGAGCACCTGGGAGTATGTGGGTATGTGGCAGAGCACCTGGGGGTATGTGGGTATGTGGCAGAGCACCTGGAGGTATGGGGGTATGTGGCAGAGAACCTGGGAGTATGTGGGTTATTCTGGGGTCAAACTAAGGGTCAAGAATCTAGTGTGTGAGGTCAGGATAGGTGAGGGGTGAGGGGGCTCCATTACTGCATTGCCTGGGACCCGCGTGAACCCCCTTCCCCATTACCATACTAACAGGATAGGGCGGGGCGGGGCGGGGTAGGGTGGCCTAGGTAAGTGCCCATACCCAGCTGTGTAGGCTAACTAGGCACTCACTAGGGCGGGGAGGGCGTGGAGGGGGGGGGTGAAGGGAAAAAGCGGAGGGGTTGTGGTGGTTTGGAGGGAAGGATGGATGGCTTGGAGGGAAATTTAGAGGAAGGATGAAACTGGAATGAAAGAGTGAAGTGACGATATTTAGAGAGAGAGAGAGAGAGAAAGAGAGAGAGAGAGAGAGAGAGAGAGAGAGAGAGAGAGAGAGAGAGAGAGAGAGAGATAAAAGGCTTCAAAAGGAGAAAATAATGAATGCGCAATGGCAAGGGAAAAGAGGATTGGCCTAAGCAAGAGAGACAGATTGAAATAGCGAGGTAAGATTAGACAGGTGAGGGACAATGCAGGGTCACGGCCCAGGGAGGGAGGGTGAAAGGGAGGGAAAAAAATTGAACGGGGTCGATGGAGGGAAGTGGGAGGTCAGGGAGGA
This sequence comes from Coenobita brevimanus, assembly GCF_032717465.1. Taxonomy (NCBI): domain Eukaryota; kingdom Metazoa; phylum Arthropoda; class Malacostraca; order Decapoda; family Coenobitidae; genus Coenobita; species Coenobita brevimanus. The sequence goes on along the minus strand of NC_137022.1, from coordinate 27,715,196 downwards.
GAGGGAGGGAAGAGAGAGAGAGGAGGGAAAATGGAGGGAAGAGAGAGGGGAAAGGGAGAGATGGAAGGGAAAATGTGAGAGGAGAGAGAGGCCGCAAGGAAGGTCAGACGAGAGTGACGAAGGAGGGGAAAGGAGAATGGGGGAGTGAAAAAGGGAAAGACAAAAGAGGAAGAGAGGAAATGAGAAAGGACGAAGAATGGAGGGAGTAAGAGGGAAGAGGCGAGAGGAGGAGGGAGGAGGAAAGAAAGTTGGAAATAGGAAGACAGAAAAAAAAAGAGAAAAGGAAAGGAAAGATAAGAAAAGGAAAGGGGGATGAAAAAGGAAAAGGTGACAGAGGAAGGTTGGCCAGGGGTAAAGAGCTTTGGGTCGGGGTCACGGGGGATGAGATACCCCAAAAGAGAGGAAGGGAAGAGAGGAAGAGGAGGAAGGCTGGGGGAATGGAGAGAGGGAATGATGGAAAGAGACGATGTTCAATTAGGAAGAGAGACGCGAGGAAGGGGAGAGGCATGAAGAGGGAGAGAAAGAGACAGAGAAGAAAGAGGTAGAAATGGGAGAGACATAAAAAGGCAGAGAAAGAGGAAGAAGTAAATAATGGAAGACAAAAGGAACAACTATAGGGACGATGTAGAAGGTGAAAGACAGGAAAAGGGAAGGTAGGGGAAAACGAAAAAAATGAAGTAGGCTTCTTGGTGTTTAAAATAATGTATCACACTGAGGCATGAGGTGAAGAGAGCAAACGAAAAAAGATAACTGGAGTAGATTCGTTGGCCCATGCTAAGCAATTCCCTTTTGACACTGACTGTACAACGAGAATAGGACAAGGATATCAGAGAGGGTAATGGGGAAAGGCAGAGGTAAATGAGGGAGAGAGTTGAGGTATGAATGAGGTAAGGAAAGCACAGAGAGGTAGAGAAGGCACAGGTAAGGCATGAAGGTAAAGGTGAGCCATATTTCACCCGTGTGCCATACTGCCCAGCCCAGGACACCCCACCCCCTCTCTCTCTCTCTCTCTCTCTCTCTCTCTCTCTCTCTCTCTCTCACACACACACACACACACACACACACACACACACACACACACACACACACACACAGGCCTAGGGTATTTTCAAGGGTGTGGGAAATAATGAAGCTTTCAGTTCCCTATACTGACTCTCGACCCCGCCTGTCAAAACACACCACACTCACTCCCCCTTGTGTCTTCTCAAAATTCCTGCTTTCTTTCTGCTCTCTTACAGCTTTCTCCCTGCTTTCTTCTTCCTTTCTTTCTGCTTTCTTCCTAGCTGGTATTGTAAGATCAGCAGCACCTTCTCCTTAGCGATTTATGCTATGTTACACTTCGATCTTCTCTGCGACGTTATCTGTATATCTTAAGAATCGATACAGTTTGTCTCTTCTCTCTCTCTCTCTCTCTCTCTCTCTCTCTCTCTCTCTCTCTCTCTCTCTCTCTCTCTCTCTCAGTGCTTGGAAGGAGTGGAGGGCAGAGAGGGGCGTGGTTGGGACAAAAATTTTATATACATTAATTTTCCTTTAATTCCCATCCCACCCCCTACAACATTCTTCTCTCTCTCTCTCTCTCTCTCTCTCTCTCTCTCTCTCTCTCTCTCTCTCTCTCTCTCTCTCTCGTATCGGTTCTTACGTGACAGCCACTTTTACACGTCGCGATGGTCCTAGAGATGCGACGGTGGAGGAGGAGGAGGAGGAGGAGGGAGAAGAGAGAAAAGAAGACATGTGAGCAAAAATAAAGAGAGAGAGGTAAAAACAAAAGATATTGTAGACATAAATAAGAAAAAAATAATGAGACGGAGAGGGAAGGAAGGGACAGAAGGAGGAAGAGGGGGAAGGAGGAAGAGGAGGTAAGAGGTATGCTTGTCACCTCTTATAGACCCTGGGACATAAAACAAGAAGAGAGTGTTTACCAAATAGCCGACAAAGACGAGAGGTGGCGGTAGCGTGTGTGTGTGTGTGTGTGTGTGTGTGTGTGTGTGTGAGAGAGAGAGAGAGAGAGGGAGGGAGAGAGAGAGAGTCCCTAAATCTTTCTAACATGTGGAATATTGTGCTTGTCTTTGTCAGTAGTAACAGACAGACAAGTGCAGACGACACCTCCCTCCCTATCTCCCCCTCCTCACTTCCGGTACAGCCATACTCCCCTTCCCCCTCCCTTCCTCCCCTCCCCTTCCCCTCCCTTTCTCCCCTCCCTTCCCCCACCCCCTCCTCCCTTCATTCATTCGTGCAGCGTCTTTTTCCTGTTTAGAATTACGCTATTTTTTATTTTCATTTTTTGGCTTCTCATTTTTTTTTATTGGTTTTACGAGCTGGATTTCGATTTTTGGCATTTGGGTCTTTTTCTTTAATTTTGTTTTTTCAAGGACGCCTTCATGTGGTGGCACCGATATGGCTGGGTATACAAATGTCCCTCGTCTCCGTCCCTATCCTACTACTACTACTACTACTATTACTACCACTACTACTACTACTGCTATCTTTCAGGCTCATTTTTCTCGTGTTCGCTTTCCCTCACTCTAAAGCGCCTTACTTTCATCACTCTGTCGACCACTCTCGTCATGTAATCACACTGCCCTCTCCCCCTCACTCATTGCCTACTATCTCTGTGTGTCACCGTCTGTCGCCTCTCTCTCTCTCTCTCTCTCTCTCTCTCTCTCTCTCTCTCTCTCTGGTTTTATTAATATCGAGAATCATCCCTCGTACTAAAGAGGTTAATTATTAGTATTATAAAACCCTTAAACTTCGGGTCACGACGTTTATGATGATGATGATGATGATGATGATGATGATGATGATGATGAGTATGGCTAAAATCAAACTGTTTTTCACACGAATAGTATCTCACTCGTAATTCTTTCATGTTTCGTATTTTCTCATTCTTCCATAACAAAAGCCAAACACTAGGACAAAAGCAGCGTATGTGTGTGTGTGTGTGTGTGTGTGTGTGTGTGTGTGTGTGTGTGTGTGTGTGTGTGTGTGTGTGTCACAGAGAAGGCCAATTAGTCTGTGTCTGTGTCCACCTTACGGTCGAGGAGGGGGGGTGAGAATAGGCTTTCCCCCCTCCCCTCTTCCTCCCTCACTCCCCCCCCTCCCCTACTCCCTCCTTCACTCCCCCTCCTCTCCCCCGCAATCTCCCTCCTCCTTCGAACAGCCTCGAGTAAACCACTGGAGCTGTTGCTGTTTGCTTTCCTTTGTACTCTCTCCTCCTTCCCTCTCTCCCCTACTACTTCCCTCATTCTCCCCCCCCATCCTCTCTGTGTCCCCCTCTCCAACTCCCTCCACTCTCCATTTCCACCCTCCCTCTCTCCCCCTTGCCGCTTCTTTCCCTTCGCCTGCGACCCTCTTTCACCCCCCTCTATCCCTCCTTCCCTCCCTCCTCCTCTTCCTTCCTTCTCTCCCTCTTCCCGCTTCTTTTCCTTCGGCTGCTACCTTCCCTCCCCCCTCCTTCCCTTCTAGCAGTTGGCGCCAATACCTTCCCGCCAGAAGTTTCCCCGCCAAACCATTGGTCTCAAATTTCCCTCCCTATCCTCCCAATCAACATTTCCTCCCCAGTTTTCCCAGTGTCTTCCTTTTTGATAATCTCCCCAATTATCAAAATCTCCCCAGTTTTGATAATCTCCCCAAGGTATCCTAGTCCATAATTCCATTCCTAATGTCTTCGGTCAGTACTCATAACACTTCAGCTCTACAGAGTCAGATATTTTCCTACCTAAACTTTGTTCTCGAATTTACAGTCATTTTTTCGAAACCATAATTTCCCTCCTTGCATATTTCCTCTGTCAAATCCTCGTGAGAGCTGAACTTTCCCGCCAAAATTTGTTGAGTCGATCCTTCCCGCCAAAATTTCCTGAGTCGGATCTTCCCGCCAAAGTTTCCCCGAGAGCCGATTCTTCCCGCCCAATTTTCCTGGGAGTCCATTCTCTCCAGCCAAAATTTCCTGGGAGTCCATTCTTCCCGCCAAAATTTCCCGAGAGCCGATTCTTCCCGCCAGAATTTCCCCGCCAAAAATGTCCCGCCCTCGCCCAAAATTGAGACGCCTCCTTCCCTCCACCCACTCCGGCCCGGGACCGTGTGAAATATGACCACTTTCTCGAAAATAGACAAAGATAATGGGCCGAGCTGTTCCTGAGTCGGTAATAACGGACGAGTGCCATGGCGTTAGTTATGTCCGACGTTTATGTCTAAAAAATTCATGAGAGTTATATTTTCGAGGACAGGAAGGATGCAGGAACGTGGGGACGGTGCCAGGAGGAATTTGGGTAAGGGGGGGAGGGGGGTTAGAGGCGTGTGGAAATAGCAACAAGAGACGAGATGACGTGATGTTTTTCGGGTCAATATGAGAAGGCAAAATATAATACAGTATTTTGACGTGTAATTTATGTATCAAACTAGAACTGAACATGGCTCATACTTGAAAATTATTTGTTAGGAGATGACATGTGCTGCAAGAAACTGTGATTCATGATGACTTTAATGTTTCTCACAAATGGAGTAGTAGTAGTGGTAGTAATAGTAGCAGCAGAAGTAGTAGCAGTAGTAGTAGTAGCAGTAATAGTAGAAGAAAGAATGTGAAGGCGATAAATTGCTGGCTGAAGTTGTCCCCCTCCTACAATCCACTTGTCATGTGTGGTTGTTGTTCTGTGTATGGGTTGTGCTGAGAGGAGACGGTAGAACCAAGATGTATACCTAATTCATGGGTGTGTACGGCTACGTATGTGTCGCTTAACCCTTTTCACGGGTGCTGTAGGGTCGCCTTCACATGGTGGCACCGATATACCTGGTTATACAAACGTCCTTCAGCTGTGTGAATAGGGACATGTGGGAAACGAAACGGGTGTGTATTTCCACTCTCTCCACCCCCTCGTACAACATGCCCATCCCCTGCCCTGCTCTACCCCTGTTCTCGCCCTTATCCTTGCCCTGCCCTGCCTTGCTCTACCCAACCCTACCGTACCCTACTCTACCCTGCCCCTGCCTTACCACTATGCTCCTGCCCTGCTCCTGACCTTATCCTTGCCCTGCTCTACCGCTTCGTACCCCGTGCCCCTGCTCTACCCCTACCCCTGCCTTCCTCCTGCCCCTGCCCCCATCATAAACCATAGCCCGGCCCTCCACGAACCCTGCTGATGGGCCACAGGGGGGAGCGTGGCCCCCCCTGCTGCGTGATAAGCCCCTTTATTTTGTCTCAGTTGGATTAGCGCGATAGTGGCTGAAGGGGGAGGGTCTCTTCCATCTTACCTGCCTCTCTCTCTCTCTCTCTCTCTCTCTCTCTCTCTCTCTCTCTCTCTCTCTCTCTCCCTCTCTCTCTCTCTCTCTCTCTCTCTCTCTCTCTCTCTCTCTCTCTCTCTCTCTCTATCTATCTATCTCTCTCTCTCATAAAATACTTCACAAACCTAAAACTGAAAAAATTACATCATCGCAACTACCTATTTTTCCGAAGTAAAAAGGAAAACAAACAACAACACGAAATCCCAAGAGCGTGAGAATTGAAGATATGAAGCTCCTCTTCCTCCTCCTCCTCCTCCTCTTCCTCCTCCTCCTCCTCCTCTTCCTCCTTCTTTTCCTCCTCCTCTTCCTCTTCTTCCTTCTTCCTCTAAACCACCCCTCCCAATCTACTGGAAATTTAGATTCTTGAAAATTTTTACGATCTTTCTCGGAAGTCACCATTTTGATTTTCAATGAAGAACTGAGACTTGGGAACTTTTTATGCTCTCCCTCCGTAAGATGAATAGACAGATAGATAGATAGATAGATAGATAGATAATAAAAGAGTAAG
>NC_137022.1:27689414-27704414 GCF_032717465.1 Coenobita brevimanus | reverse complement strand
GGAGGGGAAGGAGGCGGAAGAGTACTAAGATGGAGTGGGGGGGTTTAGAGGGCTCCCTGAAGACGTTGGCGAGGCACGTGCCATATGGTGGACAAATGAACCCATCAGGCGCCTCCCTGCTCAGTTGCCGAATTTCAAAAGACGCCGAAATGTCCCTAGATGTACAATTGCTGACAAAAATTGGGGCCCACTTTGTTGTCCTATATGTGTGTGGAATTCTTATACAATCTTACGAAGAGTTATCAAACGCTTGTGTGCTGTTTTGAAAAAGTTGGATTGGTTCTGATGGTTTCAGTGTTTCGAGTCACTGATCTCTCTCTCTCTCTCTCTCTCTCTCTCTCTCTCTCGAAATTAATGTGTAAATGTTTCATCTCTTCTACACCTTTCCTTTGCTGGCTAATATTCCAGAGCTGAGGGGCTTGGTATGTTTCTCTGGCCAGTGATGATACACTACTACTACTACTACTACTACCCATGTACAGAAAAGTGCTGCATGTAATACCACTAAATATAAACATTTAGCGCTGGATGGCTGTGAATTTTTCGTGATCAAGAGCCCAAACCGCTAAATTGGCAACTTTCACTCCTACCGCGCTCCCCATCAGGCGGCCGTTCGTGTAACTGCCCCCACACGAAATTACGGGCGCCATATTGTCTACGTCACTAATTAACAATAACGAATTTGCCTTGGGAGATGTAGGAAGTGGGGGAGGGGGAGGGGATAAGGGAAAAAAAGAAGAAATGCGGAAACACCTGGTCCTGGGGTTGAGAGAGAGAGAGAGAGAGAGAGAGAGGCGGGGGGTGAGGGTGGCAAGGTGTATGATACGTAGGAGGGACTGCAAGACCTCAGGGATGAGATTGACAGACTGTAATCTATGCACAAAGTCCGAAGTTGGAGGCAGGGGGGAGAAGGAACCCAAGGCCTATAGCAAATTCGAAACTCATTATTTATATATTTATTTTGTTTATCGGGAGTATTTTGACAGTTGATTTTTGGGTCAGTTTTGGTCTTAATTTGAAATTTTTGACGTCGGTTTGTTTTCGTTTTGAGATTGTTTTGATGTGTGGTTTCTGGTGTCGATGTTCACGTCTTTGTTTACTCTGTTTTTGTTTACGTTGTGAGGAAATTACCTTAACATGTATTTTTAGCTTTAGATTTACGTTTTTATTCCTGTTTTCTTTGTTTTCTTTTTCATTTTCGTGTCTTTTTTTCATTTCTCATTTCTTTTTCCTTCTTCATTTTCTTTTCATTTTTCTTTTTTTTCTTCATTTTCTTTTCATTTTTCTTTTTTTTTCATTTTCTTTTCATTTTTCTTCATTTTCTTTTCATTTTTCTTTTTTCTTCATTTTCTTTTCATTTTTCTTTTTTCTTCATTTTCTTTTCATTTTTCTTTTTTCTTCATTTTCATTTCATTTTTTCATTTTCTTCATTTTTCTTTTTTTTTCTTCATTTCTTCATTTTTCCCTTTCTTCATTGTCTTTTCATTGTTCCTTTACTTTTCATTTTTCTTTTTTCTTTTTTCACTGTCTTTTACGTTTTCTTTCTTTTTCTGTGATTTTGCTACAGAGAGACACATATTTTGACCAGGCCTGGCACCGCTTAGCCCCGTGTTGTTTGGTCGCGCCGAAACTTCCAAACCCGAGGAGTCCCACGCATTCACAAAACATCGTTATATATGAGATCTTTATAACTTTCCCTTCACTCCTACAGCCACCAAACACTAAAAAAAAATCTAGAGAGGATATTAAAGTGAGGGGATGAGATCAAGCAAGTCTATTCTGTTAATTATTCGCTTTTAAGGTGGGTTAAAAAATTGAGTGGGAGCTTTTTTGAATGCTGTGTCTGGTTCTCCCGTCGTGGGCCCACCAGACCCTGTCATAAATATCGGCGGTTCTCCTTCCTTCCTCTCCCTAGATCCTTTCTTCCCCTCCCTTCCCCTTCTCCTTCCCTTCCCTTCCACCGTGTCTCTCCAACCTCCTTCCCTTTCCCCATCCCTTATTTCCTTCATCGCTTCCTTTCTCCTGCCACATTTTCCTACCCTTCCCCTGTCATGTCTCTCCATCTTCCTCCTTCCTTCATTTCCTACTCCCCTTCGTCAGGTTTCTCTTTCCTCCTTCCCCTGCTTTTCCGTTTATTTCCTTCTCCCTTTCATCATCTCTCCCTCCTCCTCCAGTGATTCTCCTCTTTTTTTTTCTGTCTTATCAGCATCCCTCTTATTTTCCCTTACTTCAACTTTCCTTCCCTCCCTCCAACTTCCACGACTTTCCTTCCTTCCCTCCCTCTTTCTCCATCCTTCCTTCCTTCCTTCCTTCCCTCCCTCCCTCTTTCTCCATCCTTCCTTCCCTCCTTCCCTCCCTCCTTCTCTTCCTTCCTTCCCTGCCTCTTCCTTCTCTATCGCCCCTCTCCTTATCACCGCCACTCTACCTCACAATCGTTGGTCTTCTGCCTAATCTCCCGCCGTTCCAGTGGGAGTTATCGTTTCTCTCTCACGGCACCCCCCCCACACACACACACACACACACACACACACACACACACACACACACACACACACACACACACACACACACACACACACACAATTACAGAAACGCACATGGTCGTACACACACTCACATATTTATACACAAGCATACACATCCGACAGACACTGACGCACATACAAAACATGCACACACAAGAACAAACACATCATTATCATTATCATCAAACACATAGACACAAATAAATGCACATACACTCCTATATATTGCCTGCCGTGTGTGTGTGTGTGTGTGTGTGTGTGTGTGTGTGTGTGTGTGGTTCTCCAGGGCAGCTGTTCTTGGCCCTTGGGTCAGCGACTTGAGGAAACAAGCCATATTTCTCCCTCTTTCCCTCCACCCTAAAAAAAAAAAAAAAAAAAAAATAGCTTTCACATCACCTATCCATAAGAGCGTTTTTACCCTTTCACCCTGGTTTGCCTCTACCACCAAGACCCAGCCCAATTTTCACCCTTATGTCCACCCTACGTAAGGCTTATAGTGCCCTGTTTCAGTCTTGTCCCTGAGGAGTTTCAAGACTGGTATCTATGGACAGGTGTGGCAAGGGTTAGAATTCAATGTCGTAGGTCAGAGCAGCGGGCACGAGCTGTCTTAAGTGAGTCATTAGAGAGAGAAGGGGAGGGAGATGGAGAGAGAAAGAGAAAGAGAGGGAGGGAAGAGTGAGAGAGGAAGGGGTAGAAGGAGAGAGGGGGAGAGAAAGGTGAAAGGAGTGAGGGAGAGGTGGAAAGAGATGAAGGGAGGCAGGGGTAGAGGGGGTGCGAGGGAAGGGGAAGGGAAGGGGGTAGAGAGAGGGAGCAAGGGAGGGAAGGAAGGGATGGAGAAAGAGGAAGAGGGAGGGAGGTAAGAAAGGAAGGGATGGAGGGAGAGGAAGAGGGAGGGAGGAAAGGAAAAACGGACTAAAAAGTGTGAGAAGCGTGGCAGGGAGGAAGTGAGATATGGACAGGGCGCAAGACTTCCTGTGTGGGGGCATGTGGCCGGTGGGTGGAGGGTGGGTGGGTGGGTGTAGGGGAGTGGGTGGTGGGCGTAAGGAGGTGGTGAGGTAGTGGTGGATGTAGAAGTAGGCGGTGGGTGTAGAAGTGTAGGTGGTGGGTGGAAGGTGGGAGGGCGGTGGGTAGAGGAGAAGTGAGTTGTGGGTGGATGGGATAGATGGTTGGTGGAGGGGAGTGGGTGGTGGGTGTAGAAATGGGCTGTGGGTGAAAAGGGTTAGCAAGTATGAAGGAAGGTGGATTATATGAGGAAGTGGGTGGGATGGTGGATGAAATAAATGGATGCATAAATGGATAGATGGGTGGATGATTGTGGATGGGTGCGTGGCGCGTGAATGGGTGGGATGGGGTGGTTAATTGATAGTCTTGTGGGTGGATGGGGTGGCAGGCGATATGGGTAGGTAGGAGGGTGATTGAGGCAGATGAGTTGACAGGCAAATGGGTGGGGGGGAGTGGGGGTGTGGGTGGGAGTGGGTGGTGTCCAATGTCCTCACCGCCGCCCATTCATTGTCCTACGCCACCCAATCTTATCATGAGATTTAAACCCAACATGCTGGCTCTATACCCCCTCCTCCACGTCTCTCTCTCTCTCTCTCATTATCTACCCCTCCCCTACCCTCTCCCTAGACCCCCATAAATATCCCTCCCTCTCACATTCTAATCTTCCTCTCCTGCCCCTCTTCCTCCTTCCTCTCTCTCTCTCTCTCTCTCTCTCTCTCTCTCTCTCCTATTAAGCAAATTCCCAGTTCTGAACATAATTAGTGAAACATATGAAGGAAAATCATAATACTTCACCCTCTCTACCTCGCCGCTGATTGCGTTATATACAGTGGGATGCAGGCTAACTGTTCCCTATCTTCACAGGTGTTTTGGTTCTGGGGAGAGGGACGCCTTCACGTGATGGCACCGATATAACCAAGCGGCTCCACTGCCCGGTTATACAAACGTCCCTCAACTCCCTCCCTATCCCCTGAGAGGAGGATGGTGGGCTGTGGGAGTGAGATGAAGCCCGTAGTCCACTGGGGTTCACGTTTGAGATAAGTCACCACCACAACAGCAAAAAACAACAACAAATACAACAACTACTACTAATATTACAAGATCATCATCAGTAACAACATAACTATCATCATCATCATCATCATCATTATCACCATCATTAACAGCAACAACACAACACAATCATCATCATCATTATCATCACCATCATCATTATCATCATCGTCATCAGCAACATAATCATCATCATCATCATCATTATCATCATCATCATCATCAACAGCAACAATAAGAGCAGCAGATACATCCTTCTCCTCCTCCTCCTCCTCATCATCATCATCATCATCATCAACACTTGCACTGACATACCCCCTCTTATTATAACAATTTCCCTAGACATTCGCGCACCCAGTTTTCATACTAAAGGCGCATATTTCAAGGTGTACAAATTCTAGGATGAACTAGGAAAGGTGATTAGAGGCAGGTAAAATAGGACAGTCTGGAGGGACAGTGGTAATGACGCAAGGAAGACGAGTTTCAAGGACGGAACTCGGTGGAATGCTCTCTCTCTCTCTCTCTCTCTCTCTTCTTCTTCTTCTTCTTCTTCCTCTTCTTCTTGTCCCACTGTCAAATTTCTCCTATTTTCCTTCTTCAACAATCCTCCCCCCTCCTCTCTCTCTCTCTCTCTCTCTCTCTCTCTCTCTCTCTCTCCTCTTCTTCTTCTTCTTCTTCTTCTCCCACTGTCAAATTTCTATTTTCCTTCTTCAACAATCCCCCCCCCCTCCCTCTCCTTCTCTCTCTCTCTCTCTCTCTCTCTCCACCCCCGCCGCTTCTTTGTCGCAGGAACATTGTCGTTGAGTCGCTGTGGGCTTTGTCGTTTTGTCTCTTGGTCCTCGCACGAGCTTTTGTGGAGAGAGAGAGAGAGAGAGAGAGAGAGAGGGAGAGAGAGGTGGAGGAAGAAGAGGAGAAGGAAGGAGAGTTAATTAGGAGGGAGAATGAGGGAGGAGAAGGAAGGCTATTATCACTACCACGATTCAGACTGCCACCACCACCACCACCACCACCACCATAATTGTCATCCCCATCTTCACCACCACCACCACCACCATAATTGTCATCCCCACCACCACCATCACCACCACTACCACCACCATAACTGTCATCCCCACCACCACCACCACCACCACCATAACTGTCATCCCCACCACCACCACCATCATGAGCCCTACCGCAACAAAGTATTGGCTTCCACTGCAACACCTGACACCAGCCCTCTTCCTGCCTACGCCCGCACGCCCATTCCAACGCCCAAGTACGCACAAAGCTTCCACGCAAAGTTTACAACCCTCACCTGAGACACATACCAAGCCTCTCGTAGCCTAGGAATATTTGCCTGGAGATGAAAGTGACAAGTAGGAGAGGTGATATATTAGCCTAACTTTTTGCTTTGCGTGTACATGTGTAAGGATGTGTAAGTATCCCGTGTACACCTGGGTAGACGGAAGGTGCAACAGGTGGCAAGAGGTGTAGAGATTTCAACATATTGCCAAGACGTAATCCGAGACGCAAGAATTTCCCCGTTACATAGGGAAAAAGGGGAAAATGCAGTTTGGTATATTGCCACTTCAGTCCAATGACAGTTTACACTTTTTTTATATCTCTAATCAGTTTACTTCAACTTAGGATCAATTTTAGAGCTAGAAAAGTTAGATACAGCCTTCACTAACTCCTTCACTTCTAGGCTGCTCGTCTAAGCTACATAACACCATCATAGTTAGCAAAAATATAAAGCCCAAACGACGAACTTTGGCTTATTAATATGATTCACTTTCCTACAAACACAGACAGGTAGTTAGATAGGTAATTAGACAGGTAACTTTAGATAGGTAGTTAGACAGGTAATCAGACGGGCAGTTACACAGATTATTAGACAGGTAGTTAGGTAATTAGATAGGTAGTTAGACAGGTAATTAGACAGGTAATATGAGAAAGGTGAAGAGCCAGACGAGGAAATGATGTAAGACAATGGACAGGAACAGGAAGAAGGTGTACAATGCAAACGTTTATGGCAATTAACTCATCAGTCTGGCGGTGTCTCTAGCCTTTCATCTTATTCTTGTTATTGATGGAGGATGTTACCTGGCTGAAGGACATCCCCTCTATTTTTATTTAATTTCTTGCTGTTTTTGTTATTATTATTATTATTATTATTATTAAGTAAGACAGATGGGTGTAGAAACCAGCCAGACAGTTGCAAAAAGAAAAAAGTGAACATTGAAGAGAGAAAGAGTGACACAGAACTGCCATCATGAGTTTAAAACATGGCAAAAATCATCACAGTTAAAGGAAATTAATAAACAGCTTGAGACAGACGAGGCAGACGGTCAAAGAAAGAGACAGACAACAATGCAGAGTAGACAGAAAAAGCGAAACAGAGACCGCACCAGACAGGGATGAGGCGGGCGGTGGTCGGAGAAGGCAGACACACGCGCAAGCGATAATGAAGCCAGGGACAATTAAAAGGAATGAAAGGCCGGGATTACGTGTCACAGGCGGCTAGAGGGACGGTGGGATAAAGGATAGGAAACACTAGGAGATGGCATGGGGGTGGGGAGGGAGGGGAGAGAGAGGAAGGAGGGAAGGGGGAACTGGGGTGAGGGAGGTGATGGAAGGGAAGAAGGGGCGGAGGGGAGAGGGTGAGGGTGATAGGAAACAAGGGAGGGGGGAGGAAAGTTAGGGAGGTCAATGGATGCTGTTACGTGTTGCGTCAGGGAGCACAGCGACTGAGGCCAATGATATCCTGTAATGTAATTGAATATATGTAGAAGTAAATGGGGAGGCTGGGGAGGTATGGAGAGACTGAGAAGGTAAGAGAGGGATTGGGAAGGTAGGGGAATGATGGACAAGGCAAGAGAGGGATGGGAAAGGTAAGAGAGGGATGGGAAAAGTAAGAGGGTGATGGGGAAGGTAGGAGATGGAATGTAAAGGAAGGATGGGGGTATGGAAGATTTTGGAAAGGTAAAAGAAAGTTGGGGAAGGTAGGGAATAAGTAAGGAAGGTAAGGAGAGAGATGGGGAGGCCATGGAGAGGCGTGAAGAAGGTCAGGGGGTTGGAGATGATAGGAAAAAGGGAGGGGAAGCTGGTACGAAGGGGGAGGGAAAAGGGGAGTGGGGAGGGAGGAGGGAGCACCATATATAAAACTAGAAGATTCGCCCTTGCCCTCAGATTAGTTACCCTGCCTACCTACCTACCTACTGCCCTGCCTACCCACCTACCCATATACCTTTTAGGGTGTATGCCTATCTACGCACTTACTCATCATCGGGCTCTTGTGCGCATTTATGGCGTAAGGTCACTCACTCCTTCCCTCACCCATTCACTGCGTAATTCTTAAGCTCTTCAGTTACCCATCCACCTGTCTTCATTCTAATCATCTTACTCACACACCTACCTATCTGCCACATACTCATCTACCTACCGACCTACCTATCTACCCCTTACCCACCTACCCACTTACCTACCTACCCATTCCAGGAGGTACTGATGCCCCAATAAAGGGTTATGGCTCTCAGGAAGGTAGGGAAAGTGATTCGTGGTTGGCCATTGTAACGCCATCATTGCAGAGAGAGAGAGAGAGAGAGAGAGAGAAATATGCGTAAGGGGATTTAAGACCTTTTATGAATACTAACTCAGATCCTTCACCTTTTCTTCTGCCAAACACTACGCATCTTCATTCTCTCTCTCTCTCTCTCTCTCTCTCTCTCTCTAGGACATGGCTTCTCTTCTTCTTGCATAAATTCATCTTAGTTACGAGAGAAAAACCATCTTACGTTACAAGCACAGGACCTTCCCGTGCCTCCTGTTCTTCCTAAATAATCTTAGTTACGAGGAGGATAATTTTCGTAAGTTACAAGCGCTGGGCCTTCCACTTATCGTAACTTACAAGGAAAAAAGCAGAAACCATCGTCACTCAGCCTACGACTCTCACTAAAGCCGATGGACAATGAGGCTGACTGAGAGAGAGAGACAAAAAGAGTAGAAAAGAAAGAGAGAGAGAATGGGGGCTAAGATAAAGAGAATAGGTAGTCCCATTTTCCCTCTTCTTTCACCTCCCTCCTTATGTCTCTCTCTAAGGGTGAGCAGAAAGGGACTGGCAGCAGAGGAGAAAGTCAGGAATGGCTTTGGTCTTTCCCTGGTCCACCGCAGTTAGGATGACCATAACGGGACGATTTGGTCTGGGAATGAGGGTAGGTAGGTAAGTAGTTAGGTGGGTAGGTAGGTAGGTAGGTGGGTGGGTGGGTGCGTGGTCGATTGGTAGGTAAGTAGGTAGTAGGTGGGTGGGTGGGTGCGTGGTTGATTGGTAGGTAAGTAGGTAGGTAGGTAGGTAGGCTTGATGGTATGTATAGGTAGATATGTGGGTTGGTTGGTTGACTGGTAGGTAGGTAGGTAGGTGGGTCGTTGGTAAGATGGTTGGTTGGTGGGTTAGAGAGGGAGAAGAGGGACGGAGAAATAGGGGGAGGGGTGAAGGAATGGGGGAGTAGATGAGAGGGAGGGAAGAGATGGTGAAATGGGTTAAGTGAAGTGGGGAGAGGGAAATAGGTTTTGCTGGTGAGGGAAAGGAGGAAGGAGGGGGAGAGAGGGAGGGGAGAGAAATAGGGGGAGAGGTGGAGGTGTGGGGGGGGGTCCAAAGGTTGAAGGAGACGTGACATGGTAAAATTTTCGATTCATTTTCAGGGTCATAGCAGCAAAGGAAGGGCGTGGCAGCTGTCACTTGAACACTAAAACCCCCACGTACAACACCCACGCCACTGTGCACTCATGAACACTCTCACCTGGGGCCTGTGCAGTCCCTCTTACCTGTCCTCTACGTTCCTGAACACTCAGTAAGGCATGACGTTAACCTCTGTCTGTACTGTGCATTCCTGAACAGTCAACCTGACTTTAAAATCACGATGTTGAGTATGGTGATTTTAGAGTTAATGATGTAACTGAGAAGAGGACGGCAAGGTTTAATAGGCAAAACAAATCGCTTAAGAAAAGGCGTTAGGGAGCTTCCTGTGCAAATATTTATAGGGTGTACATTGGCTGAGCACTCGTGAGCACTTCTGTACACTCACTCAGCGAATCAAGTACATTTACTAAGCAAACGCCTGTGAGTGCAGCCAAGAGATATACACACATAAGAAACAAAAGCAAACACACTCACACACACGGTTTATTACACATGTACACATAAACGTACACATACATACACTCACACATACGTACACAAACATACTTTAAAACAATGCGGCGCTCACACACACACACACACACACACACACACACACACACACACACACACACACACACACACACACACACACACACACACACACACACACACACACACACAACCCACCTTAACCCTGACTAGGCTAACAAATAAACAGTAGGGGTGGAGCAAGTAGGTACACACACACACACACACACACACACACACACACACACACACACACACACACACACACACAGAGGTATGTGTGAGTGAAAGTTCGGATGAAAGCAAATGTGTGTGTGTGTGTGTGTGTGTGTGTGTGTGTGTGTGTGTGTGTGTGTGTGTGTGTGTGTGTGTGTGTGTGTGTGACGTCACGCAACCAAGGTCATGATTTCTAGTTAGGGTCATTAATTATTAGAGGAAAAAAAGGTGTCGTGAGAGAGAGAGAGAGAGAGACGGGAGGGAGCCCTAGATGGGGAGGAAAACAAATAAACGAAGGTATTGGAGGAAGATTATGAGGGTGAGGGTGGAAAAGGAGTAGAAAACTGGAGAGAGGAGGAATATGGAGGGAAGGAGGGAGATCTAAGGAGGAAGGAAAGAGGAGAGGGATGGAGGGAGATCTTAAGAGGAAGGAAAGAGAAGAGGAAGTGAGAAAGACAGGAGAAATAATATAGAGGAGACTTAAAATTGTGTGGACTGAGAGGAGGAAGAAAGGAGAAATATAAAAGTAAGAAAGGAAGAAGAGGAAGAGGATGAGGAGGAGGAGGAGATGAAGGAGAGGAGGAGGAGGAGGAGGAGGAGAAGAAGAAGAGGTGGAGGAGGAGAGAAGAGTGAGGGGAGGAGGAAGAAAGACTGAAATGGCACAAACTGAGAGAAAGTAAGGATGGAAAGAGATGGATAATACTTTGACTTCCTGTTGCTTTTCATCTGCTGTTTTTCCTTGTGTGTGTGTGTGTGTGTGTGTGTGTGTGTGTGTGTGTGTGTGTGTGTGTGTGTGTGTGTGACAGAAGAATTGAGAAGAGGAAAACGCTATGATTTTAATAATGATACAATTTCACAGCCTTTGTTCTTAATATCAAAACAGTGTGGTTGTGGGTGTGGTATAGTGTGGTTGTGGTGAAGTATGGTTTGTTGTGGTGTGCTTGTGTGTGGTTCTGTGAGGTTGTGGTAGTGTGGTAAAGTGTAGTTGTGGTGGAGTATGGCTGTGGTTGTGGTTGTGGTAGTGACGATAGCTGCATGGTAGTCGGTGTGGTGGTGTATTATGGTAGGATGATTATGGTAACGTATAGCCATGGTCCCCCCCCTCTCTCTCTCTCTCTCTCTCTCTCACAGCAGGGTAAGGGGAGAAGAGAAAATTAAAAAGGGGCACTAGAATAGGAATGGAATCAATAGGCCTTGTGTTGGCTCCATTGAGAGGTTGAAGGAGGGTGTGGGTATGAAGGAATGTGTGTGTGTGTGTGTGTGTGTGTGTGTGTGTGTGTGTGTGTGTGTGTGTGTGTGTGTGTGTGTGTGTGAGAGAGAGAGAGAGAGAGAGAGAGAGAGAGAGAGAGGTATGGTGTGAAACGGGTGGGGAGAATATGGGTAAGGTGTGGATGTGGTATTAGAAACGGAGTATGGATGAGGGTGTGGATGGTAGTGTAGGTGAGAGAGAGAGGGTGTAGGAGGAAGGGTGAGGGTGTGGATGTGTGTGTGAGAGAGGCTGAAAGGTATGGAAGTGATGCGGATGTGGCTGGGTGGGGTGTGGAGGCGGTGTGGGTGTGGTGGGTGTGGAGATGTGGGCAGGACACGACCTACAGCTGGTCAGGCAGGTGTAGGCAGCTGGTTGGATCTGCGCCAGTGAGGCAGAGGGGAGGGCAGGCAGGAGGGAGGGTAGGAAGGGGGGAGGGTAGGCAGGAAGGAAGGGGAGTGGACAGGAGGGGAGGGGAAGCAGGAAGGGAGGGTATAGGGGTGGGTAGGCAGGAGGGTGATGACAAAGTATGGGGGGAAACGAACTGAAGAGGATGAGGAGTACAAAGGAATACAAAGGAGTTCAAAGGAATACAAAGGAGTACAAAAAAATACAAAGGAGTACAAAGGAAAGCAAACAGCAACAGACCTATTAGTCCTTTCGTGGCTGTTTGGCATAGGGATGGCTGTCACTGACAAATCTATTCTACCAGGTAAGGACAAGGATAGAAGAACAGGAAGGAGAAGAAGGAGTGGGGAGGATGGAGGTAGGAGAGGAGAGGAGAAGAGAAGAGAGGAAAGGAGAGGTAGGAGGGTCATGAGGAGGTAAGGAAAAGAGGGAAGGAGAGGAGGAGGAGCGGGAGAGATGAGGAGGGATGGTATTGGGGAGGAGACGGGAAGGGAAGTAAGAGGAAGGGGAGGACACGGGGAGGGTAGGGAGAGGGAGATGAGAGGGGAGAAGAGGTAGGAGAGAGAAGGTGGGGAGAGGGGAGAGGGAGAAGGAGGGGAGAGGGGAGGGGGAGGAGATGAATTAAAGGGCCGATCCCTAGAGACTTTAAGTTATGCTTGAACACTGGATGAGAGACTGAGAGATAATTACTGAGGAAGACACTGCGATACGTTTTACTCGTCTGCCGTGTAGGGGGGAGGGGAGAGGGGTGGAAGTGAGGGAGGAAGAGAAGTGCGGAGGAACAGGAGGGGAAATGAGGGAGAGAGGAGGGAGAGGAGAAAGACCAGAAGACGGGAGATGAGGAATAGATGGAAGGAGGAAGAAGAGAAGTGGGGAGGAAAGGGGAGGGAAGAAAAGGAAGACTGGGTGGGTGGGGAGGGTGGGATGGAGAGGTTGGTATGGGGGGGTCGTGTGGGGAGGGTGGGTGGAGGGGTTGGTAAGGGGGGGGGTCGTGTGAAGAGGCTGGAGTGGATAGCAGCAGCGGTGTGGGTGGGCCAAGGCGACCACACTCCCAACCCACCCACACCTTCCCACACCCACACCACCTCCACCCACACCCACCCACGCCCACAGTGCCACGCCCACGCCCCCAGGAGAGGTGTGAGGGGGGTGGCACTGGGGGTCAGGGGGTGGGGGCAGTAATCGCACACTTGGCACCCGCATCCCTCAAGGTTATGTGGCTCAGTGGGGGAATGAACCGACCCAAGGTAAGACGTTCCCCCTTCCATCCTACCTCCCCTCCCCTCCCCTCCCCACCCCTCCCCTCCCTTCCCTTCCCCTCATCTCCTCTCCTCTCCTCCCCTGCCCTCCTCTCCGTCTTCCCCTCCCCCACTATATCCAGGTCTTGCCCTCATTTCTCTTCTCTTCAACTCCCCTTCCCTCCCCATCCCTCCTCCACTCCTCTCTTCTCCCACTCTCCCCTATCCTACTCTATTCCCCTTCCTTCTCCTCCCCTCCTCTGTCCATCTTCTCTCCCTCTCCCCTCCCCCCCCCTCTCCAACCCTTTCTGGCCCCTCCCCACCCCACCTTTTTAATTACCTCCCTCATTGTGTTAATTCCTTCCAATACAAAGACGGTTTTTATATATCACTCGTTACTCTCAGACGGTTTTCTTCATCTTACGGGCCTGTCGTGCTGAAGGGGTTAACGAGACGGTTTCTATCTTCTATGTCTTCTCTAACTACTTCAAGACGAGGGGGTTTTCTTGGAACGGAAAAAATCGTCTCAGAGAGTTAAAATCCGGTTTCTCTCTCTCTCTCTCTCTCTCTCTCTCTCTCTCTCTCTCTCTCTCTCTCCATTCTCTCCCATTATATATTTATTTATTATTCCCTACCCACCCCATCTCCATCCTACCCTCCCCCACTCCTCTCCCCTCCCCTCCCCTCTCCCTACCTCCACCCCTTCGGCAGCCCCTTTACCAGCCTCCAACACCCCTTTAACCTCCCCGACTTGCTCAATATCCCCCTTCCCCTTCCTATTCCCCTTCCTCTCCCCCACATCACCAAGTCCTGTCGCTCTCTGGCCTCCCGACCTCTATTCTCCTCCTTCCCCTTCGTCTCTCCCCTCTAACGTTCCCTCCCCCTCCCCCTCCATCTTCCCCACCCCCTCCCCCGCCATCTTCCCCTTCCCCTTCTCCCCTCCTTCTCTCCATTTCTCTCCCCTCCCCTCCACCTCCTCCCCTCTTCTCTTCTCTCTCATTGTCCTTCCTGCTTCCCATTCATTCCTAGTTATTCCGTATTTATCATGCCCTCCCCCCCTCTCTCTCTCTCTCTCTCTCGTCCTACGTCTTCATCCTTCCCTCTTTTCCTTCCTCCTTTCCCTCCTTCACATCTCTCCCCCTCTTCCTCCTTTTTCTCCTTCTTCCTCCCTCATCTCCTCTTTCTCTTCTTCATCCTTCCCTCTCTTCACCTCTCCTTCCTCCTCTCTCTCTCTCCTTCCTCCTCACTCTCTCTCCTTCCTCTTCTCTCTCTCTCTCTCTCTCTCTCTCCTTCCTCCTCCTCCTCCTCACCTGGTCGCTTCCGGAATACAGGTAAACGTTGCTATTTTTGTTCTTGTTTTTTGTTTGTTTGGCGACACCAGGCCACAGGGAGGAGGAGGAGGAGGAGGAGAAGGAGGAGGAAGAGGAGGAGGAGGAGGAGAAGGAGGAGGGAAAAATGGAGAGTGAGATGAGTTTGTGGGGGAGACTGGGAAAGAGTGTGTGCGTGGGGAGTAAAGGGTGTGTGTGTAGGGGCTGGGGTGGGGGTGAGTGGGAGGCGAATGGTGGGGTGGGAGTGGGGGTGAAGGGAAGGGGAGCAGGAGGGGAGGGAAGGGAGAGGGGCAGGGAGAACATAAGGTCGTAAGAAGGGAGGATAACAGCAGTAGGCCGCATGACCCACGTGAGGCCGCTCCTATAAGAGTGAATAAATTACTAGAATAAGACAAGGATAGCACAGAAGAGACAAGCTGGGACTGATACTAGGGTTAGAACAAATTAAACAAATAAAAAGAGGTGACTGTCAAGAAGGAAAGAAGGAGGAAAAAGTATAAGGAAAGAAGGAAAGAAAAGGGAGACATGAAATGGAGAGAGAGAGAGAGAGAGAGAGAGAGAGAGAGAGAGAGAGAGAGAGATGACTGTAGGGAGGGGAAAGATGATATATGGAAGGTGGTAGGAGGGGAGGGGAGAGGGGAGGATGTAGAGGGGAGGGGAGAAGGCAGAGTGTTAGGGGTGCATGACAAAGCAAGTGACAGGGAGGCAATACGAATGAGGAAGTGGGAATGGAAGAGGAAATGGAGGAAGGAAGAAGGAATTTGGAGGAAACGAAGGGAGAAAGAGGGAGAAAATG
>NC_137022.1:27679414-27684414 GCF_032717465.1 Coenobita brevimanus | reverse complement strand
ATCGCTACTTACAACATCAACAGCTACTGCTACTAACAATAATAATCATGGTAATGTTAATAACAGTAGTAACAATAAAATACTCTGAGATTAAACACCGCAGCCCTCCATCCCTCTTTATTATTTTTCATTTAATTTCGTACGAGTAGGGCTAACGTGGCTTTTTTTATTTGCTTAGTGGGATATAAAATTGCAGATTAGTAGTAGAAATTTGTAGTTACGATGATTATGGTATTATCCGTGGTACGGTGCGAGTGGATGGAGAGCTGAGTGAGTTCTTTGATCTCAGTGTGGGACTGAAACAGGGGTGTGTAATGTCTCCATGGCTGTTTAATATATATATGGATGGGGTCGTAAAGGAGGTACAAGGTAGGGCAGTGGATGTCGGGGTGGCCCTAATGAATGAGGGTGAGATTTGGAAGCTTCCGGTGTTGCTGTTTGCTGATGATACAGTATTGTTGAGTGAAGATGAATGGGAGTTGCAAGGTTTGGTGAATGAATTTGGGACAGTGTGTAGGAGGAGGAAGCTGAAAGTTAATGTAAACAAAAGTAAAGTTATGGTGTTTGAGAGGAATGAAGTCACAGAGTGTGCAGTGAGGTTGGATGGTGAGGATATGGAGAATGTGAGTGCATTCAAGTACTTGGGTAGTGTGATGAGTAAGGATGGAACTTTGGGGGATGAAGTACGTGAAAGGGTACAGCAGGGAAGGAAGGTTGTTGGCACACTGAAAGCAGTGATGAGAAATAGGGAGGTGAGTATGGAAGTTAAGAAGTCACTGCATGATGGTATTGTGATCCCTACCCTGACGTATGGAAGCGAGGCGTGGACCTTGCAAGAGGGGAACAAGTCAAGAGTGAGAGCAGTGGAAATGAGTTACTTGAGAGGAGCATGTGGAGTGACATGGAGGGACAGGTTGACGAATGAAGAAGTGAAGGAACGTTGTGGGGTAGATGTGGATGTGGTTGAAAAGATTAGGAGAAATACACTGAGGTGGTTTGGACATGTGGAGAGGATGGAGAATGAAAGACTGACTAAGAGGGTGTATGTAGGTGAGGTGGAGGGAGGGAGAGGGAGGGGTAGACCGAGGATGAGGTGGAGGGATGGAGTTGAGAGGTATATGAGGGAGGGGGGGGTGAGTTGGGGGGAGGGGAGTCAAATGGTGGGTGACAGAGTGACTTGGAGGCGTTTTGTCTGCGGCCACCCTTTGCGGGATTAGGGCGTCGGGCTATAGATAGATAGATAGACTATTTTTCAGTGTGTGTGTGTGTGTGTGTGTGTGTCTTTAAATTAGTACCGTATGTTTTCGTACAAATGTTGCTCAGGTGGCATTATTTATTCAAACCTCTGTGCTCAGTGATATAATTTTGCAATCTAATGCCCGAAATACGTCATAAAGGGTAAACAGTGGCCAGAAATACATGGAATTGTATTTTTGGGAGATGGAAATGCGACCGCTTGAGTGCTGCGTCCTGGCACGTATTCTAGTAGGCCAAGGTGTCGCTCAAGTAACACATCCTTCCGCTTTATTCCTTCGCGTGAAGTTTTAATACTTCCTTCGATGTTATAAATGCAATCTAAGTTGATATTAAGGAGACAAAGAGATTAATTTGACTAGTAAGGTGTAGTAAGAGTAGCAGTTGACTCCTTTGTTGCTATCCTTGTCTTATTCTACTAGTTTAATCCCTCTTCTTAAGAGGAGAGGAGAGAAGCAGGGTGAAGAGATGATGGATAAAGAGAAGGGGAAGAGAAGAGGGGAAAGGAGGAGGTAGAAAAACAGGAGGAAGAGGAAATGAGGGAAGATTATTGGGGAAGGAGGAGGAGGAAATGAAGGAGAAAGAGACAATACAGGAGGTGGTGATGGAGGAGGAGGAGGAAGAAGAGAGGTAGGAGGAGGAGAGAAGATTATTGGAGGAGGAGGAGGCAAAAGAAATACAGAAGGTGGAGGAGGCAGAGAACAGCCAGGACTGGAGGGAATAAGGTGGACATTCTTGCATAGATTAGCTACGGGTGGTTGGTGACTATGTGGGCTGACCGTACCACATACACCCACATCATCATCCACCACATATACGCCTGTCATCCTACTCCACATAACACATTCCACATACGCTTGCCCACCTACTCCACATAAAACATTCCATTCACGCCTTCCCTCGCCATCATCATCCACTCATACTTCCACACACATCCATTCCACATCCAACACTTACCACCTCTCACTCCACACACCACCACCACTGCCCACACACTCACTCCAGTATTAAGACACACTCCACACCCACTTACTTGGCCCTTAGCAGCCCACACCCACATACACAGTTAGTTACTTCATCCTTAGCAACCTAGAAGCACCGCCCCACTCCAGCCATATTCATCCATTCCCATGTCTCTTCTCATCTCTCCTCTCTTCTCTCCTCTCCTCTCTTCTCTTCTGTTTCATCTTCAACTCTGAACAGTTGCCATTGTTATAACCTACCCTATTACAAACAACTTAGAATGGACCTGTAGGTATATTGTTGTTTGCTTTCCACTGCATTCCTTTCTACACCTGTCACCCCCCTCCCATACCCCTACACCTACAGCCACATACACCCACACACACTAGTCCGCTACATGCACCCACACATACAGAAGGATCCCTTACCTTCCCACACATCCCCACACCACCCCCACATCTCCAAAGTACCCCCACCTCCACACCATGCATTGAAATTCAGAGGGATGGGTTTTATCATCACAGTCGCTTTTAAGTTCCCTATCCAGATGTACCAAGAGACCCATGGCATCTTTATAAGGCATTAAAAGTGTAAGTCTTGAATATGGGTACGTCTACTTGATTCTTAACTCCATTCCTTCATACACCCGAGCCCAAAGAAACCTACACCCTTAAACACACTCTGCTCCCCACCTCCACCCATCCCCAGCCATAGTCTTTTACACCCTCAAACATACTCTACGACCTGCATTCACTCACTCACACCCACAGCTACACACTCAATCACCCACCCACATCCGCAGCAACACACTCTACCACCCACATCCACAGCAACACAATCTACCACCCACATCCACAGCAACACACTCTACCACCCGCGTCCACAGCAACACACTCAACCACCCACACACACCGACAGCAACACACTCTACCCCCCCCCCATTAAACCACACCATCAGCACATCTTTATTTGACAGGCCATATCCAGTCACTCTACCCACACCCACCCCGTGCAGGTTATCCACGCCCAAATACGGAGGCCGCCCATAGCAACCCACGCCCACACATGCATACCAGAATAGCCAAGTCGCCTTCTTCCTCCTCGCTAACCTCACCCTATGTGCCTTTGAAATAACTCATAAACCTTATACGACAGATTTTGGAATACCGTATATGTTATCGTGGTCGTCTTCATTATCCTATTTTCATTGTCAGTAATCATCATCATCATCATCATCACCATCATCATCTGAAGTTCCCTACTCATCATTATCACCACCACGACCATCATCATCATCACCACCACCACCACCTTCTCCTCCGAACTTTACATCACAATCCTCCAGCTCGTTCTCCTTCTCCTTCTCCTCCTCCTCCTCATCACTCACCCATTGACAGTAATAAAGGGGGGGGGGCCAAGAACACACTCAGCTCAACCCTTTCTAACCTTATCTGATCTAACCCATCCTAAGCTAATCCACATTCTCACCCACCCGACAAAGCCACCGTCCATTCCAACTTACTCAGACGAGACTGGAAGCTTAAGAAAACAGGGATATCGTCAATTCATCGCTGGCCTCTCCTGTCCGCACCAACAATCACCCACCTGTCGTTCCTACCACACCTACACCCATTGTCTCTTTTGCCTTACCCACCTACACTCACACCTTACCCACCTACACCCACACTCCACTTACCTACACACACGCCTCACCCACCTACATTAATACCTCACCCATCTACTATCATCTCACGCACCTACACCTTCCCCTCCTTTGTCGCCTCCTTGTACCTCATCACACCTCATCCATGAAGAGAGAACCTGTATTTTTTTCTCACAGGCTCTCATCTGAGAGTCCCGGGTTCGATTCCCGGCATATTGGTAATTTCTCTGATGAACACCTCATCCACTTACACCTCACCTGTAAACACTCATAGCCCACACACGTACACCCCACCCACTACCCCTACATTTCCCATCTGTCAGATCCCCTACACTCACACATTGCTTTTCTATCCTTACCATCCACAAATAGCAGTTTCAAAAGGGCCATTAGTTCTGTTGCTGTTTGCTTCCTTTTTGTACTCCTTTGTACTCATCCGCATACTCCCTTTCTCCCTCTGGCAGTCCCTTTACACGCCACATCCCAGCCACCTACACCCCCAACCAAGCCCCCAACTTCACCTTCCTCTCATTCGTATACCCTTAACTCATCCCCATCCTTCCCTCATTCCCACCTCCCCCTTTCCTCACGCCTACCTCTGTCTCTTCCCACCCTACCCTCACCCCTACTTCACCTTTGCACCCCCACCTCACCCCTCTTAGTCCTTGGGAGCAGTGTGGGGGGAGAAACAAGAGGGGGGGGCTCATAAACAATAATCCAGTGGAGCAGAATGGGAGGGGGAGGAAGGGGTGTGGAGTGGGGGGAGAGTCGTAAGTGGGGGGTGGGGGATACGCCAATAAAGGAAGGTTGTGTGCGCATGCGTGTGTGTGAATATTTACGCAGCTCAACCCCCCCCCCCCGTTTACCTTGGCGTATGGACTTTGGCGTACCGACAGTCATTCACCCGCAATAAAACAACACCCGCAACAAGAGCCGCAACACACCATAAACACAAACACACGGGCAGTCGCCGGCCAGAAGTTCGATAATAACATTCCACCTCTTCTGCGTCCCGTACTGGCTATTATTCCGAAGTTGAGAGATGCTTCGGATACCTCTCTGCCCAAGGGTGATTTTCTGTGATACGATGCGTGAGGGAGGAAAGTGACGGATCATGCTC